>NC_084548.2:13987500-14320000 GCF_033978685.3 Nerophis lumbriciformis
CACAAACTAGGAATTTTACTTGGTGCAATCGTGCATAACACAGAGTAGAATAACATGAGCTGTAACTGAGCTATCAGATCTTGTTATTGTTCATGTGCCTGATGGCCGAGGGGAAAAAACTGTTCAGGTGGCGGGAGGTGTGGGTCTGGATGGATCGTAGTCTCCTGCCTGAGGGGAGAGGGGAATAGTTTGTGTCCAGGGTGAGAAGAGTAAAGTGTGATCCGACCCACACGCCTCCTGGTCCTGGAGGAGAACAGGTCCTGCAGGGGTGGGAGTTTGCAGCCTATCACCTTCTCAGCAGCATGTACGATGCGCTGCAGTCGATGCTTGTCTCGGACTGTGGCGCCGGGGAACCACACGGTGATGGAGGAGGTCAGGATGGACTCGATGATGGCTGAGTAGAACTGCACCAGCATCTCGGTCGGCACCTAAAGTTTCTTCAGCTGCCGCAGGAAGTACATCCTGTGCTGGGCGTTCTTGATGAGGGAGCTGATGGTCGGCTCCCACTTGAGGTCCTGGGTGATGGTGGTGCCCAAGAAATGGATGTAGTCCACAATGGAGACGGGGGTGGGAGAGTCAATCAGGGTGAGGGGGGATGGTGAGGCTTTGACTTTTTTGAAGTCCAAGATCATCTCCACTGTTTTCTGGGCGTTCAGCTCCAGGTTGTTGAGGCTGCACCAGGACGCCAGTCCACCTCTCTCCTGTAGGCGGTCTCATCGCCATCCGAGATGAGCCCGATGAGTGTCATCCGCAAACTTGAGCAGTTTTACGGACTGGTGACTGGAGGTGCAGCAGTTTGTATACAGGGAGAATAGCCAGGGGGAGAGTACACAGCCCTGAGGAGTACCAGTGTTCGTGGTTCGACTGTCCGAGACAATCTTCCCCAGCCGCACGTGCTGTCTTCGGTCCGTCAGGAAATCATTGATCCAACTGCAGAGGGAGTCAGGTACGCTGAGCTGGTAGAGCTTGTCTCGTAGCAGTCCAGGGAGGATGGTGTTGAAGGCAGAGCTGAAGTCCACAAATAGGATCCTGGCGTAGGTTCCTGGGGAGTCCAGATGCTCCAGGACGAAGTGGAGGGCCAGGTTCACTGCATTATCTACAGACCTGTTGGCTCTGTAGGCAAACTGCAGTGGGTCCAGGAGGGGGGCGGTGATGTCCTTGAGGTGGGGCAGGACCAAGCGCTCAAAGGACTTCATGACCACAGAAGTCAGCGCAACCGGCCTGTAGTCATTAAGTCCTGTGATCCGTGCTTTCTTGGGGACAGGGACGATGGTGGAGGTCTTGAAGCAGGACGACACACGGCATAGAGAGGAGCCAGCTGATCCGTGCAGTGTCTCAAGGTGGAGGGTGAAGACACCATCCGGCCCGGGGGCCTTCCGCGTGTATCTTGTCTTTGCAGTCTATTCAATTGAATATAAGTTGAAAAGGATTTGCAAGTCATTATATTCTGTCTTTATTTACGATTTACACAAGGTGCCAACTTCACTGGTTTTGGTTTTGTACATGTGTTGCGAAAAGCACCAACTCGTTTAAGTAAAATAAATCAAATGTGAGCAAAAAATAAAAGAGTTACGTTTTTAACAAAGGCAGCAATCATAAATGAAGCTTTCAGCACATACATAACGTTGACATTGATTGTTATATTTGAATGAGGACGAGGAAACTCCTTACCTGAACAAAAACGATGTATGATTTATCCGAGAAAGTCTTGGTCCTAATGTTCTTGACCCAGCCACACACAAAGAAGTTGTAGACATCCATACTTTTCAAAGTTTTCATCTGTTTTGTCGTGTAGAAATGTCTGGAGCACATGTCTGGGAACGCGATCGACGGATAAACCTTGAGGTGACTGGTCATGGCTCGGGTGGTAGATTGGCCGTGCCCTGGTTTGATTCCAGCTTCCACCATCCTAGTCACGTCCGTTGTGTCTTTGAGCAAGACACTTCACCCTTGCTCCTGATGGGTTAGGTTATCGCCTTGCACGGAAGCTTCCGCCATCTGTGTGTGAATGAAGAAATAGTGTCAAAGCGCTTTGAGTACCGTATTTTTCGGAGTATAAGGCGCTCCATAGTATAAGTCGCACCGGCCGAAAATGCATAATAAAGTAGGGAAAAAACATATATAAGTCGCATTTTTGGGGGAAATTTATTTGATAAAACCCAACACCAATAATAGACATTTGAAAGGCAATTTAAAATAAATAAAGAATAGTGAACAAGAGGCTGAATAAGTGTACGTTATATGAGGCATAAATAACCAACTGAGAACGTGCCTGGTATGTTAACGTAACATATTATGGTAAGAGTCATTCAAATAACTATAACATATAGAACATGCTATACGTTTACCAAACAATCTGTCACTCCTAATCGCTAAATCCCATGAAATCTTATACGTCTAGTCCAGTGGTTCTTAACCTGGGTTCGATTGAACCCTAGGGGTTCGGTGAGTCGGGGTCATGGGTTCGGCGGAGGTCAAGACACACCCGACTCATCATGTAAATAAAAACCTCTCCCTATCGGCGTATTACGGATACGGCAACAGCAGAAGTCAGACTGATTTGCAGGTGTGTAATTTGTTGTGAGTTTATGCACTGTGTTGGTTTTGTTCTTTGAACAAGGTGATGTTCATGCACGGTTCATTTTGTGCTCCAGTAAAAAAACATGGTAACACTTTAGTATGGGGAACATATTCACCATTATTTAGTTGCTTAACAACATGCAAATTAGTAACATATTGGCTCTTAACTAGTCATTATTAAGTACTAATTAATGCCTTATTCGGCATGGCCTTATTATAACCCTAACCCTCTAACCCTAACCCTAACCAAATAACTCTAAATTAAGTCTTTGTTACTTAGAATATGTTCCCCTAGTGTCCAAAAAACTCTAAATTAAGTCTTTGTTACGTACTTAGAATATGTTCCCCATACTAAAGTGTTACCAAAAACATATAACTTTGTCTTGAATTTGAATTTTTTTTTTTTTTTTTTTCACTAAAGAAGGGTTCGGTGACTGCGCATATGAAACTGGTGGGGTTCAGTACCTCCAACAAGGTTAAAGGGGAACATTATCACAATTTCAGAAGGGTTAAAACCATTAAAAATCAGTTCCCAGTGGCTTATTTTATTTTTCGAAGTTTTTTTCAAAATGTTACCCATCACGCAACATCCCTAAAAAAAGCTTCAAAGTGCCTGATTTTAACCATCGTTATATACACCCGTCCATTTTCCTGTGACGTCACATAGTGAAGCTAACACAAACAAACATGGCGGGTAGAACAGCAAGCTATAGCGACATTAGCTCGGATTCAGACTCGGATTTCAGCGGCTTAAGCGATTCAACAGATTACGCATGTATTGAAACGGATGGTTGTAGTGTGGAGGCAGGTAGCGAAAACGAAATTGAAGAAGAAACTGAAGCTATTGAGCCATATCGGTTTGAACCGTATGCAAGCGAAACCGACGAAAACGACACGACAGCCAGCGACACGGGAGAAAACGAGGCCGAATTCGGCGATCGCCTTCTAACCAATGATTGGTATGTGTTTGTTTGGCATTAAAGGAAACTAACAACTATGAACTGGGTTTACAGCATATGAAATACATTTGGCAACAACATGCACTTTGAGAGTGCAGACAGCCCAATTTTCAACAATTAATATATTCTGTAGACATACCCTCATGTCAGCAGGCCAGGGAAGCTAGGGTCGATATTTTTCTCTTGATCATCTTCGGTGGCATAAGGGACGGTGTGAGCCAAGACATCCAGGGGGTTTAGCTCGCTCGTCTGCGGGAACAAACTGCCGCCATTGCTTGCCGTGCTACCAAGGTCCTTTGTCCCTGAATTGCTCACACACTCCAGCAGATTCAATGGGGGTCTGGCGGCAGATTTCTTTGACTTTATCGTTGGAAATGCATGTGCTTTGAGTGTCGCAGGATATCCACACATTCTTGCCATCTCTGTCGTAGCATAGCTTTCGTCGGTAAAGTGTGCGGAACAAACGTCCAATTTCTTGCCACTTTCGCATCTTTGGGCCACTGGTGCAACTTGAATCCGTCCCTGTTCGTGTTGTTACACCCTCCGACAACACACCGACGAGGCATGATGTCTCCAAGGTACGGAAAACAGTCGAAAAAACGGAAAATAACAGAGCTGATTTGACTAGGTGTTTGTAATGTGTTTGAGAAAATGGCGGATTGCTTCCCGATGTGACGATGTCATCGCTCCGAGAGCGAATAATAGAAAGGCGTTTAATTCGCCAAAATTCACCCATTTAGAGTTCGGAAATCGGTTAAAAAAATATATGGTCTTTTTTCTGCAACATCAAGGTATATATTGACGCTTACATAGGTCTGGCGATAATGTTCCCCTTTAAGAACCACTGGTCTAGTCTCTTACGTGAATGAGCTAAATGATATTATTTGATATTTTACGGTAATGTGTTAATAATTTCACACATAAGTCGCTCCTGAGTATAAGTCGCACCCCCGGACAAACTATGAAAAAAACTGCGACTTATAGTCCGAAAAATACGGTACCTTGAAGGTAGAAAAGCAAGTATAGACTTCGACTTAGACAAACGTTAATGATCCACAAGGGAATTTTTTTGTACAATTTACAAGTATACTTACTATTTACCATTTAGATCACTCGACAAATCTTTTTTTGATAACATATAGGGATGGATTCTATTGCATAGTTTTCATTTTTTGCTCGTATCTGCTTTTAGGGGTAAGATCTAGGCCCCTTGCGTACCCAGATAGTTCACACTCTGATTGCTGCACAGTAGCCATGTTGGTTTGGTGGCCCACCAGTTTGTTTACGTCTGTTCAAAAGTCACGTGTTTGAATACAACCTCCAGTAATAAAGACACAAACATAGTTGGACTAACACTGAGTCACCAATATGAGGAATGATTTGTTTGGCCACTTCCATAGTATGGTACACATGCAACCTGACTGTATAAAAGGCTCTTTAGTTATAACTGAGACGGCAAACGAAAACTGAGACATATTATTGGTCTTATTTTGTCTGGGTGTCCGAAAACGGAGGTACAACTGTATTTTGTGAAAGTGTCTCATTTACTAAACTATATCACTGTTATGTTTTTAGTGTCAGAAATAACGAGTTAACTCACATGTGAATAATCACAAAAAGGTATCGCATTACAGGAAATAATCATGCAATTTATTTTGACCTCAAATGCTCCTATACCTAAACTCTAGATAGATACAAACCGCAAAACCAGTGAAGTTGGCACGTTGTGTAAATTGTAAATAAAAACAGAATACAATGATTCGCAAATTCTTTTTAACCTTTATTCAATTGAATAGACTGCAAAGACAAGATACTTAACGTTCGAACTGGAAAACTTTATTTTTTGCAAATATTAGTTGATTTGCAATTTGATGCCTGCAACATGTTTCAAAAAAGCTGGCATAAGTGGCAAAAAAGACTGAGAAAGTTGAGGAATGCTCATCAAACACTTATTTGGAACATCCCACAGGTGAACAGGCAAAGTGGGAACCGGTGGGTGCCATGATTGGGTATAAAAGCAGCTTCCATGAAATGCTCAGTCATTCACAAACAAGGATGGGGCGAGGGTCACCAATTTGTGAACAAATGCGTGAGCAAATTGTCGAACAGTTTAAGAACAACATTTCTCAACCAGTTATTGCAAGGAATTTAGGGATTTCACCATCTACGGTCCGTAATATCATCAAAAGGTTCAGAGAATCTGGATAAATCACTGCACATAAGCGGCAAGGCTGAAAAACAACATTGAATGCCCGTGACCTCAATGTGTAAAGGATATCACCACATGGGCCCAGGAACACTTCAGAAAACCACTGTCAGTAACTACAGTTCATCGCTACAACTGTAAGTGCAAGTTAAAACTCTACTACGCAAAGAGAAAGCCATTCATCAACAACACTCAGGCTTCCCTGGCAAGGTGGAAAAGTGTTCTGTGATCTGACGAGTCCACATTTCAAATTGTTTTTGGAAAATGTGGACGTCGTGTCCTCCGGACCAAAGAGGAAAAGAACCATCCGGACTGTTATAGGCGCAAAGTTGAAAAGCCAGCATCTGTGATGGTATGGGGGTGTATTAGTGCCCAAGGCATGGGTAACTTACACATCTCTGAAGGCACCATTAATGCTGAAAGGTACATACAGGTTTTGGAGCAACATATGTTTCCATCCAAACAACGTCTTTTTCATGGACGCCCCTGCTTATTTCAGCAAGACAATAGCCACTTTCTGCACGTGTTACAACACCGTGGCTTCATAGTAAAGGAGTGCGGGTACTAGACTGGCCTGCCTGTAGTCCAGACCTGTCTCCCATTGAAAATGTGTGGCGCATTATGAAGCCTAAAACACAACAACGGAGACTGCTGAACAACTTAAGCTGTACATCAAGCAAGAATGGGAAAGAATTCCACCTGAAAAGCTTAAAAAATTGGTCTCCTCAGTTCTCAAACGTTTACTGAGTGTTGTTAAAAGGAAAGGCCATGTAACACAGTGTGACAACTTTTTTGCAATGTGTTGCTGCCTCTGAATTATAAGTTAATGATTATTTGCAAAAAAAAGTTAAGTTTCTCAGTTTGAACATTAAGTATCTTGTATTTGCTGTGTATTCAATTGAACAATTTAGTGCCAACTTCACTGGTTTTGGGTTTTGTAGATTAAACTGTAGTGCATTCGAGTAAACCATGTTTTAAAGATGGATCCCATTCTGACAATGAAATTGAATATGTGTCCAAATATTGTGGTGGTTTTCAAGTTAATTTGAATTATGCACGCAAATGATAACCTGTGAGTAATCATGATTAACCCAAATGCAAAACTGTTATTAATCGGATTTATAATCATCATTTGACAGCACTAATTAAAAGTAATATACAAACCCCGTTTCCATATGAGTTGGGAAATTGTGTTAGATGTAAATATAAACGGAATACAATGATTTGCAAATCCTTTTCAACCCATATTCAATTGAATCCACTACAGAGACAAGATATTTGATGTTCAAACTCATAAACTTTATTTTTTTTTTGCAAATAATAATTAACTTAGAATTTCATGGCTGCAACACGTGCCAAAGTAGTTGGGAAAGGGCATGTTCACCACTGTGTTACATCACCTTTTCTTTTAACAAAACTCAATAAACGATTGGGAACTGAGGAAACTAATTGCTGAAGCTTTGAAAGTGGAATTCTTTCCCATTCTTGTTTTATGTAGAGCTTCAGTCGTTCAACAGTCCGGGGTCTCCGCTGTCGTATTTTACGCTTCATAATGCGCCACACATTTTCGATGGGAGACATGTCTGGACTGCAGGCGGGCCAGGAAAGTACCCGCACTCTTTTTTTACGAAGCCACGCTGTTGGAACACGTGTTGAATGTGGCTTGTAATTGTCTTGCTGAAATAAGCAGGGGCGTCCATGAAAAAGATGGCGCTTAGATGGCAGCATATGTTGCTCCAAACCCTGTATGTACCTTTCAGCATTAATGGTGCCTTCACAGATGTGTAAGTTACCCATGTCTTGGGCACTAATGCACCCCCATACCATCACAGATGCTGGCTTTTGAACTTTGCGTCGATAACAGTCTGGATGGTTCGCTTCCCATTTGGTGGTTATGACACGATGTCGAATATTTCCAAAAACAATTTGAAATGTGGACTCGTGAGACCACAGAACACTTTTCCACTTTGCATGAGTCCATCTTAGATGATCTCGGGCCCAGAGAAGCCGGCGGCGTTTCTGGATGTTGTTGATAAATGGCTTTGGCTTTGCATAGTAGAGCTTTAACTTGCACTTACAGATGTAGCGACCAACTGTAGTTACTGACAGTGGTTTTCTGAAGTGTTGCTGAGCCCATGTGGTGATATCCTTTCGAGATTGATGTCGGTTTTTGATACAGTGCTGTCTGAGGGATCGAAGGTCACGGTCATTCAAAGTTGGTTTCCGGCCATGCCGCTTACGTGGAGTGATTTCTCCAGATTCTCTGAACGTTTTGATGATATTACTGACCGTAGATGGTGAAATCCCTAAATTTCTTGCAATAGCTGGTTGAGAAAGGTTTTTCTTAAACTGTTTGACTATTTGCTCACGCAGTTGTGGACAAAGTGGTGACCCTCGCCCCATCCTTTCTTATGAAAGACTGAGCATTTTTTGGGAAGCTGTTTTTATACCCAATCATGGCACCCACCTGTTCCCAATTAGCCTGCACACCTGTGGGATGTTCCAAATAAGTGTTTGATGAGCATTCCTCAACTTTATCAGTATTTATTGCCACCTTTCCCAACTTCTTTGTCACGTGTTGCTGGCATCAAATTATAAAGTTAATGGTTATTTGCACAAAAAAAAAAATGTTTATCAGTTTGAACATCAAATATGTTGTCTTTGTAGCATATTCAACTGAATATGGGTTGAAAATGATTTGCAAATCATTGTATTCCGTTTATATTTACATCTAACACAATTTCCCAACTCATATGGACATATGGAAACGGGGTTTGTACAATATTCAAACCACATCGAGTGTGTTTTCCCCAGGATAACACTGCACCCAGCAGATGTTTCTTGCATGTTGCCTTTCATAAATAAAAGTTTGGCTTGGGATGCCAAACTCATGATGTGACGTACAATTTAAAGGTGTAGGTTTAAAATCCTGTGTGTGTGTGTGTGGGTGTATGTGTGTGTGTATCACCGCGATGGAAATCAACCTTGCAAGCAGCCTGCAGACTCTGTCCATGCTTTCTTTTGTTTCACGCCTCAATACATCACCATGGCTCCATCTGGAGCCTGCAGGGCCAAGCATGGCTCGTGTCAGTCTCATGCCACTCATAAGAGCAAATACTATATCTGCAGCCTCGTCCTAATAGCCTAACGAACAGGTGGACTATTAACAAAAACACTCAACTAAATTGCACTTTTAATTGCAGAATATACTTTTGTTAATGCTGTTATCGTTTCAGAATAATGTAGACATGCCTTTCAATTGGACTATTATTAATGATTTGCCTTTTCAAGTGCAACACAACATACTTTTAAACTATTTGTTTTAATATACGGTATATATATATATATATATATATATATTTATATATATATATATATATATATGTATATATATATATATATATATATATATATATATATATATATATATATATATATATATATATATATATATATATATACACATATATGTATATATATATATATATATATATATATATATATATATATATATATATATATATATATATATATATATTAAAAATTATATATATATATATATATATAAAAATGATAACCTCATCACCCCCCACCCTCCTTAGGCTGGCGGAAGCCCCTTTCATAATTCTATACTTCTCAGCATGTCCTTCAACAAAAGATCACTGTCCTCTCAGCTTGCACAGATGGATACCCACGCTAAAACTAGGACAAAAACCCTCCTAACCGAAACCCCTCTATATCCTTCCTTCTTTCTTTCTTTTTTTTTTTTTTTTTTAAATGCTGCTCCTGAAGGGACCCGTTCCCATGCATACTGGACTTGGTGGCAGTTATTTGGGGCCCCATGGGACACGACGCGTGCAAAGCGGCATTGTAAAAAAAAAAAAAAGGAGCCGTCGCTCGCAGGGGGTTTGATTTTTTTTGTTTCCAAGTGTAGAAAAAAACAGTTTGAACAGAAAATATACACATTTTGGTGGTGTTTGTACATAAAAGCTCTTAAATGTGGATTAACTTCTACAAATGTAAATAATAGTGCCTCCAATTATAGTCACCACAAATTGAATGTCTTGTGAAATCTCAATAAATGCACACATTTAGGAGCTGTTCTTTAGAAAGAGCCGTTAAAAAAAACTTGCTTGTTATTTTGGCAAGTAATATTAGTTTTTTTTTTTTTTTTTATCAAGGAAACAATCAATAGTAGCAGTTATAAGGTAAGATGTGGATCAGAAAAAAACAATTTGCACAAATATTACACTATTGGTCTAAATTACTGTGTTATGAAATATTGTCTTATAATTTAGTTTTTTTTTTTTGTTGTAAACCACGAGTCCCCAAACTTTTTGACTCGGGGGACGCATTGGGTTAAACAAATTTGGTATATATATACATATATATACAACCCATATTCTGTTGAATATGCTACAAAGACAAGATATTTGATGTTCAAACTCATAAACTTAGTTTTTTTTTTGCAAATATTAATTAACTTAGAATTTCACGGCTGCAACACGTGCCAAAGTAGTTGGGAAAGGGCATGTTCACCACTGTGTTACATGGCCTTTCCTTTTAACAACACTCAGTAAACGTTTGGGAACTGAGGAGACACATTTCTCAAGCTTCTCAGGTGGAATTCTTTCCCATTCTTGCTTGATGTACAGCTTAAGTTGTTCAACAGTCCGGGGGGTCTCTGTTGTGGTATTTTAGGCTTCATAATGCGCCACACATTTTCAATGGGAGACAGGTCTGAACTACAGGCAGGCCAGTCTAGTACTGGCAATCTTTTACTATGAAGCCACGTTGATGTAACACGTGGCTTGGCATTGTCTTGCTGAAATAAGCAGGGGCGTCCATGGTAACGTTGCTTGGATGGCAACATATGTTGCTCCAAAACCTGTATGTACCTTTCAGCAATAATGGCGCCTTCACAGATGTGTAAGTTGTCCATGTCTTGGGCACTAATACACCCCCATACCATCACAGATGCTGGCTTTTCAACTTTGCGCCTATAACAATCCGGATAGTTTTTTCCCTCTTTGGTCCGGAGGACACGACGTCCACAGTTTCTAAAAACAATTTGAAATGTGGACTCGTCAGACCACAGAACACTTTTCCACTTTGTATCAGTCTATCTTAGATGAGCTCAGGCCCAGCGAAGCCGACGGCGTTTCTGGGTGTTGTTGATAAACGGTTTTCGCCTTGCATAGGAGAGTTTTAACTTGCACTTACAGATGTAGCGACCAACTGTAGTTACTGACAGTGGGTTTCTGAAGTGTTCCTGAGCCCATGTGGTGATATCCTTTACACACTGATGTCGCTTGTTGATGCAGTACAGCCTGAGGGATTGAAGGTCACGGGCTTAGCTGCTTACGTGCAGTGATTTCTCCAGATTCTCTGAACCCTTTGATGATGTTACGGACCGTAAATGGTGAAATCCCTAAATTCCTTGCAATAGCAGGTTGAGAAAGGTTTTTCTTAAACTGTTCAACAGTTTGCTCACGCGTTTGTTGACAAAGTGGTGACCCTCGCCCCATCCTTGTTTGTGAATGACTGAGCATTTCATGGAATCTACTTTTATACCCAATCATGGCACCCACCTGTTCCCAATTTTCCTGTTCACCTGTGGGATGTTCCAAATAAGTGTTTGATGAGCATTCCTCAACTTTATCAGTATTTATTGCCACCTTTCCCAACTTCTTTGTCACGTGTTGCTGGCATCAAATTCTAAAGTTAATGATTATTTGCAAAAAAAAAAAAGTTTATCAGTTTGAACATCAAATATGTTGTCTTTGTAGCATATTCAACTGAATATGGGTTGAAAATGATTAGCAAATCATTGTATTCTGTTTATATTTACATCTAACACAATTTCTCAACTCATATGGAAACAGGGTTTGTATTCCGAGCTCGATGATATCACGTTATCGATGGGAAAATGCATTTTTCGACAATATGATTTGCCTGAGCAGCTAGGAGACACCAAGAGTAACAAGTGGTGGACAATGGATTAGAAAGGACAGATTAAAAAAATTTATATAATTAAAAAAATAAAATGAAAAAAAACAAAAACAAACCTATGTTTGTTTTTTTTTGTTTTTTTTTAACTTGGGACTTCCCGCGGGCCAGATTTCGGATGCTAGCGGGCCGGAACCAGCCCGTGTGCCGTAGTTTGGGGACCCCTGTTGTAAACATTCCAGAAAGTGGCGCCATATCCCCATGCTTTGACAGTGACAATACTTACACTAAATCTAAAATTAAAAAAAAGTGCATTTAAGGCTTGACTGGAAAATGTAGTCTGTTTCCATGCACAAACATATTTCATTATCGATGTTTTGTTGGATATTTCTGCGTAAATATGATCCATATACTTAACTCCATTATTTTAGAAAATCTGTCCTGTGCGTAAATGAGCATGAATCATAATAAAATGATTGTTTTTCAACTGCAACTTGCTGTTTTTTCAGGGACATTTTATGCACATTCCACATATATTTGATGTAAATAAAAATAATTGATTGCGCATATGTGGGGGGTGGAAAAAACACTGCGCGTAAAATTGCGCTGGCTTTGGGCAAGTGTTGTATTTACATGTAAACGAGACCCTGGAGGGGCCACATGGGAACAAGAGATGCTGATCGAGACCGAATTGGAGAGCAGGGTGGTGGGGGTTGCCGTGAAGGGCGGGTGCAGGGTGGAGACGGGGTGGGTGGCTGGGGGGGTTTCGAGCCAGGGCTTCCCATCTGTTGCGTGGTTTTGGCGCGTGCCGAACGCGTGAATCCACTCCTGCACTGTTGTACTGCGATTTAAAAAAAGCACCAAACTTAGAGTGAAATGATGCAAGGAAATCTGTTATAATTCACTATTTTTGTATTAGATGTTGTGTTATTGCGCAATGGACACTGAAATAAATATTTTTTTTAATAAAAAAGAAAGTAAAACAATATAAAAACAGTTACATAGAAACTAGTAATTAATGAAAATGAGTAAAATTAACTGTTAAAGGTTAGTACTATTAGTGGACCAGCAGCACGCACAATCATGTGTGCTTACGGACTGTATCCCTTGCAGACTGTATTATAATAAATAATAAATGGGTTGTACTTGTATAGCGCTTTTCTACCTTCAAGGTACTCAAAGCGCTTTGACACTACTTCCACATTTACCCATTCACACACTGATGGAGGGAGCTGCCATGCAAGGCGCTAACCAGCACCCATCAGGAGCAAGGGTGAAGTGTCTTGCTCAGGACACAACGGACATGACGAGGTTGGTACTAGGTGGGGATTGAACCAGGGACCCTCGGGTCGCGCACGGCCATTCTTCCACTGCGCCACGCCTATTGATATATATAGGTTGGTGCACTAATTGGTAGTGTATCTTGTGTTTTTTATGTTGATTTAATAAAAAGAAAAAACGATACCGATAATAAAAAAAACGATATCGATAATTTCCGATATTACATTTTAACGCATTTATCAGCCGATGATATAGGCAGGCCGATATATATATATATATATATATATATATATATATATATATATATATATATATATATATATATATATATATATATATATATATATTAGAGATGCGCGGTTTGCGGACACAACCGCGGAGTCCGCGGATTATCCGCGGGTCGGGCGGTTGAAATAAAAAAAAAATTAGATTTTAAATAGATTCAGGCGGGTGGCAGTTAAACCAATTTGGAAATATATATACATAGTTAAATGTTGTTACCCACATACGAAAAACGAGCAGGCACCTGCAGCATGCCACAACAGAAGAAGAAAAAAAAAAAAGATGGCAACGCCGGCAGCAAACGTGGTACGCGACAAACTAAAAAAGGGAATACTAAAGACCAGGGGAAAAAAAGGCCAGAAAAGTTCAGCGTGGACTCGTTTTTATGAGGTTGTTAATCAGGATGATAGTAATGCTGGCTACGTGATTTGCAAGAGCTGCGACGCTGTTTATGTCTACGACAGTCCCAAAACCGGGACATCTAACATGGTGCATCACATTTGTGCAAAACCCCGAACCTCCACAAACACCCTGAGCATGAGCAGTTTCGTCCGCCGTGATCCCAGAAGAGTGCCACAGGATGTTAAAACAAGATAGAACGCAGCTGCCTGTAGCAGTTTGAGTGGCGCGAGCGCGCTTTGAGGTGCGCTCAGCGCGGCTCCCAGATGATTGCGCACTGGTGTGCGTCTGGGCCGTGACAGCGTGGCACACATTGAATGTCTCTGCTGCATTGGATCAGTCTCCTTTCTTTAACAGGCAAAAGCTTTATAACCTCACTAATGCCTTGCATCGTCTATATTAGATATATAACAACGGGCGGGTGCGGGCGGGTGCGGTTTTGATAAAATGTTAGTTCGGCTGGATGGCGGATGGGTGACGACTTTTGTGATGCGGTTGCGGATGATATAATTGCCTATCCGCGCATCTCTAATATATATATATATATATATATATATATATATATATATATATATATATATGTATATATATATATATATATATATATATATATATATATATATATATATATATATATATGTATTGCATTCTAATTTGTAGTAATTGGCTCGTTCTCGGTGGCAGCTAATGGGTGCAATGGATTCTAACTCTAAATCACTCTAAAAATGCATCCAAACACTGCCAACAATACTTCATTTACGTTCCGTAACCTGTATAATAACTAATCTGCAGCCACATTGTTATTGTAAGAGCGAACACAGAGGAACTCTTTTTTTAGCGTAGGAACACATCGCCTTTCGATGGCATTAGCTGTAAGCTAGCTTCTGCGTAAACAGCTGATTTCGCTTTGGAGTTTGTAATGCACAACACTGCGATACGACACCAATCTGTTCTGACTGAAAAACATGAACAATCATATTACAGAATCTGTATAGTATTAGCCCACATTTCATGTTTTGTTTGTACACTGCTAGCCGGACAGCGTATGTACTGTAGTTGCAATAACAACCATGACATGCTGCATATATCATGATTAATATCATAGTGACAGTTATCTGTTTGATCAAGCTTACAAGGGATGTTTTTTTCCCAGTTGATTTTGGGTAAGCACGTCATTCATGTCGGCATAGCTTGGCTCCAACCTCCACATTTGCAGTGTCAAGTCACGCCGACCTCACTCTCTCGGATTCCATCTGTTCCAACGTTTCACCCTCTCTTCGTGCTCGCTTCTATAAGCCGCAGTTCATCCTCCGTATACTCACCTTCAAAAAGATACGGTTGTAAATCCTCTTTCGTCCAAAAATAGCCATCTTCGTCGTCTGTTATCAAGTCTGCCATGATTAGTTGCCGGAAGTACGAAGTGCGTTGCTATGGGCACTGAAATAAATGTTCTCAGACATTAAGTTCTGGTAATGCTTAAAATGACCAAAATACCGTACATTTTTAACATATTACATATTGTTATGAAGGTGTCTCTTACTATGCACTGCAAAAACTGAAATCTAAGTAAGATTGAATATCTCAAATAAGGGTGATACCCTTATATTCTTACATTCACTGCTACAAGCGGCCCTCTGAGGGCAGCCATGACTGCGATGTGGCCCTCCATAAAAACAAGTTCGACACCCCTGATCATAGGCGCCGATCCCGTGGGTGCTTCGCGGCCCGAGCACCCACGGACAATGCCGAGCACCCACGTGGGATTGACGGCAAATTCTTTCTCACCACCAAGCAAAAACCGCGCATGCTCAGGCCCTTTGTACACTAAGGTTATCCAGGGTAAATCCCACCTAACCGTATCCTTGTCCACACACACACAATGGTCGCTTAAGACCCTCTACCCCCTTTCGTCAGCCGGCGCAACGCGACCTAATACGCATCCGCGGAAAATGCGCACGTCATAGTCACCTCCAGTGTTGCTTTGTGTGCAAGTTCATCCATCCATTTTCTACCGCTTGTCCCTTTCAGGGTTGCGGGGGGTGCTGGAGCCTATCTCAGCTGCATTCGGGCAGAAGGCAGTGTACACCCTGGACAAGTCGCCACCTCATCGCAGGGCCAACACAGATAGACAGATAGACACACTAGGGCCAATTTAGTGTTGCCAATCAACCTATCCCCAGGTGCATGTCTTTGGAGGTGGGAGGAAGCCGGAGTACCCGGAGGGAACCCACGCAGTCACGGGGAGAACATGCAAACTCCACACAGAAAGATCCTGAACCTTGGATTGAACTCAGGACTACTCAGGACCTTCGTATTGTGAGGCACATGCACTAACCCCTGTTCCACTGTGCTGCTCTGTGTGCAAGTTCTTAAATTTAATTTATCTGAACAATATCCAGTGTTGTGGTATTTCAATTAACTGGAATCCAGTGTGTTGTGGGGCCCTATTGTACTGCAAAGTTCAAATTTGAATGACAATAAAAGGAAGTCTAGGTCTAAGTCTAAGTCTATTGTAGTGAATCACACCTGAGCCATCATAAATTAATCAAATCTTTAATGGACATGTAAAAGTAAACAATGTGATGGATAACATTTTACACCAATCAATCTAGGGATGTAGATATCTGGCCAGGACACGCCTCACTCTTTTGCCTTCACCTTCATCGTCCATTCGTTTTTGGTGACTTTATATACTCTGGACCTAGACGTTGAGTCCACAACATACATGATGGACAATAACTGATAGAGTCTGCTTTGCCAGTCCAAAAGCATTCCCCGTTTTCCGTTGTCTTCCCTCGACGACCAGGTAATATAAAGCACACTGTCAGAGTATGTTGGTGACGAACCCCAAGATGCAGAGATGGCAGGCTTTGTCCAGAAAAGCATGATTTAATTTAACACTATAGCAAAAAAACAAACAAAAGGGTACAAACAAAAGGCGCGCACAAGGCGGAGAACAAACTTGGCTATGAACTAAAATAGCACAAAGGCTAACTGTCGACAAGAACCAAAAACACTTACTGTGACACAAAGGAACTATGACATGAGCAGAGTGAACAAAAATAGACAGAGCTACAACGACAAGTATTATGACAGGTAGTAGTGACAATAATCCAGCACTGACTGGAGGGGAAGGCAGGTTTAAATAGCAGCTGGCTGATTGACACCAGGTGTGGCCAGGTGCCAATCAGCCACAGCTGAGGGGAAGCAGCACTCAGGGAGACAATCAGGAAATGAAGACAAAATAAAAGCGCTGACAGAAAACTAAGACAAATGCAGAGGAAAAACTAAAACACAGTCAAACTGTCAGGGACAAGCCTGACACACACGCTACCTTTTTTTTTAATCACATCCACGGGAGCCCGCATTCTCGTTGTCTCTCCTTCGACAAATGGACAAAGTTTTTCGGTATTCATGTGTGATTTCCACAAGTGTCTGTACAGACGGAAGGAGAAACACGGCCATGTCTGGATGACTCGCCTTCATACTTCCAGTGGTTACCTCCGAGTTACGAAGCCGCTTTATTATGAAGCTGGCTGTTGCGCGTTCTTTCTGACGTCACTTCCTGTGTGGGGCGTGCCAGCAACCTGAAGGTTCCTGGTTTGATCCCCACCTTCTACCAACCTCATCACGTCCGTTGTGTCCTTGAGCAAAACACTTCACCCTTGCTCCTGATGGGTCGTGGTTAGGGTCTTGCATGGCAGCTCCCACCATCAGTGTGTGAATGTGTGTGTGAATGTGGAAATAGTGTCAAAGTGCTTTGAGTACCTTGAAGGTAGAAAAGCGCTATACAAGTATAACCCATTTACTTCCTCTCCGAACGCAGTTTATAAACGATCAATGAGTCCATACAAAGCTAAGTGCCGGAGATTCAAGAAATAGACGGCGCACTTACCCGTGTAAAAAAATTGTCCAAGGAGGGGAACCTTAAATGATAGTTTAGTGTGGCTGACACGGGGTTTAGGGTAAATAATGATTTGTTTAAGGCAGACCTGGGCAAATTAAGGCCCGGGGGCCACATGCCACCCATTAAGCTTTTCAGCAACACGTGACAAAGAAGTTGGGAAAGGTGGCAATAAATACTGATAAAGTTGAGGAATGCTCATCAAACACTTATTTGGAACATCCCACAGGTGAACAGGCAAATTGGGAACAGGTGGGTGCCATGATTGGGTATAAAAGTAGATTCCATGAAATGCTCAGTCATTCACAAACAAGGATGGGGCGAGGGTCACCACTTTGTCAACAAATGCGTGAGCAAATTGTTGAACAGTTTAAGAAAAACCTTTCTCAACCAGCTATTGCAAGGAATTTAGGGATTTCACCATCTACGGTCCGTAATATCATCAAAGGGTTCAAAGAATCTGGAGAAATCACTGCACGTAAGCAGCTAAGCCCGTGACCTTCGATCCCTCAGGCTGAAATGCATCAACAAGCGACATCAGTGTGTAAAGGATATCACCACATGGGCTCAGGGACACTTCAGAACCCCACTGTCAGTAACTACAGTTGGTCGCTACATCTGTAAGTGTAAGTTAAAACTCTCCTATGCAAGGCGAAAACCGTTTACCAACAACATCCAGAAATCCCGTCGGCTTCGCTGGGCCTGAGCTCATCTAAGATGGACTGATACAAAGTGGAAAAATGTTCTGCGGTCTGACGAGTCCACGTTTCAAATTGTTTTTGGAAACTGTGGACGTCGGGACCTCCGGACCAAAGAGGAGAAGAACCATCCGGATTGTTATAGGCGTAAAGTTGAAAAGCCAGCATCTGTGATGGTATGGGGGTGTATTAGTGCCCAAGACATGGGTAACTTACACATCTGTGAAGGCACCATTAATGCTGAAAAGTACATACAGGTTTTGGAGCAACATATGTTGCCATCCAAGCAACGTTACCATGGACGCCCATGCTTATTTCAGCAAGACAATGCCAAGCCACGTGTTACATCAACGTGGCTTCATAGTAAAAGAGTGCGGGTACTAGACTGGCCTGCCTGTAGTCCAGACCTGTCTCCCATTGAAAATGTGTGGCGCATTATGAAGCCTAAAATACCACAACGGAGACCCCCGGACTGTTGAACAACTTAAGCTGTACATCAAGCAAGAATGGGAAAGAATTCCACCTGAGAAGCTTAAAAAAGGTGTCTCCTCAGTTCCCAAACGTTTACTGAGTGTTGTTAAAAGGAAAGGCCATGTAACACAGTGGTGAACATGCCCTTTACCAACTACTTTAGCACGTGTTGCAGCCATGAAATTCTAAGTTAATTATTATTTGCAAAAAAAAAAAAAAGTTTATGAGTTTGAACATCAAATATGTTGTCTTTGTAGTGCATTCAATTGAATATGGGTTGAAAAGGATTTGCAAATCATTGTATTCCGTTTATATTTACATCTAACACCATTTCCCAACTCATAAGGAAACGGGGTTTGTATATACAAAGAAGTTGGGAAAGGTGGCAATAAATACTGATAAAGTTGAGGAATGCTCATCAAACACTTATTTGGAACATCCCACAGGTGAACAGGCAAATTGGGAACAGGTGGGTGCCATGATTGGGTATAAAAGTAGATTCCATGAAATGCTCAGTCATTCACAAACAAGGATGGGGCGAGGGTCACCACTTTGTCAACAAATGCGTGAGCAAATTGTTGAACAGTTTAAGAAAAAAAAATTTCAACCAGCTATTCTAAGGAATTTAGGGATTTCACCATCTACGGTCCGTAATATCCTCAAAGGGTTCAGAGAATCTGGAGAAATCACTGCACGTAAGCAGCTAAGCCCGTGACCTTCGATCCCTCAGGCTGAAATGCATCAACAAGCGACATCAGTGTGTAAAGGATATCACCACATGGGCTCAGGGACACTTCAGAAACCCACTGTCAGTAACTACAGTTGGTCGCTACATCTGTAAGTGCAAGTTAAAACTCTCCTATGCAAGGCGAAAACCGTTTATCAACAACACCCAGAAATTCCGTCGGCCTCGCTGGGCCTGAGCTCATCTAAGATGGACTGATACAAAGTGCAAAAGTGTTCTGTGGTCTGACGAATCCACGTTTCAAATTGTTTTTGGAAACTGTGGACGTTGTGTCCTCCGGACCAAAGAGGAAAAGAACCATCTGGATTGTTATAGGCGTAAAGTTGAAAAGCCAGCATCTGTGATGGTATGGGGGTGTATTAGTGCCCAAGACATGGGTAACTTACACATCTGTGAAGGCACCAATAATGCTGAAAGGTACATCCAGGTTTTGGAGCAACATATGTTGCCATCCAAGCAACGTTACCATGGACGCCCCTGCTTATTTCAGCAAGACAATGCCAAGCCACGTGTTACATCAACGTGGCTTCATAGTAAAAGAGTGCGGGTACTAGACTGGCCTGCCTGTAGTCCAGACCTGTCTCCCATTGAAAATGTGTGGCGCATTATGAAGCCTAAAACACCACAACGGAGACCCCCGGACTGTTGAATTCCACCTGAGAAGCATAAAAAAATGTGTCTCCTCAGTTCCCAAACGCTTACTGAGTGTTGTTAAAAGGAAAGGCCATGTGATACAGTGGTGAACATGCCCTTTCCCAACTACTTTGGCACGGGTTGCAGCCATGAAATTTGAAGTTAATTATTATTTGCAAAAAAAAGAAAGTTTATGAGTTTGAACATCAAATATATTGTCTTTGTAGTGCATTCAATTGAATATGGGTTGAAAAGGATTTGCAAATCATTGTATTCCGTTTATATTTACATCTAGCACAATTTCCCAACTCATAAGGAAATGGGGTTTGTATATACAAAGAAGTTGGGAAAGGTGGCAATAAATACTGATAAAGTTGAGGAATGCTCATCAAACACTTATTTGGAACATCCCACAGGTGAACAGGCAAATTGGGAACAGGTGGGTGCCATGATTGGGTATAAAAGTAGATTCCATGAAATGCTCAGTCATTCACAAACAAGGATGGGGCGAGCGTCACCACTTTGTCAACAAATGCGTGAGCAAATTGTTGAACAGTTTAAGAAACATCTTTCTCAACCAGCTATTCTAAGGAATTTAGGGATTTCACCATCTACGGTCCGTAATATCATCAAAGGGTTCAGAGAATCTGGAGAAATCACTGCACGTAAGCAGCTAAGCCCGTGACCTTCGATCCCTCAGGCTGAAATGCATCAACAAGCGACATCAGTGTGTAAAGGATATCACCACATGGGCTCAGGGACACTTCAGAAACCCACTGTCAGTAGCTACAGTTGGTCGCTACATCTGTAAGTGCAAGTTAAAACTCTCCTATGCAAGGCGAAAACCGTTTATCAACAACACCCAGAAATTCCGTCGGCTTCGCTGGGCCTGAGCTCATCTAAGATGGACTGATACAAAGTGGAAAAGTGTTCTGTGGTCTGACGAATCCACGTTTCAAATTGTTTTTGGAAACTGTGGACGTCGTGTCTTCCGGACCAAAGAGGAAAAGAACCATCTGGATTGTTATAGGCGTAAAGTTGAAAAGCCAGCATCTGTGATGGTATGGGGGTGTATTAGTGCCCAAGACATGGGTAACTTACACATCTGTGAAGGCACCAATAATGCTGAAAGGTACATACAGGTTTTGGAACAACATATGTTGCCATCCAAGCAACGTTACCATGGACGCCCCTGCTTATTTCAGCAAGACAATGCCAAGTCACGTGTTACATCAACGTGGCTTCATAGTAAAAGAGTGCGGGTACTAGACTGGCCTGCCTGTAGTCCAGACCTGTCTCCCATTGAAAATGTGTGGCGCATTATGAAGCCTAAAATACCACAACGGAGACCCCCGGACTGTTGAATTCCACCTGAGAAGCTTCAAAATTGTGTCTCCTCAATTCCCAAACGTTTACTGAGTGTTGTTGAAAGGAAAGGCCATGTAACACAGTGGTGAACATGCCCTTTCCCAACTACTTTGGCACGTGTTGCAGCCATGAAATTCTAAGTTAATTATTATTTGCAAAAAAATAAAATAACGTTTATGAGTTTGAACATCAAATATCTTGTCTTTGTAGTGCATTCAATTGAATATGGGTTGAAAAGGATTTGCAAATCATTGTGTTCCGTTTATATTTACATTTAACACAATTTCTCAACTCATACGGGGTTTGTATATGCCCCTGATGTATCCCATGGAGCAGATGGTGCGGACAGGAGCGCCTCTCTCCAATCCACTTCCCCGCAACAGGACAAGCGTGATGATGCCGTGTCCCCGCCCCTGTGACGCACCCCCGGGTTGCGCATAAATAGTCCGACTGCGCGGCTCCTCCGCACAGTTCCCCGCCCAACTCGCCCAACATGAGTCCCGGCAGCATCGCCTCCGAGCTGACCCACAGTGTCACGTCCACCGTGGCCCAGAGGAAACACGCCCACGCGCTTAGAAAGGTATGACAAATGAACATTGTTTTTTTTTCTATTTTCATGTCGTGACGTTCATCAATATAACATTTTCCTCCCTTTTTTTTGTTTTCAGACTCTCAAACCTCTTTTGGAGAAGAAAAGACGCGCGCGCATTAATGACAGTTTGGGCCATTTAAAGAGTCTCATCCTGCCGCTCGTCGGCAAAGACAACTCCCGCTACTCCAAGTTAGAGAAAGCGGACATTCTGGAAATGACGGTCCGCTTCCTTCGAGACCTTCCAGCCTCTCCCGATAAAGGTGCGCCTCGTTATCATCATCATCATCATCATCGTGTGCGCATTCATTGCGTGCGCTAATTCTGTTCCCCGACCCCATGCAGACCCCGCAGAAAGTTACAGAGAAGGCTACAAAGCTTGCCTCCAGAAGGTCTCGGCTCTGCTGCCCGGGACGAGCCTCCTGCGGGACCAGGACGCGTGTCAGCGCGTCACGGACTTCGTGCGGCGCGCCATGTGCGCTACACTCACCCCGGCGTGTATCAACTGCCGCGCGCAGACTTCCAGGAGCTTCCCGCGCGTCCAACAGCGGCTCCTGAGCCTCAAGTCCGGCGTCACCTCGATGAGGCCGGAGAGCGGCTCTCCCCAGTCCCAGCGGGGGGCCCCCAGTCGGCCGGCGCAGCAACTACAGCCCGATAACGCCAGCGCGCCCATGTGGAGGCCCTGGTAGATGTCCTTTATTTAATATGAATGTCATCTAGCACAGATGTATGAAAACCCAAAAAATATATATATATATCGCAATCCTCTTTGGGGTTTCAAAGGCACGGGTTGTATAGGCAACAATTTTGTAAAACCCCAAGGGTTACCAAGTTGGAGGTTTGCACGAAGGGACTTTAAAGTATTTTGGTCTGTGCAAAAAAGAATAGTCTGTAAACACTATGTGTTCATTCAATGTCATGAAGAAAAAAAAAAGCAAATAAAGATGAAAGAAAATGTCATGTTTTGTTGAAATGGTCTTCTTTAAAAAAAAAAAAAAAAAAAAAAAAATCATCATAATCTTATTAATATAGAAAAAGGCGGTAAAGCCTGCACAGGTCATCCTGCAGCCCATTGATGCTGAGAGCAGCTGCTCCATTGTTGCCGCCCCAGGCGCCTTTCTGCATGCTTGCCGCCAAATGTGTGGGAAGAAGTTGTATCCCTTTGCATGGCACACAAACACTCACTCCACATTCCTGGCATGTTTCCCTGCAAAAGTGGTTGCTAGGGGATACCCGAATAAACACACATGTTGGTGCGACTTTCATATTCATCTATTAACAAGTCAAGTCAAGTCATACTTGATGTATACTTCTTCTTCTTCTTTCTTTCTTTCTTTAGTTTATTTCGAACATGAACACACTTACATCATAATACATCACACAATTTCATATCATTTCATTTTGCATCATGCCCGAAAAGGAGTAGGAAGAAGCAAAGCTTATTTAATCCTACCCCTTTCCCACTTCAAAGCGTTTACAAATATATAGAATCATTTACTGACCTTTTTATATAATAAAATAACATCTATGAATTAGTATACAACAGTTTTGTAATATGTAATTCATTCATTAATTCAGTCATTATTAACATACTGAGATGAAGAATATCTTATTTTCAATAAGGTTGAAAGTATTTCTCATAATTCTTCTTCTTTGTACTCTGTAAGCACTATTATTTTGAACAACCTCTTAAACTGGATCATATCAGTACAATTTTTAACTTCTTTACTTAATCCATTCCATAATTTAATTCCACATACTGATATGCTAAAAGTTCTAAGTGTTGTACGTGCATATAAATGTTTTAAATTATTTTTTCCTCTAAGGTTATATTTCTCCTCTTTAGTTGAGAAGAATTGTTGTACATTCTTTGGTAGCAGGTTATAGTTTGCTTTGTACATCATTTTAGCTGTTTGCAATTTTACCAATTCACCGAACTTTAATATTTTTGACTTAATAAATAAAGGGTTTGTATGTTCTCTCTATCCAACATTATGTAGTATTCTAACTGATCTTTTTTCTAACACGGTTCTTCTTTTGTCATTCAAATTTGAACTTTACAGCACAGATAAGAACGACATTTCGTTACATAAACTCATGGTAGTGCAGGATAAAAAAGCAATAAGGTGCATGTATAAATAAATAAATATATACAAATATATATATATATAAAATAAATAAATATATATAAATATATATCCATCCCTCCATTTTCTACCGCTTATTCCCTTCAGGGTCGCGGGGGGCGCTGGAGCCTATCTCAGCTACAATCGGGCGGAAGGCGGAGTACACCCTGGACAACTCGCCCCCTCATGGCAGGGCATAAATATATATAAATAAATAAATAGATTACTGTACAGATAAATATATTGCACTTTTTCCACATGCATCCACGTTTATGGATGTATGTTATATTGTCTTTTTTATTCCAGCGAGTTAATCCATTTTGGGGGGAGTTGAGGGGGAAATTTAATTATGATGCGTTCAAGAGTCTTACGTCCTGAGGGAAGAAGCTGTTACAGAACCTGGAGGTTCTGCTTCGGAGGCTGCGGAACCTCTTTCTAGAGTCCAGCAGTGAAAACAGTCCTTGGTGGGGGTTGGAGGAGTCTTTGCAGATTTTCTGAGCCTTGGTCAGGCAGCGGCTTTTTGCCATCTCCTGGATAGGAGGAAGAGGAGTCCTGATGATCTTTTCCGCCGTCCTCACCACTCTCTGGAGAGACTTCCAGTCTGAGGCATTGCAGGCTCCAGTCCAGACAGAGATACGACACATTGAATAATCATAAGGTGCTGCTAAGGCCTTTAAAAAGCAATACAGCAGCTGGTTCTTAAAGGGGAACATTACCACAATTTCAGAAGGGTTAAAACCATTAAAAATCAGTTCCCAGTGGCTTATTTTATTTTTCGAAGTTTTTTTCCAAATTTTACCCATCACGCAATATCCCTAAAAAAAGCTTCAAAGTGCCTGATTTTAACCATTGTTATATACAACCGGCCATTTTCCTGTGACGTCACACAGTGATGCCAATACAAACAAACATGGCGGATAGAACAGCAAGATATAGCGACATTAGCTCGGATTCAGACTCGGATTTCAGCGGCTTAAGCGATTCAACAGATTACGCATGTATTGAAACGGATGGTTGTAGTGTGGAGGCAGGTAGCGAAAACGAAATTGAAGAAGAAACTGAAGCTATTGAGCCATATCGGTTTGAACCGTATGCAAGCGAAAACGACACGACAGCCAGCGACACGGGAGAAAGCGAGGACGAATTCGGCGATCGCCTTCTAACCAACGATTGGTATGTGTTTGTTTGGCATTAAAGGAAACTAACAACTATGAACTAGGTTTACAGCATATGAAATACATTTGGCAACAACATGCACTTTGAGAGTGCAGACAGCCCATTTCTGGCGCGCTAAGAACATATATTTTTCCACGATTTCAGCACTCAGGTTAACCATACCTAAATAGACACAAAATACTGCATTACACAAGACTACCCGAATGTACTCGAATGATTGAAAAAAATAAATGTTTTTAAGCTAAATTATTGGTAAACACAGATTATGTATAATAATTTACGTAAAACCACGAGTAAGGAATAAAGTTTTCATCAATTAATATATTCTGTAGACATACCCTCATCCGCTCTCTTTTCCTGAAAGCTGATCTGTCCAGTTTTGGAGTTGATGTCAGCAGGCCAGGGAAGCTAGGGTAGATATTCTTCTCTTGATCATCTTCGGTGGCATAAGAGACGGTTGCCATCTCTGTCGTAGCATAGCTTTCGTCGGTAAAGTGTGCGGAACAAACAACTGACCATTTCGTCGGCTTTCCCCACAGCCTCGTATTTTGAACAAATGTCGTCCAATTTCTTGCCACTTTCGCATCTTTGGGCCACTGGTGCAACTTGAATCCGTCCCTGTTCGTGTTGTTACACCCTCCGACAACACACCGACGAAAGTGAGAAAATGGCGGATTGTTTCCCGATGTGACGTCACAACCGAGAGCAAATAATAGAAAGGCGTTTAATTCGCCAAAATTCACCCATTTAGAGTTCGGAAATCCATCCATCCATCCATCCATCTTCTTCCGCTTATCCGAGGTCGGGTCGCGGGGGCAGCAGCTTAAGCAGGGAAGCCCAGACTTCCCTCTCCCCAGCCACTTCGTCCAGCTCCTCCCGGGGGATCCCGAGGCGTTCCCAGGCCAGCCGGGAGACATAGTCTTCCCAACGTGTCCTGGGTCTTCCCCGTGGCCTCCTACCGGTCGGACGTGCCCGAAACACCTCCCGAGGGAGGCGTTCGGGTGGCATCCTGACCAGATGCCCGAACCACCTCATCTGGCTCCTCTCGATGTGGAGGAGCAGCGGCTTTACTTTGAGCTCCCCCCGGATGACAGAGCTTCTCACCCTATCTCTAAGGGAGAGCCCCGCCACCCGGCGGAGGAAACTCATTTCGGCCGCTTGTACCCGTGATCTTGTCCTTTCGGTCATGACCCAAAGCTCATGACCATAGGTGAGGATGGGAACGTAGATCGACCAGTAAATCGAGAGCTTTGCCTTCCGGCTCAGCTCCTTCTTCACCACAACGGATCGATACAGTGTCCGCATTACTGAAGACGCCGCACCGATCCGCCTGTCGATCTCACGATCCACTCTTCCCTCACTCGTGAACAAGACTCCGAGGTACTTGAACTCCTCCACTTGGGGCAAGATCTCCTCCCCAACCCGGAGATGGCACTCCACCCTTTTCCGGGCGAGAACCATGGACTCAGATTTGGAGGTGCTGATTCCCATCCCAGTCGCTTCACACTCGGCTGCGAACCGATCCAGTGAGAGCTGAAGATCTTGGCCAGATGAAGCCATCAGGACCACATCATCTGCAAAAAGCAGCCACCTAATCCTGCAGCCACCAAACCAGATACCCTCAACGCCTTGACTGCGCCTAGAAATTCTGTCCATAAAGGTTATGAACAGAATCGGTGACAAAGGGCAGCCCTGGCGGAGTCCAACCCTCACTGGAAACGGGTCCGACTTACTGCCGGCAATGCAGACCAAGCTCTGACACTGATTATACAGGGAGCGAACCGCCACAATAAGACAGTCCGTTACCCCATACTCTCTGAGCACTCCCCACAGGACTTCCCGGGGTACACGGTCGAATGCCTTCTCCAAGTCCACAAAGCACATGTAGACTGGTTGAGCAAACTCCCATGCACCCTCAAGGACCCTGCCGAGAGTATAGAGCTGGTCCACAGTTCCACGACCAGGACGAAAACCACACTGTTCCTCCTGAATCCGAGGTTCGACTATCCGGCGTAGCCTCCTCTCCAGTACACCTGAATAGACCTTACCGGGAAGGCTGAGGAGTGTGATCCCACGATAGTTAGAACACACCCTCCGGTTCCCCTTCTTAAAGAGAGGAACCACCACCCCGGTCTGCCAATCCAGAGGTACCGCCCCCGATGTCCACGCGATGTTGCAGAGTCTTGTCAACCAAGACAGCCCCACAACATCCAGAGCATTAAGGAACTCCGGGCGGATCTCATCCCCCTCCGGGGCCTTGCCACCAAGGAGCTTTTTAACTACCTCGGCAACCTCAGCCCCAGAAATAGGAGAGTCCACCACAGATTCCCCAGGCCCTGCTTCCTCATAGGAAGACGTGCTGGTAGGATTGAGGAGGTCTTCGAAGTATTCCCTCCACCGATCCACAACATCCGCAGTTGAGGTCAGCAGAACACCATCCTCACCATACACGGTGTTGACATTGCACTGCTTCCCCTTCCTGAGGCGGCGGATGGTGGTCCAGAATCGCTTCGAAGCCGTCCGGAAGTCGTTTTCCATGGCTACCCCGAACTCCTCCCATGTCCGAGTTTTTGCCTCTGCGACCGCCGAAGCCGCACATCGCTTGGCCTGTCGGTACCTGTCTGCTGCCTCCGGAGTCCTATGAGCCAAAAGAGCCCGATAGGACTCTTTCTTCAGCTTGACGGCATCCCTTACCGCTGGTGTCCACCAGCGGGTTCCAGGATTACCGCCACGACAGGCACCAACCACCTTGCGGCCACAGCTCCAATCGGCCGCCTCGACAATAGAGGCACGGAACATCGTCCACTCGGACTCAATGTCTAGTGCCTCCCTCGTGACATGTTCAAAGTTCTTCCGGAGGTGGGAATTGAAACTCTCTCTGACAGGAGACTCTGCCAGGCGTTCCCAGCAAACCCTCACAATGCGTTTGGGCCTGCCAGGTCTGTCCGGCATCCTCCCCCACCATCGCAGCCAACTCACCACCAGGTGGTGATCGGTAGAAAGCTCCGCCCCTCTCTTCACCCGAGTGTCCAAAACATGAGACCGCAAATCCGATGACACAACTAAAAAGTCGATCATGGAACTGCGGCCTAGGGTGTCCTGGTGCCAAGTGCACATATGGACACCCTTATGTTTGAACATGGTGTTTGTTATTGACAATCTGTGACGAGCACAAAAGTCCAATAACAAAACACCACTCGGATTCAGATCCGGGCGGCCATTCTTCCCAATCACGCCTCTCCAGGTTTCACTGTCGTTGCCAACATGAGCGTTGAAGTCCCCCAGTAGAACAAGGGAATCACCCGGGGGAGCACTCTCCAGTACTCCCTCGAGTGAATCCAAAAAGGGTGGGTAATCTGAGCTGCCGTTTGGCGCGTAAGCGCAAACAACAGTCAGGACCCGTCCCCCCACCCGAAGGCGGAGGGAGGCTACCCTCTCGTCCACCGGGTTGAACTCCAACGTGCAGGCTTTAAGCCGGGGGGCAACAAGAATTGCCACCCCAGCCCGTCGCCTCTCACTGCCGGCAACGCCAGAGTGGAAGAGAGTTCAGCCCCTCTCAAGAGAACTGGTTCCAGAGCCCTTGCTGTGCGTCGAAGTGAGTCCGACTATATCTAGCCGGAACTTCTTCACCTCACGCACTAGCTCAGGCTCCTTCCCCCCCAGCGAGGTGACGTTCCACGTCCCAAGAGCTAGCTTATGTAGCCGAGGTTCGGACCGCCAAGTGCCCTGCCTTCGGCTGCCGCCCAGCTCACACTGCACCCGACCTCTATGGCCCCTGCTATGGGTGGTGAGCCCATTGGAGGGGGGACCCACGTTGCCTCTTCGGGCTGTGCCCGGCCGGGCCCCATGGGGACAGGCCCGGCCACCAGGCGCTCGCCATCGTGCCCCACCTCCGGGCCTGGCTCCAGAGGGGGGCCCCGGTGACCCGCGTCCGGGCGAGGGAAATCTGGGTTCCTTGTTTGTGTTCTTCATAGAGGTCTTCGAGCTGCTCTTTGTCTGATCCCTCACCTAGGACCAGTTTGCCTTGGGAGACCCTACCAGGGGGCATAGAAGCCCCCGGACAACATAGCTCCTAGGATCATTGGGACACGCAAACTCCTCTACCACGTTAAGGTGGCAGCTCAGAGAGGAGGAGTTCGGAAATCGGTTAAAAAAATATACGGTCTTTTTTCTGCAACATCAAGGTATATATTGACGCTTACATAGGTCTGGTGATAATGTTCCCCTTTAACCTTGTTGGAGGTACCGAACCCCACCAGTTTCATATGCGCATTCACCGAACCCTTCTTTAGTGAAAAATAAAAGGTTTTTTTTTCAAATTCAAGACAAAGTTATATGTTTTTGGTAACACTTTAGTATGGGTAACATATTCTAAGTAACAAAAACTTAATTTAGAGTTATTTGGTTAGGGCAGGGGTCGGCAACCCGCGGCTCCGGAGCCGCATGCGGCTCTTTGATCACTCTGATGCGGCTCAGCAGCTTACTTGCTGAACCCCCCAATTTTCCCGTGAGACTTCCGGATTTCAGTGCCTCTTGCAGAATACTCCCGGGATTAATATTCACCGATTTTCACCCTTACAGCTATAATAAGGGCGTGCCATGATGGTACAACATATGGCGCTCCCTACAATCTGTATTAATAGCGTGCCAGCCCAACACTTGTTGTACATTATACATCTTTTGCTTGCACACGGACGCGACAGCAATGCATACTTTGTCAACAGCCACACAGGTTACACTGACGGTGACCATATAAAACAACTTTAACACTCTTACTAATAATGCGCCACACTTTGAACCAAAACCAAACAAGAATGACAAACACATTTCGGGAGAACATCTGCACCTTAACACAACATAAACACAACAGAACAAACACCCAGAATCCCATGCAGCCCTGACTCTTCCGGGCTACATTATACACCCCTGCTACCACCAAACCCTGCCCCCACCCCAACCCTGCTCCCTCACACATCAACCCCCCCTCTGTCCGTTGTTGAGGTAGGCGGGGTTTGTTAGCGGGGGTGTATAATGTATCCCGAAGAGTTAGGGCTGCATGGGATTCTGGGTATTTGTCCTGTTGTGTTTATGTTGTGTTACGGTGCAGATGTTCTCCCGAAATGTGTTTGTCATTCTTGTTTGGTGTGGGTTCACAGTGTGGCGCATTATTAGTAAGAGTGTTATAGTTTTTTTTATACCGCCACCGTCAGTGTAACCTGTGTGGTTGTTGACCAAGTATGGCTTGCTGTCACCTACGTGAGCAAGCGGATACACCATACAACGTGTGGCTGAACGGGTACGCTGGTTGGAGTGGGTGCTATATGCTGTACCATCACGGCACGCATGACGCTGGCAAGTACCATTCATTTAAAACCCGCGTGCCGCACCAGCTTTCATATTCCATATAAAAGTGTGGGCAGCGTGTCTGAGACCCCTGGTTTATACATTGCACAAAGCAAAAAGAAAACTTTGTATGCAGTGTTAATTCATTTAAAATATCGAAAAAAAATTTGCGGCTCCCGTTGTTTTCTATAATTTGCGAAACTGATAAAGGTTGCCGACCCCTGGGTTAGGGTTAGGGTTAGGGTTATAATAAGGCCATGCCGAATAAGGCATTAATAAGTACTTAATATTGACTAGTTAAGAGCCAATATGTTACTAGTTTGCATGTTAATAAGCAACTAATTAATGGTGAATATGTTCCCCATAAAGTGTTACCATGTTTTTTTTACTGGTGCACAAAATGAACCATGCATGAACATCACCTTGTTCAAACAACAAAACCAACACAGTGCATAAACTCACAACAAAGTACACACCTGCAAATCAGTCAGCTGTTGCCGTATAGGGAGAAGTTTTTATTTACATGATGAGTCAGGCGTGTCTTGACCTCCGCCGAACCCCTGAGCCCGACTCACCGAACCCCTAGGGTTCGATCGAACCCAGGTTAAGAACCACTGCAATACAGTGAATAATACATCAAGCAGCAAAGTTGAGCTACAAACAACAAGATAATAACCAAAGTTCAGTTCAGTTTCAGTTTATTTGGAACATGCATATACGATATAATGTAATGCATCACATGTTTCCAGTTGTTTCATTACAGCACGTCCGAAAAGGAGTAGGAAGAGTTTGAGTTTATTTGGAACATGCATGCATACAACATGACACGTCACGATTTCCAGTTTCTTTGTTCAACATGTTCGAAAAGGAGTAGGAAGAAGCAGAGCTTATTCAATCCTGCCCCTTTTCTTTTAACTTTTGTTCACTTTCTGTTCTCACTTTATTCACAATATACTCCATAAGTAATTGTCAGGCTTGGACGAAGGAAGGGACTCAGATGCAGAGATGTGATTCCAAATAAAGCTTTTATTTTGAAAAACTCTTTAAGCCTCCAGAGCCGAGTAAATTCAAATACTATGAAATTACAAAAATAGATATCGACAAAATGTTCCAAAAGGGAAAAACCGAAAATCACTCCAAAAGGAGGAAATACAAAAATAAGGACAATTATAATTAGCACCGTATCTGTTATCAAAAAACTTTAACAAAAAACGCTCCAACAGGAGGAAGAAAATAAAGACTATAAAACTTACTACTCTAATAAATGTCAACAAAAAAATCACTCAAAAACTTTGAGGAAAAATCATTAGGGAAAAATTATAACTCACCACTGCGGTAGAAAAAAGGTTGAATAACAAAAGTCGCTCTGAGGGAGGAGAAAAAGTTAATTCAAAATTACAGCGTGGGATATTCTGGAAGCAAGGACGTAGACGTGGGACAAGGCAAGGCATGGACATGAACATGAACATGGAATGCAAGACAGGCACGAAAGCTCGAGACAATCTGGCACAGAACAAGGGGAGGCATGGGCTTATATAGAACATGAGGGTAATGGGAAACAGGTGGAAACAATCAAGGGTCAGGAATGACGTCAGACTGGTGACACAAGAGGAAGGACCCGTGATCTGAAACAAGAGGAGTTGCTTTTCAAAATAAAACATGTAAATCACAAGACAGAAAAAAACAAGACAAGACTTCCCTCACCGCGGTGTGACAGTAATAACAATAAAAATACATAAATAATACTCGGTGAAGTAAGTTATAGTTCATATGGTGAGATGAGTAAGATTATCTTGAAAATGAATGGATGGATGAGATAAATTCAAGCCTCTCTTTCTGATTGTCTGTTAAAAAAAGACGTTTGGAGGCCTTATTTTTTTATATGCAAAAGACCTCTTGCATGCATCGCCTCCTTCAGTTTGCTGCAACTGCTCCTCCAACCATCAGCCATGTTTGTAGTTTTAGCGATGTGCTTTCGTACCGACAAATATGTTAGAACGGCAACAATGGAGGATTTTAGCATCCAACCCTATACATGTATGAGCCAGAATCTGACCGGCAGCAAGAGGAAAGCGAAGAATAAGAAACTTGCGATCTGAAAAGCTAGTTTATTAGATTTTTTTATAACGCCTTTTAGTCCGTAAAGCTGTACCTAAACAGGTTATGTGTTATTATAATTGCTGTCTCAACAACAATGTAAATCCATGCAATAATATAGTATTTTACATACCCTGTTCATCTGATCTACATGTAGTCTGATTAAGCTAACTAAAGATGACAAATTGTCATATATCTAATGTTGTTGGATTTACCGCGCCGTTGTCTCCATCAATTGTAGAAATTGTTTCCATTATTAAATGTAGTTTTGAGGAAATTCTTTTATATATTGCCCTCGGACCAGCTCCAAGCCAACCGAGCCAGGCTCTGTGCTTTTTGTCCGATTGCTGGGTTCCTGCTGTAGTGACCTGTGCTGGTTAATACAACCAATAACAGATTGGTTTATCTTATGGGTCTCACTGTGGACATATTTTTGTTTCGACTACATGCTGCAAAAAATGTCAATGGCAAGTTGACTTGGTCTCTGAGGAATTAAAAAAAAATTCACAATGACTCACATTAAGATAAGTAAAGTACAGATGCTAGGGCTGCTAATCTTTGGGTGTCCCACGATTCGATTCAATATCGATTCTTGGGGTCACGATTCGATTCAAAATCGTTTTTTTTCGATTCAACGCCATTCTCGATTCAAAAACGATTTATTCCCGATTCAAAACGATTCTCTATTCATTCAATACATAGGATTTCAGTAGGATCTACCTCAGTCTGCTGACATGCAAGCAGAGTAGTAGATTTTTGTAAAAAGCTTTTATAATTGTAAAGGACAATGTTTTATCAACTGATGGCAATAATGTAAATTTGTTTTAACTATTAAATGAACCAAAAATATGACTTATTTTATCTTTGTGAAAATATTGGACACAGTGTGTTGTCAAGCTTATGAGATGCGACGCAATTGTAAGCCGCTGTGACACTATTGTTCTTGTTTTTTTTTTATAAATGTCTAATGATAATGTCAATGAGGGATTTTTAATCACCGCTATGTTGAAATTGTAACTAATATTGATACTGTTGTTGATAATATTCATTTTTGTTCCACTACTTTTGGTTTGTTCTGTGTCGTGTTTGTGTCTCCTCTCAATTGCTCTGTTTATTGCAGTTCTGAGTGTTGCTGGGTCGGGTTTGGAATTGGATTGCATTGTTATGGTATTGCTGTGTATTCAATCAATCAATCAATCAATGTTTATTTATATAGCCCTAAATCACAAGTGTCTCAAAGGGCTGCACAAGCCACAACGACATCCTCGGTACAGAGCCCACATAAGGGCAAGGAAAAACTCACCCCAGTGGGACGTCGATGTGAATGACTATGAGAAACCTTGGAGAGGACCGCATATGTGGGTAACCCCCCCCCCCTCTAGGGAGACCGAATGCAATGGATGTTGAGTGAGTCTAACATAATATTGTGAGAGTACAGTCCATAGTGGATCCAGCATAACAGTAAGAGTCCAGTCCACAGTGTGTATTGTTTTGTTGGATTGATTAATTAAAAAAAATATATCTATATATATTATTAAAAAAATAGATTTTTAAAAATAAGAATCGATTCTGAATCGCACAACGTGAGAATCGCGATTCGAATTCGAATCAATTTTTTTCCCACACCCCTAGTAGATGCTGAAGGAATACTTCCTAATCGAGGTCAGGAGCTGCCTTTTCCTTCATTTCCAGGATTTTTTTTTTTTTTTACCATAAATGCATTTACCTCGGAAAAATTTCCTGGTCTGTGAGGTTAAGGTTTCCACTGTACCTCAAATTTGGAAACCTATTGAAATGAGGCTAGTGATGTATGTTGGAGGGCTTTTTACCACATCGAGTTCCTTCAACGTTTACTATTTGGTTTTGGCGCGTGGCCTACATTTGGATCCACCAGCTTGTTAGACAGTCCACAAACTCAGTTGATTGAAGACACACCCACCCAAAGTCCACGGTATCATTCAAGAATAGGACTGCCTGATTAAACTTAGGCAGAAACATAAAGAAAAATCATTTAATGTTCCAGAATTAGATTGTTTGGAACGGATAGTCATGGTCAACTTGAAGAAGAAGTATGTCAAAGTAAAGGTACAGCTAAGTATTTGTCAAACATGGTGGAGGTAGTGTTTTGACACACTTATTTCTAATGGAACATGTGTAATGAATGCCAGGAGTACATTGGTAAATCTCTATCACACCTTAAAGAGGAGCTAGGATCATTTTAATCTACATTCAAACCCTTACTTGTAATGGACATGCTTTGGTGTACATTTTGTGTAAATTTTGCTTCACAGTCACTTTTATAAACCGTTTTTTGAGTCTGTCTGCGAGATGTTGGTTTGTGGAGACGTTCTCTTTAGATTGCAAATGAAACCACACCCAAACCTCTCTAAAAGTATCATAATTTATCATTTGAAAATGTACAGTGTTAAATATATGCCTTGAAGACGACTTTTCAGTTCATGTCAAAAATAAAATTCAGAAACAATATATGGTTCGCCAATCACACCATTAGGTACACCTGCACACTCTCGTATCTATATATACTTTATCCTACCTTCTTAGGTTTCCTCAAAGCGATTGTAATGTTGCAGTGTTTTTCGTCTGAGATTAGCGCCTAATCAAAAGTTGTGGACCAACAGACACAGAAGTATTTATTTTATGGACATCAGAGCAGGCGGGAGAGGATGAAACGGGAAGGGAAACCACTGGCCGAGCAGAGAGGAGGGGCCTGGCAGAGAGCATGTACTGGAAATGCCAATAATAGTACTTCCACCACACTGTGACATCGATGTGTGTTAATTAAAAACACACTCCAAAACCCAGAGTTCAGAGGCATCAAAAACAGCATTCAAGCTCAGGCCCAAATCAATAAACTTTTTGATTTGATGCGTTGACATTTTTGAACACAGGTATCCAACAAATGCAAACTGTTTATTGATAATGTGACGGCTGACAGAAATAATACGATGAATCGGACATCCTTGCTGACATTTAGAAAAATGCTTCAAAACTGATAGACTAGTTGTCCGGAGTATAAAGACACAAACATACTGGGAAACCAACTCAATACTTTTTGAAGGCAAAAAAATATCATATTTTTCAAAGGCCAATTAGTGATGTCATTGCAAGCCGATAGAGGATGCCTCTCTCTTAGTGAAGACAATACCGAAAGCTGCAAGAGCCTCAAACACCAACCTTGAATTCCATGGGCAAAGAGAGACTTTACTTTGCTATGAGTTATTTCTAGAATTCAATAGTTTTTTTTGCAGTCAATTAAAAAAAGCACAGAGACTCTGTGAAAGTCCATTTGCCTACCACTCAGAGTTACGCTTGATCGCCTAATCACTTGAGAACAGAGCAAGGAACACATGGCTTGAAAGAAGGAATAGAAGATACTGAGTTGTTCATCGTCCTGTGTGCATTCTATGAACAAATAAACCATGCGCGTACACAAACACATATATATAAGAGGGTCGATGGATTCTCTGGCCAAAAACAGTCCAAAGTGTCCCAATTCTAAGACTACGTGTACACTACAGGACAAAATAGACTAAATCGTATTTTTCCGAAATCTGATTTTTTCCATAGATGACAAGTGTTACGGTTCAAACACCTGCCGCATCTTACTCTGCTGCTCGGGACACGCCCACGGGCATTCCTCTCCGCGCGGCTGCAGTCACTCTGCAATCAACACACTGACGCTGATGAGTCTCCTGCCTTCATAAGCCAGCGCGTCTTGCGTTACAGGGCCAGAACAGAGCTACTCTTACCTGTCTGCAGCTTTCCTCGCCTATGTGCTTCCTCGCTTTTTGTGTTTCCCCTGCATCGTGCTCACCGTTTCTCGGAATGTGTCGTCATCCAGCAACCCGTCGTGGTCCCCTGGTTTCGAGCTGTGTGTCTCGTCTCCCTGGATCTCGACCTCACGCCTGCTCGACACCTCGCTCCAGCCCCTGACCTCCTGCCTGACCCTGGACCTCCGAGCCTGCCTTGCCCTTTCTGGACTTCCGCGCCTGCCTCAACATGCACCTCCAACACCTCCCGGTAACACTGAACAGATAATCGCTTCACATAGTCACACACCACATATTTGGCTTAATTACTCACGTCACACATTTGTGCAAATAAACACGCTGCAAGCGGAACGACGTCCCTGTCTCAGTGCCATCTCCTTCCTCACTGTACCGTTACAACAAGTAAAATATGATCTTTATCAGACTCCAGTGTAAACACACTCAGGCCCTAATGTGGCCCCAATGTCGCCTTGATGTCATTTGCATGCACAGTTTGATCAATCGAACACAAAAAGAAAGTTCACCGGAACAACGACAGAAGAAGAGCAACTTACACAAACCCGTTTGCCTGCTCGATAGAGAACCATAAAATGTGTAAGTTCTCTGCATATTAAAAAAATTTAAGGGAACAGTTGACCGCGACAAACTTGTTTTGACGACACCGTTCTTCATCGCCTTCTTCTTCTGTTGTTGTTGTTCCAGATTTCTTCTGTCTTGCTTCTTGGTGAGGGCGGTCGCATTTTTCTCCGCTCCCTCCTTCCCTGCTTGCTATCTTCGTTTTGTCTTGTCTGAACTTTTTTGAAGCCTCTTTCTTTGCGATGTCCTCAAATCTAAACATCAAACATGGATATGATCAGCTGGACTCTCGACGCAATTGACAAAGTCTTTTCGACAAGGAAAAGAGGTTCGGGGGAGCCTGTCTGCCCTGATGGAACCATTGCTGCAGTGTATGTGAGAGACTCCTGGGATAAATGGAGAATCATGTGCCTCTCAGTCCTTTTCATCGAGGACGTGGAAGACATCTACCTATTTGGAACCGTGATCGCGGGGCACCTGCTGATTGGGCTGGGCATTGCTCTGGTGTATCGTCAAATTCGGAAGACGATGGCAGCCACTCAAGGAGCCCAACGGCTGTTCGTCGCAATGGAAGGATTGGGCAAGGCTGTGGGAACACAGACTGTGGCGATTTCTGATCTGAATCGCAAAATGGATCTCATTATGGAGAAGCTTGCTGAGAAGGACAATTAAATTGAATTTGAGAGGAACCAGCACGGACATAGAGCAGGCAAGTCATTGTTTTGACTGCTCGAATGGCCTTGACGCTATCAGGAACAGGCTGTTCTGGAAAAACTCCCCCGAGGACACCTCAATGATGGACGCTTTTGACCTTCCTTTTTTTCAATAACACCTGGTGTCGAACTTTGAGATCGGCCCCAGTCCACAAAAACATTTCAACATCTCACCCAAGTTAATTGGGCATATATGCACGCACCCGCCCCTTCCCCAATCAACGCCTTCACCACTGCTTAATTCTTCTTTGGGGTTATGGACGGCTGAGTAGCGCTGGAGGCCGGCCAGTAGGCCTTAGACCGATATTTTTTTTTACTCTTCCCCCCTTTCCCAATAGGAGCGCTGTAAGTGGCTGATCCGTTGGCGGTCCTGTCTTGTCCCCCGGTAACGTATGTCTGCTCTTAGTGGGACTGTGCCGAAAATGACATTTCAGTTCTTATATGTCTTGTACATGTTAAAGAATGGACAATAATAAAGCATCTTGAATCTTGAGATCACTCACAGACAGTGATATAAAGAGACACTGCGCGTGTGCAATCTGCCCATATGTCCAAATAATGAACGGGCAATAGAGAAAATAGTTTCCACTCGTTGTTTTGTCTATGAATGTTCTCATTCATCCAGGTCATTGTCATCTCAGGGCATTCAATCGATCGCAACTGGATTGTTTGTTTTGTCTTAGAAGACCTTTTGCTTCTCATCCGAGTAGGCTTCTTCAAAACCATCCTTGCCCAAGCACACCCTCCTGGTTTTGGGGTATAAATATTTGGGGTTTTGGCACCAGCCGCTAGACTAGATCTGACCAATCTAAGTCTATGAGCACGAACTGATGAAGCCTACCCGGATGAGCGGCAAAATGTCAAACCAAACAAATTGATTACCCTGAAATTCCTCGTTCTTTTAATTCCCATTTTTGATTTTCAAACACATCAATGACATCGGATAATTGATCATGAATAATGATCTGTTTTCTGTATTTTTTTTTATTATCAAACCAGAAAAAAGCGTGGAAAATAAATAAAGGAAAGTGATTTTCTTTTAGTCTTTTCCTGCGCACATGTATGACGCAGCTAAACCAAAGATGACGTAAAGTCGCAAACATGTTGCATTACCGTTTAGACTGCAGTCATATTTTGAAAAGATCAGTATTCAGACGGATCAGGACTACTCCTCGATGTGGCCCACATCTGAAATGGTGTCCAGAGCCTAAAAGACCAACCATTCATACTTCACAGAAACTGAGCCACCAACACCAATTGTTTGTTTTGGCACTCGATTTTGCTGAATGGTAGGTGGGCAAACGGACTACGCGCAATGTTCGGTCGACCGATAAACAAGAGAACATACAAGACCCATGGCAAAAATTTGGGCAGAATTTTTCGTCAAAAAACAAATCAGACAGTGCCTGAGACGTTCTTCTTCCAAGACAAACAGAACAGTCCATGTGTGATCGTTTGAATGCCCTGAGAATACAATGACCTGAAAGAGAACTTCCATAGACACATGCAAAAAGTGTGCCTTACGAAAGGTACAATACAAACTTATTTTTTTGGAAATTGTGAAGATAAAAACTCAGAAAACTTGACTGAATAATTGACACATTTTCCTTCCAAAACATCGCCATCCTGTATGAGAAGGATCAATGATTTTCAGAAACTGGCAATGTTGTTTACTTATCTGCAGAGCCCATCATAATTGCTTGAAACCAGACTAAAATGTATTTGTAGTGGTTTCTTGGCATTTAAAGTTGCAATAAATAGTCATTAAAACATATGATTGCTTTACATTGACAGTGTTTTTAGGTTTGGTCGGCAATTCAAGTCATTTTTTAAAACAATTCCTATTCTGTTGTGACTGGGCTAGGTAGGTAGGTCTTTATTGTCATTGTACAAGTAAAACAAAACTTTGTTTTCAGCACAAACCCGTTCAAGATTAGACAAACAAACAGTGTACAGGGTTACAGAACAGGAACGCTGATGGGTTGCCACAAGATGCCCCGTAAAAGATGGGAAAAAGGTCAACGCTGGGGGAGGATAAGTAAACAAATACAATCTAGACTAGGCTCCTAAGGGGGTTTAGTCTGGAGTGGGAAACTAAACTCATTGCAAAGCACATATACATATTACAACATACAACTCGAGACTTGCAATAGAGGGAAGGGAGTGGGAGCTACAGTGGCAGGCTACAGCTCTTCGGTGCTGCCCAGCTGTCCATCCCCCCTAAGGGATTCGCGTCAAGGGCGTTGAATGAGGGGTGGGGTATGTGTGTGTGGCTTATATATTTTGTGGATGCATGTGTGTGTGTAAGCCTGCTGCGTGTCTCTGTTTTGTGGCCTCGGTGTTCTTGTCAGCCAGTCCAAAGTCGACAACAACAGGTGTGTGTCCATGAGAGACAAGAAGGAAGTTTGTTGTGTCTTTGCCGCACTGTCCTTCGGGAGAGTCTTGAAGCCAGGGAAACAATCCAAGTTAGAATGTTTTGTATGCGAGTGAAAATAAAAGATTGCTTTTCACTCTAAATTGTCCATGACTGGTCCTCAAATTCATCCTGCAGGGCAGACAAAGTTATTGGTGTGAAACACAGACCTACCAACTTTGACCAAAGTCAGGTGGCGCTTATTATCTATTTTACCCGCGCTGGGTTCACGCCGCACCCCCCTATTCCCTTTCCCGCCGCTCGCATCCCAAAACCTGCAGCATGCATGTGACTCTTAATTCCTGTGAAGTGCTGGGACCTTGACAGACAAAGGCTCCCTGTTATCCGGCCCGCACAGATGGGTTACAGACGCCCAATTTACTTGAAAAGACAAAAGGGGACTCTAACCGACGGCCCAGCAATGGGAGGAGAGGTGGGACCCCTCCATCAACCCCCTACCCCGCCCGCTGCCCTCCCCTTCCCCTTCCAATAATCTCTCCATCCCGGTGGGACTGCGAAGGGCGCGTGCAGCAAGTGTGCCTCTCAAAGAGCTTGTCTGTGCTGCTGATGCTGATGGTAAACAAACTGAATATGGCTTAATATATTCACCCGTAACATAAATGGTCTTCAAACAATGCTGCAACATTTAACTGAATAACACCTACATTGTAAACATGTTCATTGTATATTCCCAGTAAATGAAGTACTGTCATTTTTACAGTTATTTGTAGTAAGGGTATAATAAATATTGAAATTATATTGTTGTATTTAAAAAAAAAAAATCAGTTCATTAAGTTACAGTGTGAATAAAATGTATTAAGTTATTAGTAAACCCATATGATTTTCCTCCAGCTTCCTATACAGCATCTCCTGGTTTATTTGGTAATGGTTGAGTTTATTTTGAACATGTTTGACAGTAAAGAACATCACGTTAACCACTTGCAACAGTTCAACGTGTCCGAAAAGGAGTAGGAAGAAGCACAGCTTATTCAATCATACACCCCTTCTCCATATATCAACTATAGTTATTCGCATCAGAGATATCTAACTTTCGACACTTTTAGAGCTACTTTGGCATAAAAAGAGAGGTACGTTATTCATGTTTATACTGTACGATGGCAACGTTAAAATTATACTTTATTCACAAAGCAGATGTCCACTCAAACAGTGTGGTCATATTCTTTGCCCTATTGCGGGGGTCGGCAACCCACGGCTCTCGAGCTCTTTAGCGCCGCCCTCGTGGCTCCCTGGAGCTTTTTCAAAAATGTATGAAAATAAAAAAAGATCTATCAATCAATCAATCAATGTTTATTTATATAGCCCTAAATCACAAAAGTCTCAAAGGGCTGCACAAGCCACAACGACATCCTCGGTACAGAGCCCACATAAGGGACGTCGATGTGAATGACTATGAGAATCCTTGGAGAGGACTGCATATGTGGGTGACCCCCTCTATAGGGGAGACCGAAAGCAATGGATGTCGAGTGACATAATATTGTGAAAGAACAGTCCTTAGTGGATCTAACATAGTAGTGAGAGTCCAGTCCATAGTGGGCCAGCAAACCTTCCTAGTTGTTAAAGCCCACTATTTAATGTTTGTGTTTATACTTCACTGGTGAGAGTATCACTCCGGACAGGACTTGCAGGTAGGAGCATGGTTTATTCTTGAGAAGTCAAAACAGCACCAAAAACAGAAAACTAGTCGAAGAAAAAGACGTGCCGTTCGCACTTGAAGCTAAGGCAAAGACTTAGCGCAGGAAACATGGAACTATGGACATGGAACCTCACGAAACTGTGGCATGAAATAAACAAGACTTAGGCATGAAGCGAACAACTAGCATAAACTATGGCATGGAACAAACAAGACTGACTTGGCAAGGCATGAGGCAAACAATGACGCCAGGCCGACTGACTGGCAAAGGCAGGCTTAAATAACGTCTCTGATTGGAAACAGGTGCGCGTCCCGAACACCAGAGGAAGGTGAAAATCATAAGTAGCCATGGTAACAAACACAGGAGGTGCACAAACAGGAACTCAAGGAATCAAAAATTAACAGAACATAACAAAAACATGATCCGGACCACGGATCATGACAAAATGCTCACTAACACAGATTTAGACAGATTTGTGAACAATATTTGAGAGGAATATGTCTTTTGTAGATATAGTGAACGTTTTAGATCTTTGAGTTCACCTCATGAAAAATGGGAGCAAAAACAAAAGTGTTGTGTTTATATTTTTGATCAGTATATATCAGGGGGTGAGTTTTCGTAAAAATTGCTTCTTTTTGATGAAAAACATTGAGGGATGCAGTGGTGTGCTTTATGAAGCGGATATTTCCTGTATTTTCTGACATTTTATCATATTTTACTAACTGTCTTATTTGCGTACGTAGCTGATATTGTTAGCTCTGGAGGCTATATATATTAATATTAATAGTGTATACAAACCCCGTTTCCATATGAGTTTGGAAATTGTGTTAGATGTAAATATAAACGGAATACAATGATTTGCAAATCATTTTCAACCCATATTCAGTTGAATATGCTACAAAGACAACATATTTGATGTTCAAACTGATAAACATTTTTTTTTTTTTTGCAAATAATCATTAACTTTAGAATTTGATGCCAGCAACACGTGACAAAGAAGTTGGGAAAGGTGGCAATAAATACTGATAAAGTTGAGGAATGCTCATCAAACACTTATTTGGAACATCCCACAGGTGTGCAGGCAAATTGGGAACAGGTGGGTGCCATGATTGGGTATAAAAGTAGATTCCATGAAATGCTCAGTCATTCACAAACAAGGATGGGGCGAGGGTCACCACTTTGTCAACAAATGCGTGAGCAAATTGTTGAACAGTTTAAGAAAAACCTTTCTCAATGAGCTATTGCAAGGAATTTAGGGATTTCACCATCTACGGTCCGTAATATCATCAAAGGGTTCAGAGAATCTGGAGAAATCACTGCACATAAGCAGCTAAGCCCGTGACCTTCGATCCCTCAGGCTGTACTGCATCAACAAGCAACATCGGTGTGTAAAGGATATCACCACATGGGCTCAGGAACACTTCAGAAACCCACTGTCAGTAACTACAGTTGGTTACTACATCTGTAAGTGCAAGTTAAAACTCTTCTATGCAAGGCGAAAACCGTTTATCAACAACACCCAGAAACGCCGTCGGCTTCGCTGGGCCTGAGCTCATCTAAGATGGACTGATACAAAGTGGAAAAGTGTTCTGTGGTCTGACGAGTCCACATTTCAAATTGTTTTTGGAAACTGTGGACGTTGTGACCTCCGGACCAAAGAGGAAAAGAACCATCTGGATTGTTATAGGCGCAAAGTTGAAAAACCAGCATGTGTGATGGTATGGGGGTGTATTAGTGCCCAGGACATGGGTAACTTACACATCTGTGAAGGCTCCATTAATGCTGAAAGGTACATACAGGTTTTTAAGCAACATATGTTGCCATCCAAGCAACGTAACCATGGACGCCCCTGCTTATTTCAGCAAGACAATGCTAAGCCACGTGTTACATCAACGTGGCTTCATAGTAAAAGAGTGCAGGTACTAGACTGGCCTGCCTGTAGTCCAGACCTGTCTCCCATTGAAAATGTGTGGCGCATTATGAAGCCTAAAATATCACAACGGAGACCCCCGGACTGTTGAACAACTTAAGCTGTACATCAAGCAAGAATGGGAAAGAATTCCACCTGAGAAGCTTAAAAAATGTGTCTCCTCAGTTCCCAAACGTTTACTGAGTGTTGTTAAAAGAAAAGGCCATGTAACACAGTCGTGAACATGCCCTTTCCCAACTACTTTGGCACGTGTTGCAGCCATGAAATTCTAAGTTAATTATTATTTTCAAAAAAATAAATAAAGTTTATGAGTTTGAACATCAAATATCTTGTCTTTGTAGTGCATTCAATTGAATATGGGTTGAAAATGATTTGCAAATCATTGTATTCCGTTTATATTTACATCTAACACAATTTCCCAACTCATATGGAAACGGGGTTCGTAGTTGGAGTGCAGTTTTCTCCATCCGGGTGAATCCAATAAGCGTAGTAATAAAAAAAGAAGCATTACACGGTAGCTTGGACGCTCAGACATCCAAGAGTCAAGCGGCAGAGAACAATTGCAACAAGGAGCCTGCAAACAAGGGGGAGGGTGTTTGGTAATTATATTTTTCAGTTGGTAGCCATACATTATTATCATTGGAGGAGCATGCAGATGGGGTAGCCACGCCAGACGTGCTTGGAGATCATGTGTCATGCCTGTTAAGTTGAGAAAAGCTTGACCAAAAGCTGTGTGTGTGTCTGAGAAACAAGTGTGTGTGTGTGTGTGTGTGTGTGTGTGTGTGTGTGTGTGTGTGTGTGTGTGTGTGTGTGTGTGTGTGTGTGTATTGTAGACATGGATATTGGTGCTGAAGGCGGGGTTGACTGGAAAGATGGTTGGGGGGTGAGGGGTGGGAGGTCGATTCTAAAGAGGGGTGGGGTGGTGGTGGTTTTTTTGGGGGGGGCAGGGGGGTCTATAGGATGCCATCTGGTCACCGTGGCGCGTGCTGCGCGCGTGGTTCCCTTGAGTGCTTTGGCATCTGATGGCTTGCCATACATCTTTGGTTACTTTTCAATATACTTTATAGGCAACCTCCATATAGTATGAGGACGCACATATACGTTGAAAGACGCTGTAGTATACTACGAAGCAGAAGTACTTATTCATATAATGTATTTGGGAATTATTCTCTAGTGTCTTTTGTGTCTGCAAGTGCCCCCTCTGCAGGGTTTAAGCCCCCACCTCCCTGCGTAAAGCGTCACCAGCCTGCAGCAAACACACCACATGCAGGTAAAAAAAAAAGAAGCCCCGCCCCATCAGGGCTATAGAAATTACGTCAAACCTCATATGTTTTAAAAAACAACAACTATTGTTGTCAAAATGTACGAGCAGATGTTATTTGGAAGTATAGCGTGGCTTGGGTTTTCTTGATGTGGCGTGGATTGGAGCATGCAGGACCTTCTTAGCGTTCCCATATGCACGCAAGCCTGACGCCATAAAACACATATGTACTACACTTTATATACTTATTTATTTTGTATCTATCCTTGTGCAAAACTAATTGTAAAGTCAAGCATCTATAGAATAGGCCTGTAAGTAAAAAAAAGAATCGACTTTTATTACTAACGTACGAAAAATATGCTTTATGTAATTGTTTGACCTATAAATGTGTTTATTTTCTACTGTCTTTGTTTTTTGGTGCTTCATTTTTAATATTAGGACACGGTTAATGCGACTTTTTACAAGTTGCAACTTCTTACAAACGATCCATGCGCAATTACGCACCACAATTACAATGCATTTTACCATTTTTTTTTTCATCAAATAAAGCAATATTACCATTCTACATATCAACATTAAAAGGGCACAAGTGTGTCGTATACGCACGGGTAACAATAGGCCATGTAATATATGCGTAATTACGCACCACTCGTGCTATATATTTTACCAAATTTTTCAACAAATGAAGTAATATGTTACATTTATACATAATACAATTAGGACGTGTGCATATATACGCACAGACACCAATAAGATATGTAATGTATGCGTAATTACGCACCGGTATTACAATAAATCGTACCTATTTTTCCCAACAAATTAAGTCATATATTACATTTCTACATATTAACATAGTACACGTTCGTATGTACGCAGAGATAACAATAGTAACTGTAATGTACGCGTAAATACGCACCACTATAGTGCAATGCATTTTACCTCATTCTTTTAATAAATAAAATAAAAATGTAATTTAAAAGTCATATATTACATTTCTACATATTAACATAGGACACGTTCGTATATACGCAGAGATAACAATAGTAACTGTAATGTACGCGTAATTATGCACCACTATAGTGCAATGCATTTTACCTCATTCTTTTAATAAATAAAATAAAAATGTAATTTAAAAAAATAAATGTTCACATGTTAGATCTTGTACGAATAGATTTAAAAGTGTTTATCAGTTTGCAGAGTGTATTAGGGGCCATTCTGTGCCACCAAACAACTTTTACGCACAGCGTCTGGATATGGATTAGGCTATAATTTATTTTTGTTGTTGCTTATTATCATAACCCAGACACGCACGCTTGGATTTAAGAAGACAGATGGTTACTTTTTCAAAAAAAATGCGATGCTTTTTTCCCCCCCGGTGTTGTTATCGTGGAAAAAGTGGCCAGTCAAATCGTTTGCTGGCGGCTTGGGGGCGTAGCCGTGACGCACGGGTACCGACGCCGTGGAGGTGGATATAAGCGGCAACCCGCGGCCGTTGGAGTCACATCTTCTCCAGACTTCCATCGAGCACACATCTCGAGTACTCAGAAGAACGTAGACAATGTCTCCAAACATGACTTGCGAGGCTCTGCCTGCATCTTTCCCTCCCAGGCTCACCGTGGCCAAAAGGAAAGAAGCTCTCGAGCTTAGAAAGGTGAGTTGTGTCCCGCTATTCGTCTTCATGTCCTCATTGTATCCAACAATTGCTCATGCGTATTTTGTTCTTTCCAGACGATGAAACCTTTGGTGGAAAAAAGAAGGCGCGCTCGCATCAACGACGGCCTTAACCACCTGAAAGATCTCATTCTTCCTCTCACTGGCAAAGATGTAAGTTTGTTTTGCAGTTAATTTTGTAAATATTTACAAACTACGACTTTGGCTCACTTTTTTTTTAAACTAATTTACAGAACACTCGTTACTCCAAGCTGGAGAAAGCAGACATCCTTGAGATGACCGTGAGGTTCCTCAGTGACATCCCACCTGTCCACAATAAAAGTAAGTATTAGTTCTAAACATTTTCCTACATATTTGCTTAATTCTGATACTAACAAATACATTCCACCATATTTTCAGATTCCACAGACAGCTACAAAGAAGGCTACAAAACTTGCCTCCAGCGCGTCTCTGCGCTCCTTCCCAAAACCAACCTGGACCAGGAGGCTTCCCGGCGGGTGTCGGACTTCATTCAGCGGTCCATGTCGGCCACGGCGAGCCGGCCGTGCCTCAACTGTTGCGCGCAAAGCTCTTCCGCAGCCCTGCCTCACATCCAGCAGAAGCTCCTCAGCCTGAAGTCCAGCCTGGGCGCGCAGCAGCAGAGCGCAGCAGCGGCAGTGCGCACTTCCAGCAGAGCTCAGCCAGCTCCACAGCACGACAGCGCCACCATGTGGAGACCTTGGTAGAAGCATCCCTCCCAACAAAAGCATGTTATATACATGATTGAAACGTATGATTTACTGCTTAAATCGCATTAGCTGAGTATTGTATACTTCCATTCTGCGTACGCGTCGGTTGTCCTGTATTAAGTTGACAAATCTAGACAGTCGTATATATTTTTTTTCCAAATCCGCATGTATGTATTACGTCAAATGTTTGGCCTTTTTTCTGAGGACCGAATGATGAAGGGCTATTGAAACAGCCCTGTAAGACCCTGGGGGTCACTATTAATGAATTTGCACTGTAAGATTTCAGTGTTTACTGAATCTGTGCAGATTGACTTTGTGGACATGTTGTGTGTCACTGCAAGTATCTCTGTGGGGATGTGTTATTGTTTTGCTATTTCAGCAAATGTTGTATTTATGTTTTGTAAAAAAAAAAAAAAAAAATCTAATAAAACTGCGACATCGTGGTATATTGTGCATGAGTCCTTCCTTCCCAATGATGATTGTTTTCAGGAAAATATTTTTGATCAACCTATATTGTTAACTATCCAAACATCTAGTATATTTTTTTCTTTATAAATAACTGTGAAAAAAAAAAAAATACAATAAAATAAAAATATAATTCTAAAGCTGCTGCATCTCACAGCAGGTGGCTCACTCACATCACAGTTACACAGTTGAACAAAAGGGGTTAGTCATATGGTTTACACCAGGGGTGTCAAACTCATTTTAGATCAGGGGCCACATGGAGAAATATCTACTCCCAAGTGGGCCGTGTAGTAAAGTGAAGTACTTCTTATGATGCTCAACTAGAACTTTTAATGAAGCCCAGCACACAGATACAACATACACAGCCGTTAGCTCTACTGCTGTCAAAACACTGCTAGCCCCGTTGCCTAGGACCCCACCTGAACCCCTGGTGGTGGTCCCAGTGCTGCCTGAACAAAAAGGCATTTTAACATTACAACATTCCCTCCACCCATAGTCCAGTCAAATATTCATAGTACCCTCTTAGTGTAATACACAACCCCCAGAAATCACTGAGTCTGTATGAGAACATAGTCCTTAAGATATGATGGAGGTTTCCTTTGGCGAGCGGTGTCCCTGACTCCCACTTCTGCGTCCTGTGCTTGATCGTCTGGTTCCGGCTCATCGGGTTCCTGCTCATCGGGTTCCTGATCAACTGCTCCTGGTGGTGCTGAATGGAAATCCTCTGGAAAACTGTCCTCTGATGTGTCACGAAGAGTTTCCTTCTGATCATTACGTGGACGGATCTGATCCTGATGTCTTCTCACCAGCTTGCCATCTTGAGTTTTTGCTGTCCAAGAAACTGGACCAGTCCTCTCCACGAGTCTCGCCTGAATCCATTTCTGGCCTGCATATCCTCGTATGTATACGGCCTCGCAGTCTGTGAACACTCGGTCCCTGGCCCTTTTGTCATGGTTCTGTTTTTGTTTTGCCTGGTTTGAGCCCACTTTGTCTGACAGTGCTGGCCGGACCATGTCCAGCTGCGTTCGCAATCTCCTGTTCATTAGCAGCTCCGCAGGCGTAATGCCGGTTGTAGTCTGAGGGGTTGATCTGTATTTAAACAAGAACCTAGACACCTTTGTTTCCACACTTCCCTCCCCCATCTTCTTGATGGCTTCCTTGAAGACCCGCACAGCGCGCTCCGCACAGCCATTTGAGGACGGGTGGTATGGGGCTGTTGTCACATGTTTTACGCCATTTTTCCTGAGGAAATTTTCAAACTCTGCACTGACCAGACTTGGCCCATTGTCTGTAACCAGACTTGCTGGGATGCCATGAGTGGCAAATATGCTTCTCAATTTCTCAATAGTTATTGAGGAGGTTATGGACTGCATTGGGATGACCTCCAGCCACTTGGAGTAAGCATCGATGACAATCAAAAACATTTTTCCTAGAATGGGCCCGCAAAAATCCAAATGTAGTCTCATCCATGGCTGATTTGGCCACTCCCAGGGATGCAGCGGCGCGGCCGGAGGTGTGGCCTGGTTAGCTTGACATGTATGGCATCTGCGCACTGCTGCCTCCAACTCCTCATCCATGTTGGGCCACCACACGTAACTCCGGGCTAGGGACTTCATCCTCGAGACCCCTGGATGAGCTGCATGTAGCTCTTCCGTCATTACCTGCCGACCCTGAGGTGGTATTACCACCCTTGTCCCCCACAGAAGGCAGCCATCCTCCACACTCAGCTCATGCTGTCTTTTCATGTACGGCTTCACTCGTGGATCAGCACATACCTTGGGCCAGGAACCATGTAACAGCCATTGTTGCACTCTGGACAATATTGGATCTCGTCTGGTCCAGTCCCGGATCTGCTTGGCTTGCAATGGTGTGCCATTCATGTGTTCCATCAGCATTATTACCTCTTCCTCGCGTGGTGTACTGCTGGGCATGACTGGTAATGGGAGTCGGCTTAAGGCATCAGCGTTCCCATGTTTCGAGCCTTCCTTGTATTCTAAGGTGTATTCATAAGCTGCCAAAAGCAAGGCCCACCTCTGCATTCTGGCTGCCGCCAACTGTGGAATGCTTTTGCTCTCACCCAAAAGACCCAGCAGCGGTTTGTGATCTGTGATGATGGTGCAGTGCTTGCCGAAAAGATATTGATGACATTTTTTTAGACCAAACATGATGGCTAGTGCCTCCTTTTCCAATTGAGAGTAACCCCTCTCAGCCACTGTTAGTGAGCGGGACATGTATCCAATGGGCTTCTCTGAACCATCTGTGAAACGGTGAGATAGAACGGCCCCCACACCGTATGGCGAAGCATCACAGGCCAGATAAAGTGGCTTTCCGTCATCAAAGTGTATCAATAGTTTATCAGATTGGAGACACTTTTTTGCTGCCTCGAATGCTCGACTCTGATTCGTCGTCCATTTCCACGCATTTCCCTTTCTCAACAGTTCGTGTAAAGGCTCCAAAATGGTGGATATGTTTGGCAAGAATCTGTGATAGTAATTTAGCATTCCAAGGAATGATTTCAATTGTGTCTGGTCAGTTGGCTGAGGAGCATTTACAATGGCTTCAACTTTATCCGCCACTGGATGGATACCGTTGCAGTTAATTTTGTAACCGAGATACACTACCTCGGGTGCCATGAACACACATTTTTGTTGTCGCAAGCGAAGGCCTGCAGCTGCAATTCTCTCAAGCACCTCTCCGAGATTTTTTAAGTGGCTAGCATCATCCTTCCCTGTCACTAAGATGTCGTCCACTCTCACCACTACTTGAGGCAGTCCTTGCAATAGACCATCCATGGTGCGCTGGAAAATGCCTGGTGCCGAAGACACTCCATACGGCAATCTTGTGTACTGGTATAGTCCTCGATGTGTGTTTATTGTTGTGAACTTCTTTGAGTCCTCATCTAACCTGAGTTGCTGGTATGCTTGAGACATGTCCAGTTTGGTAAATTTTTGTCCACATCCTAATACTGCTAACAAGTCCTCTGTTTTCGGGATTGGGTAGTTATCTAATTTTGACACTGGGTTTACAGTGACTTTATAGTCGCCACAGATTCTAGTTGTTTTGTCCGGTTTAATGATGGGCACAATGGGGGCGGCCCACTCTGAAAAGTTCACGGGTTCAAGAATGCCTTCCTTTTCCAGTCTTACTAATTCAGCCTCAACTTTGTCTTTTAGTGCATATGGCAGTGGTCGAGCTTTGAAATATCTTGGCTTGGCATCTCGCTCAACATAGATTTTTGCTGAGGCCCCGACTAGCATGCCCAGTTCCTTCTTAAAAACATCCTCATGTCTCGCGAGTAGCTCATCTAAGTCCTGCTGCATACTTAACCTCAGGCTAAATACAGTGCTCCAATCTATTTTAATTGCTTTCAACCAATTTCTGCCCATGAGATTTGGGCCCTCTCCCTTTACCACCAGTAATGGTAATTGTTTAGCCTGCCCTCTGTAGTTGACTTGCACATGCAGTTTCCCTAACACTCCCACCTTTTCTTTGGTGTAGGTGTATAGTTTCACATGTGTGTGTTGGAGTCTTCCTCCCCCCATCTTTTGGTACGTGTCCTCAGTAATTATCGTCATGCCTGCTCCAGTGTCAATTTCAAATTCAACGTCATGTCCATTTATTCGTATGTGCTCTTTGTATGGTTCCACTTTCTCCTCCATAGTCAGGTTGTAGAATGTGTGTGCATATTCTACGTTTTCGGTCTCATTTCCCAACCTGTAAGTTGCACCTGATGTTGGTCCTTCAGGTTTCCTTATCTGCCTGGCACTACGACATTTTCTGGCCAAGTGCCCCCTCTTGTGGCAATTGTGGCAAACTGCATCAATGAACCGGCAGTCTGTCGGCCCATGACTACCACCGCACCTGAAACAGCCACTCAGTGGGACGCGCCGATCTGCTCCTAGCTGGACTTTGTGGACCGTTCCTTCTGCCCCAGTTAGTTGCAAGTCGGCCAGGTCCTTGGATGCTGTTTCCATTGATGTGGCCAAATCAATGGCGCGTGCCAGAGTCAATTTTTCATCATCCTCAGACAACAAACGACGTTGGACGTTGATACCACACACTAGTCTGTCTCTAAGCATGTCATCTAATGCAGTTCCAAATTTGCAATGTTCCGTGAGCCTCCTTAGCTCTGCAACAAACGAAGAAACAGACTGACCTTGTTGTCTCAATTTGGAATGAAATTTGAATCGTTCCACAATCAAACTGGGTTTTGGCGCAAAGTGATCCGTTAATTTCTGAAGCATCTCCGTCAATGTCATGTCTGTATCCGCCGGCTTACCGGGCTGGCACAAATCCCGCAACACTGCATATACTTTGGCCCCACACGAACTCAGGAAAATTGCCTTCTGTTGTCCTGCGTCTGTGATTTTGTTAGCCACGAAGTAAAAATCCAGTCTTTCAGCATACTGTTGCCAATCATCCGTAGCTTGGTCAAACTCCGTTAAATTTCCAAACAACGCCATTGAAGTCGTGATTTATCCTCGTCGCCAATGTAGTAAAGTGAAGTACTTCTTATGATGCTCAACTAGAACTTTTAATGAAGCCCAGCACACAGATACAACATACACAGCCGTTAGCTCTACTGCTGTCAAAACACTGCTAGCCCCGTTGCCTAGGACCCCACCTGAACCCCTGGTGGTGGTCCCAGTGCTGCCTGAACAAAAAGGCATTTTAACATTACAACAGGCCGGACTGGTAAAATCACGGCACGATAACTTAGAAATAAAGACAACTTCAAATTGTTTACTTTGTTTGAAAATAGAACAAACATATTGTGACAATCTGTCACTTCATTTCGGTTTGTTTCCTTGTTTTTGTATTTACTTCCTGTCAGTGCTCTTATTTTGTTATATTTCCTGTTTGTTCCGCTGAGCACTGTTTTCTCCTCACCTGCCGTTGATTGGCAGCCGGTCCACACCAGCTGCCAATCAGCATATGTCTATTTATGTTTTCTCTCGAGCACTCCTCAGTGCTCGATGATAGACTCTTTATGTTTGGAACTGTTGTATGCAAGACTGCTACATTTCTCTGTTGATGATCATTAAAATCATCTTACCTGCTCATCCTCCTCCTGGTTCTTGCATCTTGGGGTCACACAAACGGCAGCCATGCGAGTTCCTCACACATATTCTGAAATTGTACAAATCATAAAGTTTTTTTTTTGTTTTTTTTTACACTTACATGTTATGGGTCATAGTATTCCATCTTTATTTGTCGTTATTTATATTTTCTGAATAAATGATGTGATGATGTTCATCAGTCAACTCATTGGTGTTAATTTTCAATCTATCAAGATAAAAAAAATAATATCAAAATGAAATTACAGTATGTTATTTATGTAATTTGATCATTTTCCTCGACTGATGTACTAACATCATGTGTTTTTTTTGTGTGTTTTTTTTTTTACATATGTAGCATTATCTACAAAGATACAAAGAATTGCTATTGCGACATCCGGTGGACACATTTAGAACAGCAGTTTATTTCATTAAAACATTTCAGGTTAATATTTATACTTAGAAAACTCATCCCGCGGGCCGGATAAAACCTGTTCGCGGGCCTGATCGGGCCCTCGGGCCGTGCGTTTGACATCCCTGGTTTACACTGTTGTTCACACTCTAAAAAATAGACAAAAATATTACCAAAATAATATTCGTATTTGTTTTATGTTCTTTACAAGACTAGTTGTAAGAGGCCTGCAGAAGTATATATATGGATGAGGTGCTGGTTGTCCGGAGCCTGTGCATCGGTTGGGGACATCTCTGCGCTGCAGACCCTGTCCCCGCTCGGGGTGGTGGTGGGGGGGGGGGGTCGTCTTCACCTGCGGTCCTCTCCAAGGTTTCTCAGTCATTCATATTGACATCCCACTGGGTTGTGAGTTTTTCCTTGCCCTTATGTGGGCTCTGAACCAAGGATGTCGTTGTGGCTTGTGCAGCCCTTTGAGATACTTGTGATTTAGGGCTATATAAATAAATATTGATTGATTGATAAAATACTGTTTATTCTAGTGCGAGAATGTTCTGTTTTATATGTGCAAATGGCATTTTATTAGTTCATAATCATCATTTTAAATATAATTTTTCCGATGTCTTATCCCTTTTAGGTGGTCTCTGCCGCTCTCCTGTGGCCAGTATCTCTACCTACATGGGGAAGATTGCGTTCAAGGGCTCAGACTCGCCTCGTTCAAAGGGCGATCAAAGCAAAATGGCTGTTGTCGGCTCCGACAGTTACTAAATAAACATCTAAGGTAGTTCATTACCGGCTTTGTTCTAACAATACATCTCATTTATTTACACCCGTAAGATATATTTCCTGTTTTTCTTGTTTTATGCACTGAATGAATGCTGAAGTGTCCCGGATGTTGAGACAGGTCACACATGTCCTTTCCTTTTTTTCTCTCCCCCATCAGGAGTGCACGCCGACAAGCGGACATCCTCATCAGCATCATGTCCGCGATGAAAGCTCCGGACGTCGCGTCGGCCCTTCAACTATGCAGGTACGATGACAATAACGGTGTTATTAAAAAAAAGAAAAAAGGGATCGTATATTCATCACATGTACGCGGAACTCAGTGATGCCGGGGCATGTCGCCACATTGACGTCACGAGCCGGGTTTACGCAGGCGGTTAATCTGCTTTATTTGTCCGACAAAATTCACATTGACGTCAAATTTGAGGTATTTCGCGTATTTATGTACGACTGTGTTTCAACATTGACAGCTAACGTGAAACGGGAAGTATTTTGTCGCGACGAAGCTTTCGCTTCGGGTCCTCGTGTCGTATGTGATGACGTCACTGGGGAAAAAAAAAAAGTATATGACGCAATGTAGCATCATTGTGGTGCCATTATTTAAGTTAGAAAATAGTACTAAAGTATAACCATCGATAACATGAATGCCTTTATATCGGCTTCATGTCCCAGACAGTAGCATGTTGTGTTGTCATACTCGTGTTTACCGACAGATGGAGACAAATATAACGTTTACAACAACCATCCAGTACCGTGTGTTTAAAACAGGAAGTTGTTCAACATACATGTTTTAAAAGATTAAGTGTACATACGTATTAGTAAAATAGTATTCAAATTACTAATACTATTAAATAAGCAGGTGTTTTAATTTTTTTTTAGCTCTTTTGGCTCTTAATCAATCAATCAATTAATCAATGTTTACTTATATAGCCCTAATTCAAGAGTGTCTCAAAGGGCTGCACAAGCCACAACGACATCCTCGGCTCAGATCTCACATCAGGGCAAGGAAAAACTCAACCCAATGGGACAATGAGAAACAGCCTCAAAGGAATATAACCTGCGGAAGCACTTTCTAAAGAAACATCCGAATTTTGATGTCTGTCCCCTGAGATCTTGGGCTCTTGAAACTGCGGCCCTCTTCATTATGTAGTTGAATAGCCCTGGTGTGAACGTGCTCATAGATTGGATAGGTCTAGTTGTGGACGTAGTTTGGACAGATCTAATCCGACCAATCCAGTCTAAGACTAGATCTGACCAATCTAGTATACGACTAGATCTGACTATTCAAAGTCTAAGACTGGATCTGACCAATCTAGTATAAGACTAGATCTGACTATTCAAAGTCTAAGACTGGATCTGACCAATCTAGTATAAGACTAGATCTGACTATTCAAAGTCTAAGACTGGATGTAACCAGTCTAGCCTAAGACTAGATTTGACTAATCAAAGTCTAAGACTGGATCTGACCAATTTAGTCTAAGACTAGATTTGACTAATCGAAGTCGAAGACTGAATCTGACCAATCTAGTCTAGGACTAGATCTGACTGCAGTGCTACTAATAAGTACACACAGTCTCAAAGGAGATCTTGGACTCTTGAAACTGCAGTCCTCTTCATTATGTAGTTGAATAGCCCCGGTGTAAACGTACTCATATATTGGTTAGGTCTAGTTTTAGACCTAGTTTGGACAGATTTCCATCCATCCATTCATTTTCTACTGCTTAATCCCTTCGGGGTCGCGGGGGGGCGCTGGAGCCTATCTCAGCTACAATCGGGCGGAAGGCGGCGTACACCCTGGACAAGTCGCCACCTCATCGCAGAGCCTTGGACAGATTTAATCTGACTAATCCAGTCTCAGACTAGATTTGACCAATCTAGTATAAGACTAGATCTGACTAATCAAAGTCTAAGACTGGATCTGACCAATCTAGTCTAAAACTAGATTTGACTAATCGAAGTCGAAGACTGAATCTGACCAATCTAGTCTAGGACTAGATCTGACTGCAGTGCTACTAATAAGTACACACAGTCTCAAAGGAGATCTTGGGCTCTTGAAACTGCGGCCCTCTTCATTATGTAGTTGAATAGCCCCGTGTGAACGTACTCATAGATTGGTTAGGTCTAGTTTTAGACCTAGTTTGGACAGATTTCCATCCATCCATTCATTTTCTACCGCTTAATCCCTTCGGGGTCGTGGGGGGCGCTGGAGTCTATCTCAGCTAAAATCGGGCGGAAGGCGGGGTACACCCTGGACAAGTCGCCACCTCATCGCAGGGCCTTGGACAGATATAATCTGACGAATCCAGTCTCAAACTAGATTTGACCAATCTAGTATAAGACTAGATCTGACTGAACAAAGTCTAAGACTGGATGTGACCAATCTAGCCTAAGACTAGATTTGACTAATCGAAGTCTAAGACTGGATCTGACCAATCTAGTCTAGGACTAGATCTGACTGCAGTGCTACTAATAAGTACACACAGTCTCAAAGGAGATCTTGGACTCTTGAAACTGCAGTCCTCTTCATTATGTAGTTGAATAGCCCCGGTGTAAACGTACTCATACATTGGTTAGGTCTAGTTTTAGACCTAGTTTGGACAGATTTCCATCCATCCATTCATTTTCTACTGCTTAATCCCTTCGGGGTCGTGGGGGGGCGCTGCAGCCTATCTCAGCTACAATCGGGCGGAAGGCGGCGTACACCCTGGACAAGTCGCCACCTCATCGCAGGGCCTTGGACAGATTTAATCCGACTAATCCAGTCTCAGACTAGATTTGACCAATCTAGTATAAGACTAGATCTGACTGAACAAAGTCTAAGACTGGATGTGACCAATCTAGCCTAAGACTAGATTTGACTAATCAAAGTCTAAGACTGGACCTGACCAATCTAGTCTTGGACTAGATCTGACTGCAGTGCTACTAATAAGTACACACAGTCTCAAAGGAGATCTTGGACTCTTGAAACTACGGCCCTCTTCATTATGTAGTTGAATAGCCCCGATGTGAACGTACTCATAGATTGGTTAGGTCTAGTTTTAGACCTAGTTTGGGCAGATTTAATCTGACTAATCCAGTCTCAGACTAGATTTGACCAATCTAGTATAAAACTAGATCTGACTAATCAAAGTCTAAGACTGGATGTGACCAATCTAGCCTAAAACTAGATTTGACTAATCGAAGTCTAAAACAGGATCTGACCAATCTAGTCTAGGACTAGATCTGACTGCAGTGCTACTAATAAGTACACACAGTCTCAAAGGAGATCTTGGACTCTTGAAACTACGGCCCTCTTCATTATGTAGTTGAATAGCCCCGGTGAGAACGTACTCATAGATTGGTTAGGTCTAGTTTTAGACCTAGTTTGGACAGATTTAATCTGACTAATCCAGTCTCAGACTAGATTTGACCAATCTAGTATAAGACTAGATCTGACTAATCGAAGTCTAAGACTGGATCTGACCAATCTAGTCTAGGACTATATCTGACTGTGGTGCTACTATTAAATACACATAGTCTCAAAGGATTATAACCTGTGGCGGCACTTATTATAGAAACATCCACATTTTGATGTCTGGCCCCTGAGATCATAGGCTCTTGAAACTGCAGCCCTTTTCATTATGTAGTTGAATAGCCCCGGTGATAACGTACTCATAGATTGGTTAGGTCTAGTTTTGGACCTAGTTTGGACAGATTTAATCTGACTAATCCAGTCTCAGATTAGATCTGACCAATCTATAGTAAGACTAGTTCTGACTAATCAAAGTCTAAGACTGAATCTGACCAATCTAGCCTGAAACTAGATCTGACTAATCAAAGTCTAAGACTGGATCTGACCAATCTAGCCTGAGACTAGATTTGACTAATCAAAGTCTAAGACTGGATCTGACCAATCTAGTCTAGGACTAGATCTGACTGTGGTGCTACTATTAAATACACATAGTCTCAAAGGAATATAACCTGTGGCGGCACTTATTATAGAAACATCCACATTTTGATTTCTGGCCCCTGAGATCATAGGCTCTTGAAACTGCGGCCCTTTTCATTATGTAGTTGAATAGCCTTGCTGTGATAACGTACTCATAGATTGGTTAGGTCTAGTTTTAGACCTAGTTTGGACAGATTTAATCTGACTAATCCAGTCTCAGATGAGATCTGACCAATCTAGAGTAAGACTAGTTCTGACTAATCAAAGTCTAAGACTGAATCTGACCAATCTAGCCTGAAACTAGATCTGACTAATCAAAGTCTCAGACTGGATTTGACCAATCTGACAGATTAGATCTGACCAGTTTGACAGACTAGATCTGAACAATCTAAGTCTATGAGCATGATCTGATGACACCAACTTGGATTAGAGGTGAAACTTCTTCTAAGGCAAACTGAACAGTCCAGTTGCGATCGATTGAATGCCCCGGCCCCTGATAGTAACCATCTGCCATTCGAGGGAGTCCCTTGGCTGCTTGTCAGCTGTGGCACATGGCGCTAATCTGAATTGTCACACTTATTGTTGATCAGCTGGTGTCTTATCTGCACATCAGTGGGAGGGTTCTGATCCAGTCCGACCAGTTGGGATGAGGGGGAGGGGTGGTAATGTCATCGTTAAAAGTGGTTATGGCTACAGTACAGGGCATCACATCTCAGCTATAGAAGACATCTAAAGGCTGAGTTAAACAGAGAAGGAGAAGGTCAAGGCTGGGAAGATGCGTTGCTTCATGCCTCCAAGAAAATTTCCCCACTATGAAGAGGACGTAGTGTCACCCGGCAGAGAAGACTTCAGATATGAACTATGCAGGTAGTCCATTATCTGTGTCACACACAAAGAACTCTTTTAAACTCCTCATTTATGCTCGTGAATCATGCAAGTAAACTCCCTGTACTGGTTAAGCTGCATAGAATGAACGAATGAATGGAGAAGTGGAGGTTTTGCTACACACACCTTGTGACTCATTTCAACTTTTTGTCCTCGGTCATTCACAAAAACAAGTTAGTCAGACAGTAAACGTTATTTTGACTCACCTTCCTGGGAAGAATAACAACATGCTAATGGCGTCAGCATGTGTATTTAATTATTTTAATTGGTTTATTAAACAAGATTTTGTGACTCATTGTTAATTTAAGGCACAGTGCATGTTACTAGTCTTTAAAAAAAAAGTTGTTTAGAGGGCTTTGAAGGCTAAAACGGTGACTCCCATTAGGCGCATCTTCCAAGCGTTTTTTATCATCTTTAAAATCCTAAAAAAAAAAGACATGTGTTGTTGTATCTCATAATGTTTGTAAACGACTACCGCTTGTCCCTTTTTTGGGGAAAAACTCCCAAAAAGTGCAGTTCCCCTTTAAACTTTAAACTGTAAAAACTTTCATTGTAAATTCACAGCAAATTGCTGGCTAATAATGGCCTTGCTTTTGTACAGTAGTAACATTTACAGTAATTTTTTGTGAATTACACTATATTGCCAAAAGTATTTGACCACCTCCCTTGACTCACATATGAACTTGAAGTGCCATCCCATTCCTAACCCATAGGGTTCAATATGATGTGGGCCCACCTTTTGCAGCTATTACAGCTTCAACTCTTCTGGGAAGGCTGTCCACAAGGTTGCGGAGTGTGTTTATAAGAATTTTCCACCATTCTTCCAAAAGCGCATCGGTAAAGTCACACACTGATGTTGGTCGAGAAGGCCTGGCTCTCAGTCTCCGTTCTAATTCATTCTAAAGGTTTTCTATTGGGTTCAGGTCAGGACTCTGTGCAGGCCAGTCAAGTTCATCCACACCAGACTCTGTCATCCATGTCTTTATGGACCTTGCTTTGTGCACTGGTGCACAGTCATGTTGGAAGAGGAAGGGGCCCGCTCCAAACTGTTCCCACAAAGTTGGGAGCATGGAATTGTCCAAAATGTTTTGGTATCCTGGATCATTCAAAGTTCCTTTCACTTGAACTAAGGGGCCAAGCCCAACTCCTGAAAAACAACCCTACTCCATAATTCCTCCTCCACCAAATTTCACAATGCAGTCCGAAATGTATCGTTCTCCTGGCAACCTCCAAACCCAGACTCATCCGTCAGTTTGCCAGATGGAAAAGCGTAATTCATCACTTCAGAGAACGCGTCTCCACTGCTCTAAAGTCCAGTGGCATTGGACTTGGCGATGTATGGCTTAGAGGCGCTGCTCGGCCATGAAAACCCATTCCATGAAGCTCTCTGCGTACTGTACGTGGGCTAATTGGAAGGTCACATGAAGTTTGGAGCTCTGTAGCAACTGACTGTGTAGAAAGTCTTTGCACTATGCGCTTCAGCATCCGCTGACCCCTCTCTGTCAGTTTACGTGGCCTACTGCTTCGTGGCTGAGTTGCTGTTGTTCCCAATTTCTTCCATTTTCTTATTCATTTGACTTTGGAATATTTAGGAACGAGGAAATTTCACGACTGGATTTGTTGCACAGGTGGCATCCTATGACAGTTTCACGCTGGAAATCACTGAGAGCGGCCCATTCTTTCACAAATGTTTGTACAAACAGTCTCCATGCCTAAGTGCTTGATTTTAAACACCTGTGGCCGGGCCAAGTGATTAGGACACCTGATTCTGATCATTTCGATGGGTGGCCAAATACTTTTGGCAATACAGTGTATCTTCACAGCAATTTGTGGTGACAGAGGACTACGATTACAGTATTTTACTGCGATATAACAGTTAATTGCTGTGAAATACATATATGTCATTTTTACAGTCATGTGTTGTATTGTTACAGTAGATTTTGATTTTACTATGAAAAAATACTGTTAAATGCTGTGAAATCCCGATAAATGTTACAGTATATTCAATGACAGAACATGAAGTTATTTACTAGGGATGTCCGATAATGGCTTTTTGCCGATATCTGATATTCCGATATTGTCCAACTCTTTAATTCCTGATACCGATATCAACCGATACAGATATCAACCGATACTGATATATACAGTCGTGGAATTAACACATTATTATGCCTAATATGGACAACCAGGTATGGTGAAGATAAGGTCCTTAAAAAAATAAGATAAATAAATTAAAAACATTTTCTTGAATAAAAAAGAAAGTAAAACAATATAAAAACAGTTACATAGAAACTAGTAATTAATGAAAATGAGTAAAATTAACTGTTAAAGGTTAGTACTATTAGTGGACCAGCAGCACGCACAATCATGTGTGCTTATGGACTGTATCCCTTGCAGACTGTATTGATATATATTGATATATAATGTAGGAACCAGAATATTAATAACAGAAAGAAACAACCCTTTTGTGTGAATGAGTGTAAATGGGGGAGGGAGGTTGTTTGGGTTGGTGCACTAATTGTAAGTGTATCTTGTGTTTTTTACGTTGATTTAATTAAAAAAAAACAACAACAAAAAAACGATACCGATAATAAAAAAAAAACATACCGATAATTTCCGATATTACATTTTAAAGCATTTATCGGCCGATATTATCGGACATCTCTATTATTTACTAATGAGTTTTGGTTTCCTTTCGTTCACCGGTAGACACGCAAGCATTCCATTTATACCGCACAAGAGACTAAAACAACATTGTCCTCCATGTAAGTGTACCTTACTTTGATTTTAAGTATAATGTACACATCATTGTACATGTGAATATATATATTGACTGTAAATGTAGTGTACACATTATTGTGACGTGTAACATTAGAGAGTGAAGTTAAAGTACCAATGATTGTCTGTGTGTGGTGAGATTATCCTCTGCATTTGACCCATCACCCTCACCCCCTGGGAGGTGAGGGGAGCAGTGAGCAGCAGCGGTGGCCGCGCCCGGGAATCATTTTTGGTGATTTAACCCCCAATTCTAACCCTTGATTCTGAGTGCCAAGTAGGGAGGTAATGGGTCCCATTGTTTTTATCGTCCTTGGTATGACTCGGCCGGGGTTTGAACTCACGACCTACCGATCTGAGGGCGGACACTCTAACCACTAGGCCACTGATTACTATACAATTAAATGAACGCTATTAAAAACACAACACGCTAAATATGAATACAAATTCATTGCAATTAACACAATAATTTGAGACCCCTACTTTTTGTGTCATCTACGATGGTGAATAGCCATCCATCCATTTTCTACCGCTTGTCCCTTTTTTGGGTCGCGGGGGCCGCTGGAGCCTATCTCAGCTGCATTCGGGCGGGAGGCGGGGTACACCCTGGTCAAGTCGCCACCTCATCACAGCAAAAATATTTGGAATATTTGAGTTACGTCATGTAATAAAACACGAAAGCTGCCCCATCAAGTTCTTAATTTATGCATGTATGCATATATAATGTAATCATATGTATAATTATAGTGTGAATGCAGTAAAGTGTGCTCACAGTAACTTTTTTTCTGTTGTTGCATTTTTGTGAACACAGCCATACAGTACAAATCAGAGCATTTTTTGTTTCGCAAAACCACATTAGCATAATGTTTCATCATGTGTGCAGCACTGTAGTGCTTTTCCATATCACAGCTGATAAAGTTCCTGATAACTTCCAACTGCATTCATCTCATTTTTTTTTTTTTTTGTCAGCCAGACCTTTATGCCACATTCTTATCACTTGGTTGTCATGCACACATTTTTTTTTCTCCCTCTCAAGCCTGCTACCGACCTCATACAATTCCATTATTCAAGTATATGTACTGCATTGAAAAAAAAACAGCATCAAAGCCTCCAAGGCAGCTAACTCTTTTTGTTTTTACTGCAGGATAATGCGGCCCGACGATGCCAACATTGTGGGCAACGTGCACGGGGGCAACATCTTGAAGATGATCGAGGAAGCCGGATGCATTGTCAGCACACGACACTGCAACACACAGAATGGGGTGAGAAAATACGACCACCTCTAGCACATTTTCCGGACTATAGAGCACACCAGTATAGTAACCACACCCACTAAATTTTAGATGGAAAAACATTTTTTTTCATTCATTAGCCACACCAAACTTTAAGCCGCAAATATATACATTGTGAAATTAGTTATTTACTCGTAAATATTTTGTAAATGTTAATTTACATACCCTAATTTTTTCCAAAGAGTGCCTGTAACACGGCAGTAAAACGACTGATCAAACAAAACAGAAGTCATCATCATGGACCCTAGCTAGCTCTATAGTCAGTTAAACAGACTCAATAGCTCCAAGGTGACGTTTTGGTAAATTTGCTGAGGAATTCCTGGAACTGAAACAATACAAAAAGAAAGCCATTGTAAGTTAATAATACTAACACAGACACTTGTAAACATGTTAGTATTTGAGCTAATGCTAACAACGCTAGCTTTATTACATTACAATAGAACCTACAAATATGCAGGAAAACACTCCTTCATAAATCACACATGAGACGGTTCAGTAAGTATGAATAGTTTTAGTTATGTTGTAAAACTTACAAACGTTGCTTGGAGTGATGAATGAAGAATCCATACGAGTAGAAACGCTACGGACGACTAGAACACGAAACAGCACTTGTACTTCTGGCTCAAAGCACTAAATGGAAGGAAATACTGTAGACCAGGGGTGTCCAAACGTTTTGACTTGGGACTGCATTGGGCAGAAAAAATTTAGTCGAGGGCCAAAAGCCGACTGCATGTAAAGTAACATGGATTTATATATATTAGAGATGCGCGGATAGGCAATTATTTCATCCGCAACCGCATCAGAAAGTCGTCAACCATCCGCCATCCACCCGATGTAACATTTGATCAGAACCGCACCCGCCCGCCATCCGCCCGCACCCGCCCGTTGTTATATATCTAATATAGACGATGCAAGGCATTAGTGAGGTTATAAAGCTTTTGCCTGTTAAAGAAAGGAGACTGATCCAATGCAGCACAGACATTCGCGTGCCACGCTGTCACGACCCAGACGCACACCAGTGCGCAATCATATGGGAGCCGCGCTGAGCGCACCTCCAAGCGCGTCTCGCTGCCGGCGACGGTCGGGTATGGGCCCAACGCTCCAGCGCCATCCATTTTCAGGGCTAGTTGATTCGGCAGGTGGGTTGTTACACACTCCTTAGCGGGTTCCGACGTCCATGGCCACCGTCCTGCTGTCTATATCAACCAGGGTGAGCCCCACCCCTTTCGTGAGCGCACTGCGCGCGGAGTGACCCCTGTTACGCGCCCCCGGCAACAGGGGTGGCGGGCAGGTAAGCTGCGCGGGCGGAGCGCGCGGAGTTCCCCCTGTTACGAGCCCCCGGCCACGGGGGTGGCGGGCAGGTAAGCTGCTTACCTGCTGCGCGTGACGCCGGCCGTGGCGAAGGCGGACGAGGCGGGGTGTCGGTGCGGTGGGCGCGGTGGTGACCCTGGACGTGCGTCGGGCCCTTCTCGCGGATCGCCTCAGCTGCGGCTCCCGGTGGGGCCCTCTCGGGGGAAGGGGCCTCGGTCCCGGACCCCGGCGAGGCGTCGGGGGCCTTCTCCGCTCCGTAAAAGTGTCCATCTCTTTTTTTTTTTTTCTTCTGTTGTGGCATATGCAGCAGGTGCCTGCTCGTTTTTCGTATGTGGGTAACAACATTTAACTATGTATATATATTTCCGAATTGGTTTAACTGCCACCCGCCTGAATCTATTTAAAATCTAATTTTTTTTTATTTCAACCGCCCGACCCGACCCGACCCGACCCGCGGATAAAATCTAATTTTTTTAAATTTCATCCGCCCGATCCGCGGATAATCCGCGGACTCCGCGGTTGTGCCCGCAAACCGTGTATCTCTAATATATATATATATATATATATATATATATATATATATATATATATATATATATATATATATATATATATATATATATATATATATATATATATATATATATATATATATATATATATTAGGGATGTCCGATAATGGCTTTTTGCCGATATCCGATATTCCGATATTGTCCAACTCTTTAATTACCGATACCGATATCAACCGATACCGATATCAACCGATACCGATGTATACAGTCGTGGAATTAACACATTATTATGCCTAATTTGGACAACCAGGTATGGTGAAGATAAGGTCCTTTTTAAAAAAATAAATAAAATAAAATAAGATAAATAAATTAAAAACATTTTCTTGAATAAAAAAGTAAGTAAAACAATATAAAAACAGTTACATAGAAACTAGTAATGAATGAAAATGAGTTAAATTAACTGTTAAAGGTTAGTACTATTAGTGGACCAGCAGCATGCACAATTATGTGCGCTTACGGACTGTATCCCTTGCAGACTGTATTGATATATATTGATATATAATGTAGGAACCAGAATATTAATAACAGAAAGAAACAACCCTTTTGTGTGAATGGGAGTTTTTTTGGGTTGGTGCACTAATTGTAAGTGTATCTTGTGTTTTTTTATGTTGATTTAATACAAAAATAACAATACAAAAAAACACGATACTGATAACGAAAAAATCGATGCCGATAATTTCCGATATTACATTTTAAAGCATTTATCGGCCGATAATATATATATGTGTGTGTGTGTGTGTGTGTGTGTGTGTGTGTGTGTGTGTGTGTGTGTGTGTGTGTGTGTGTGTGAGTGTGTGTGTATATATATACAAACGTTTGTATATATGTATATATACAGGTAAAAGCCAGTAAATTAGAATATTTTGAAAAACTTGATTTATTTCAGTAATTGCATTCAAAAGGTGTAACTTGTACATTATATTTATTCATTGCACACAGACTGATGCATTCAAATGTTTATTTCATTTAATTTTGATGATTTGAAGTGGCAACAAATGAAAATCCAAAATTCCGTGTGTCACAAAATTAGAATATTACTTAAGGCTAATACAAAAAAGGGATTTTTAGAAATGTTGGCCAACTGAAAAGTATGAAAATGAAAAATATGAGCATGTACAATACTCAATACTTGGTTGGAGCTCCTTTTGCCTCAATTACTGCGTTAATGCGGCGTGGCATGGAGTCGATGAGTTTCTGGCACTGCTCAGGTGTTATGAGAGCCCAGGTTGCTCTGATAGTGGCCTTCAACTCTTCTGCGTTTTTGGGTCTGGCATTCTGCATCTTCCTTTTCACAATACCCCACAGATTTTCTATGGGGCTAAGGTCAGGGGAGTTGGCGGGCCAATTTAGAACAGAAATACCATGGTCCGTAAACCAGGCATGGGTAGATTTTGCGCTGTGTGCAGGCGCCAAGTCCTGTTGGAACTTGAAATCTCCATCTCCATAGAGCAGGTCAGCAGCAGGAAGCATGAAGTGCTCTAAAACTTGCTGGTAGACGGCTGCGTTGACCCTGGATCTCAGGAAACAGAGTGGACCGACACCAGCAGATGACATGGCACCCCAAACCATCACCCAACCATGCAAATTTTGCATTTCCTTTGGAAATCGAGGTCCCAGAGTCTGGAGGAAGACAGGAGAGGCACAGGATCCACGTTGCCTGAAGTCTAGTGTAAAGTTTCCACCATCAGTGATGGTTTGGGGTGCCATGTCATCTGCTGGTGTCGGTCCACTCTGTTTCCTGAGATCCAGGGTCAACGCAGCCGTCTACCAGCAAGTTTTAGAGCACTTCATGCTTCCTGCTGCTGACCTGCTCTATGGAGATGGAGATTTCAAGTTCCAACAGGACTTGGCGCCTGCACACAGCGCAAAATCTACCCGTGCCTGGTTTACGGACCATGGTATTTCTGTTCTAAATTGGCCCGCCAACTCCCCTGACCTTAGCCCCATAGAAAATCTGTGGGGTATTGTGAAAAGGAAGATGCAGAATGCCAGACCCAAAAACGCAGAAGAGTTGAAGGCCACTATCAGAGCAACCTGGGCTCTCATAACACCTGAGCAGTGCCAGAAACTCATCGACTCCATGCCACGCCGCATTAACGCAGTAATTGAGGCAAAAGGAGCTCCAACCAAGTATTGAGTATTGTACATGCTCATATTTTTCATTTTCATACTTTTCAGTTGGCCAACATTTCTAAAAATCCCTTTTTTGTATTAGCCTTACACAATATTCTAATTTTGTGACACACGGAATTTTGGATTTTCATTTGTTGCCACTTCAAATCATCAAAATTAAATGAAATAAACATTTGAATGCATCAGTCTGTGTGCAATGAATAAATATAATGTACAAGTTACACCTTTTGAATGCAATTACTGAAATAAATCAAGTTTTTCAAAATATTCTAATTTACTGGCTTTTACCTGTATATGGAGATGGAGAAGCAGCTGGAAGGAGAATTCCACTGGCCAAAGTAAATGCTGCACATTATTATTATTACATTACTTCATAAAACTACCATAGCAGTTTTATGAAGGAGGGGAAAGGGGGGGCGAGAACCAATGACATTAATTACAGTTAATTTCAATGATATACTTTGATTTCAGACACATGTGTTTTGAGTTAAGAGCACAGAACCATTTAAGATAGTAAATTGAGGCACTACTGTACACTGCTGCTATACAAGCTCTACTTTGACTACTTTCAAGTACGTCCAATTTCGACAGTAGTCCGTTTTAGGGGCGGCATGGCGTAGTGGGTAGAGCAACCGTGCCAGAAACCTGAGGGTTGCAGGTTCGCTCCCCGCCTCTTACCATCCAAAAATTTAAAAAAAATAAAAAAATAAAATCGCTGCCGTTGTGTCCTTGGGCGGGACACTTCACCCTTTGCCCCCGGTGCCACTCACACCGGTGAATTGAATGATAGGTGGTGGTCGGAGGGGCCGTTGGCGCAAATTGCAGCCACGCTTCCGTCAGTCTACCCCAGGGCAGCTGTGGCTATGAAAGTAGCTTACCACCACCAGGTGTGAATGATTGATGGGTTCTACATGTAAAGCGTCTTTGGGTACTTAGAAAAGCGCTATATAAATCCAAGTTATTATTATTATTATTATTATTGTTTTGTAAGTTAATATTTTACTTTGACCTAAAGAAATTAACATTTTATACTACCGTGTTCGTCTTGCCTGAAACCTCTTGTTTTGTTTTGTTTTGTTTTGTTTTGTTTCACCTTTCACCCAGTGAACTAACCCTGGTTGGAATTGCATCATTTGATCCTTGTCTCACCTTCAACAACATTCTGATGATGTCTTACCTTTTTGCTTCTTCCTGCAGATGTGACATGCAACATACAGTACACACCTGTTTCAATCAAATACTGTGCCATTCCATTCCATTCCATACAATTCCTATAGAAACTATAATACATTCATCATCCGGTTATTTAAACTCATAATTAAAGGACCCAAAGGACAAAAGATGTATCTGTTGCAGACATCATGGTACCAGACATCCTCTTCAGATCTTAACTAGTCATGTTTCTTCCCCTTCTGTGGTAATTGATAGTGATGCCTTGTGTTGGATAAGCCCGTTTACATCGCGGTGTGGTGGCGGGTAGACCGGGGTGTAAGACCAGCTAACATGCTAAATCTGTAATGCGTCTTAGACAGCTCCCCGTAGCTTGTAGGCCATTTAGGGCTGCTACAAACTGGGCCACTTAGCTCAATACAGCTCATTCAGACGGGGGCTAGGTTAGCTCCGCTAGTTTAACAGCTAGCTAGCTAGCTGAAAGTGAAGCGGTGAACCAAAGAGGGCAAGTGCTTTCTAAATTTGATAAGACTACGAAATGTGTTGGAGAACCGTCTGTGTGATCTTCTCACGTCAGCCAGCAGGGGGTGAGCAGCCATCTGTTCTGGTCAATGGACAGCATTTAGAGATTGTACAACAATTTAAATATCTCAGAGTAATCTTTGATTCACTCTTAACTTTCATAGACCATGTTAAAAAAATAACTAACATTGATAAATTCAACTTGGCAAACTTTAAACATATAAAACCAGACTTGGCAGTAGTCTGTAAAAGTTTATATGCATACTATGATATTTGGTCACATTAACTATTGCCACACGACTTGGTCCCCCACATCTTTGAAGCCACTCAAGTCTCTGTTTAAGAAAACACTTAAAACTCTATACAGGAAGCACCTGCATTATCATTATTATAACATTGTAAGTAAGTATAATAGTTTACATTTTGAGAGCTATCAGAAGTTTCTGGATGCTTCTGTTATTTTTCAAAGTTCTAAATCAGGGGTGTCAAACTCATTTTAGATCGGGGGCCACATGTAGAAAAATCTACTCTCAAGTGGGCCGGACTGGTAAAATCACGGCACAATAACTTAAAAATAAAGACAACTTCAGATTGTTTTCTTTGTTTAAAAATAGAACAAACACATTCTGAAAATGTACAAATCATAATGTTGTTTTTTTTTTACACTTAACTGTTAATAGTACTCTATCTTTATTTGTCGTTATTTATACTTTCTGAATAAATTATGTGATGATGTAAATCATGTTCATCAGTCAACTCATCGGTGTTAATTTTCAATCTATCAAGATAAAAAAATAATATCAAAATCAAATTACAGGATGTTATTTATGTAGTTTGCTCATTTTCCCTCGACTGGCCGCGACCCCGAAGGAAATAAGCGGTAGAAAATGGATGGATGGATGGTGCGCTAACATGTGGTTTATTTTTGTTTTACATATGTAGCATAATCTACAAAGATACAAAGAATTGCTATTGTGACATCTAGTGGACACATTTAGAATAGCAGTTTCTTTCATTCAAAAATGTTGGCTCATTTTTATACTTCGCAAACTCATCCCGCGGGCCGGATAAAACCCGGCCGTATGTTTGACACCCCTGTTCTAACTGGACATGCTCTTCCACCATTAAATGGATTTTAAATATAAAAACAACAACATTGGAGTCAGAACCGGAGCACTAACATTATGGAATACTTTACCGGAGCACATAAGAAACCTGTGGGACCTCCCTGACATTTAAAAGGGTCCTAAAAAAATCGGTTGAAGTCAAACCAGTCATGCTTCCATAGATTAACCTCTCCTTGGACTATGTCTTTTAAAGGTCAGATTATTTGTACCTGTGGTGTTAATGTTTGTCTATTGTGTCCATAGTGTCTATGCGTTCGTGTATTTCAACCTGCCTTATGACAGGTTGCTGACATGTTGATTAATATGTACTGTCCTAATTCAAATATATAAAGAATAGTAAATAAGGCTATGAAATATCTCGAACAGGGGTCGGCAACCTTTACCAGTCAAAGAGCCATTTTGACCAGTTTCACAAATTAAAGAAAACAATGGGAGCCACAAAAATCTTTTAAAATTTAAAATGAAATAACACTGCATACAAAGTTTTTTTTTTGCTTTGTGCTATGTATAAACCAAGGGTCTCAGACACGCGGCCCACACCTTAATATTAAAATTGATTGTTAGTGCGGCCCACGGGTTTAAATGAATGGCGCTTGACAGCGTCATACTTGTCAGACCCTCCCGATTTATCCGGCACATTACGAATTTCAGGGCATTTGTTCTCTCGAACATGCCGTGATGGTACAGCATTTAGCGCCCACTACAACCAGCGTGCCGGCCCAGTCACACGTTGTATTGGGTTTCTGCATGCTCACGTAAGTGACAGCAAGGCATACTTGGTCAACAACCACACAGGTTACACTGACGGTGGCGGTATAAAAAACTTTAACACTCTTACTAATAATGCGCCACACTGTGAAACCACACCAAACAAGAATGACAAACACATTTCGGGAGAACATCTGCACCGTAACACAACATAAACACAACAGAACAAATACCCAGAATCCCATGCAGCCCTAACTCTTCCGGGCTACATTATAAACCCCCGCTACCAAACCCCGCCCACCTCAACCACGGACAGAGGGGGGGTTGATGTGTGAGGGAGCAGGGTTGGGGTGGGGGCGGGGTTTGCTGGTCGCAGGGGTGTATAATGTAGCCCGGAAGAGTCAGGGCTGCATGGGATTCTGGGTATTTGTTCTGTTGTGTTTATGTTGTGTTAAGGTGCAGATGTTCTCCCGAAATGTGTTTGTCATTCTTGTTTGGTTTTGGTTCAAAGTGTGGTGCATTATTAGTAAGAGTGTTAAAGTTGTTTTATATGGCCACCTGTTGACCAAGTATGCATTGCTGTCACTTACGTGTGCAAGCAGAAGATGCAAACAACAAGAGACTGGGCTGGCACGCTGTGTATACAGATTGTAGAGGTCGATAAATGCTGTACCATCATGGCACGCCCTTATTATTATTGTAAGGGTGAAAATCAGAATACTAATCCTGGGAGTTTTCTGCGAGAGGCACTGAAATCCGGACGTCTCTCGGGAAAATCGGGGGGGTCGGCAAGTATGCAGCTGAGCCGCATCAGAGTGATCAAAGAGCTGCATGCGGCTCCGGAGCCGCGGGTTGCCGACCCCTGATCTAGAAGCACACAAAATACAAAGTTAGCACTTAGCTTTGACGACAATAATGGAGTACGAAGTAGGACAGCTGAACCAACAGCAGTGTGAACAAGCAGCAGCGTGAATAACTTTTTTTTTTCTTTATCGGAAAAAAATAAGGAGTTCTGTATAACGCAATCTCGGGAATAACGTGATTTTTTTTTATAGCACCCCAACGGCCGCATCATATTGAACTTTGAGTGTACTTAATACTGTACATGTCGTCTCTAGGACCGCTGTATGGCAGCGTTGGTGCGGGTGGAAAAGACGGAGTTCTTGTACCCGATGTTCATTGGGGAGGTCGCCCACGCCACCGCTGAGATCACGTTCACCTCTCAGCACTCTCTGGAGGTGCAGGTCAAAGTCATGGCTGAGAACATCCTCACAGGTAACTTGTCTCGACATGATTCTTTCCCTGGAAGACTGTATTCCTTTCTAGATATGATTATTATTTACATTTGTGTACTTGCTGCCACACAACAATGTTCACCTTTTACCTCATTCTCTTCTTGCCTACGTCTTCTGGCAGGAATACAAAGAATGACAAACATTCATGAGAGATAGCCAACACAATTGAAACACACGCACGTACACACAACCACATTGGTGACATTAGCTACTGTGGTGCGGACACTCAGCAGTACACTATTTCCAAACAAAATGTGGACTGTCACAATTTATCTTCTAATAATGTTTTAATTAAACTGTTTGTGTTATTGTAAAAGGATTTTTTTCTGGCGATGTCGCTTGTTGCTAAGTCGAATTTATTCAACTTACCGTATTTTTCGGACTATAAGGCTCACTTAAAATCCTTTTTTTTCCTCAAAACTCGACAGTGCGCCTAATAACCCGGTGCGCCTAATGTAAATTATAAGTTTGGTTGAGCTTATCCACCTCGAAGCAATTTTATTTGGTATATGGTGTAATGATAAGTGTGACCAGTAGATGGCAGTCAAACATAAGAGATAAGTGTAGGCTGCACCGTTTGATGGGCTTCAACATACAAGTAGGGCAGCACGGTGGATGAGGGGTTAGTGCATCTGCCTCACAATACGAAGGTCCTGAGTAGTCTTGGGTTCAATCCCGGGCTCGGGATCTTTCTGTGTGGAGTTTGCATGTTCTCCCCGTGACTGCGTGGGTTCCCTCCGGGTACTCCGGCTTCCTCCCACCTCCAAAGACATGCACCTGGGGATAGGTTGATTGGCAACACTAAATTGGCCCTAGTGTGTGAATGTGAGTGTGACTGTTGTCTGTCTATCTGTGTTGGCCCTGTGATGAGGTGACGACTTGTCCAGGGTGTACCCCGCCTTCCGCCCGATTGTAGCTGAGATAGGCTCCAGCGCCCCCCGCGACCCCAAAAGGGAATAAGCGGTAGAAAATGGATGGATGGAACATACAAGTATTATTATGGCGTTTGTATAAGGTAAGACATATCTGGCGTTTTGTTTTACAATATTATGCAAAAGCAACTTTTCTTACCTTCTGGTACTTGCTGATCTGTATTTGGGATCTGCATAAATCCTGAAAAATTGCGCGCGCAGTCCGTATCGACACCGTAGTCGATAAGCTTCTTCTTCTTCTCTATCTTTTTGTTATGGGACATTCATCCTCCGCTGTTGCCATTTCTAATATAAAGTAGTGTAAAGTTCTTACTTATATCTGCCAGTAAACTCGCCATGAAAGCGCTAAAACATACCGGTGTAGTGAGTTTACATTATTCACCCAAGGAACTTTAGTTATTACAGAGTTCCGGTCGGACGTTTTTTTTACCGCGCACATTTCTGGTGTTGTTGTTTCCAGATGAGAAGATGCTGCTCCGTTATTGATTGACGTAAAGTATGAATGTCATTAAAACGGTTAGCTGCATCTTTTGACACTTCTTCCACTCCCGACCTTGCACGCTACACCGCTACAACAAAGATGACGGGGAGAAGACGCTGCTGAAGGTGAGCCTCGTAAATAAGGCCGCCCAAAAAACGGGGCATCTGGAAGCGACTGTCAAAAAGCGGCTTGAAGATGATCTGTAAAACATAATCTATGCAACATTTTGACCAAAGAAACACCATTACATGTTATGTAGACCACAAGGAAGTGTTTTCGTTGAGAAAAAATAAAACTAATATCACTCCTTTAATGCGCCCTATAATCCGGTGCGCCTTATATATGAAAAAAAGATAAAAAATATACCATTCATCGGCAGTGCGCCTTACAATCCGGTGCCCCCTATGGTCCGTAAAATATGGTAGTAATATTTTTCATATTACATGTGTCCACTACGCTGTTTGGACAACTAGGCACATCACATGGACACACTAAGGATTATGAGACACGTTTATATACAGTGGTACCTCAAGTTAAAGTTAAAGTATCAATGATTGTCACACACACACTATAGGTGTGGGGAAATTTGTCCTCTGCATTTGACTAGGGCTGCAACTAACAACTAATTTGATAATCGATTAATCTGTCGATTATTACTTCGATTAATCAACTAATAATTGGATAAAAGACACAAACTACATTTCTATCCTTTCCCGTATTTTATTGAAAAAAAACCCAGCATACTGGCACTATACTTATTTTGATTATTGTTTCTCAGCTGTTTGTAAATGTGCAGTTTATAAATAAAGGTTTATTAAAAAAAAAAGAAGAAAAAAAAAATAGGAGCCGTTGCGCATGCGCATAGCATAGATCCAACGAATCGATGACTAAATTAATCGCCAACTATTTTTATAATCGATTTTAATCGATTTAATCGATTAGTTGTTGCAGCCCTACATTTGACCCATCCCCTTGTTCACCCCCTGGGAGGTGAGGGGAGCAGTGGGAAGCAGCGGGGCCGCGCCCAAAATCATTTTTGGTGATTTAACCCCCAATTCCAACCTTTGATGCTGAGTGCCAGCAGGGAGGTAATGGGTCCCATTTTTATAGTCTTTGGTATGACTCGGCTGGGGTTTGAACTCACAACCTACCGATCTCAGGGTGGACATTAAGTTGCAAGCACAAATATGAGTTACAGTATAAGTATCCCCGCCATTAGTGGGCATAGCAAATGTCACAGTGGACTCAGTAAGATCAATTGGTCTTACATGCTGGCGATAAACCTACTCAGTGGCCTAGTGGTTAGAGTGTCCGCCCTGAGATCGGTATGTTGCGAGTTCAAACCCCGGCCGAGTCATACCAAAGACTATAAAAAAATGGGACCCATTACCTCCCTGCTTGGCACTCAGCATCAAGGGTTGGAATTGGGGGTTAAAACACCAAAAAATTATTCCCGGGCGCGGCCAACGCTGCTGCCCACTGCTCCCCTCACCTCCCAGGGGTGATCAAGGGTGATGGGTCAAATGCAGAGAATAATTTCGCCACACCTAGTGTGTGTGTGACAATCATTGGTACTTTAACTTTAACTTTAACATGCTGGCATTAACTTTAACGTTGTCTTTCTAACCATGAAGAAAGAAAGTGAGAGACAGTGCTGGGAAGAAGAAGTGGATGATATTCATTGGATCACAAAAATAAATCATCAAAAACATGACAGAGCGTGTCGCCAACTTGGCAAAGTAGTACAAGCATATCACTGCTAGTCTGCACTATACTGAAGCAGTATGAGTCTAACGCCAGCCAAATATATCAATATAGTAAATGGCGGACATTTATCCAGGAAAATATAGAAAAACTGCTAATGGTTTGTTTGACGGAGAAGCAGCTCAAATGAGATACCTTAGAAGTCTGCTCTCCAAAGTAGTAATGTACATGTTGTTAGTAGTACATTCTATTAGATTGGTTTTCATACAATATTTCTGATCTAAAAGTTTGTTTCTCTTTTCAAAAGGCATGTTACATGTTAAAATGGTGCTGTTTTTTGAGGCTTAGAGGGCAAACACCAGTTGCATTGATTTTAAATGAATTTCAATGGTCAGCTTTGACTTGAGATACTAGTGTTTTGAGTTAAAAGCTCTGTCACAAAACTAATTCACCTCCTAAATTGAGGTGCTACTGTAATATTTTTGCAACTGAATCACTGCTCATGTATTCAATATAAAATACTGTATATAGAAAGAAAACAGCACCATCTGGTAATCTAATTTTCAGTGTGTTTTAATGACCCAGGTAGGTCATATAACGTTTCATTCTAGTCATTGGCAAGACTGTAAGACACTGTGTTGCTTTTTGAACACTAGAGGGCAGCACAGACACAGTAACAAACCCTCTCTGCATTTGTGAGGTCATACTTTTGTCATTTGAATAGTTTATGCATAGCCAATGATGCAATCTGCCTAGTAGATGGTCTGCCATAAACACACAACACACACACACACACACACAATAAGCCCTGCAACATTCACAGCTTCAATGCACATTAATGTACATTATTTGCGATTGCTCTTAGCTTGGAGTCCAATTCAACAGTTTTTGTATTTTTCTAACGAACAAAATAGATGGTGCTGTAGGAACACGTCTGTCTTTTAAACATCCAACATCCAGTAGAGAGGGAGGAAAAAGTGCAACAAGAGAAGAACGAGACATACCCTAACCCTAAACAGACACACCTAGCAGTATGTTGATTAGCACGGTGGTCGCGCACTGAATGGTAGAAGAACAACTCAGGGTGGGAAAAGGATGGAGAGAAGGATGAAGGAGGTGTGAGAAACAAAAGAAGTATCCCCTAGACGTCCGTTGCCCTAGCAACAGGCTTGTACTGGTTGGTTGGCTGGTTGCTGGGTTGGAAGCAGGTTGACTGAGGTGCAGTGGAGATATGAGATGACAAGTAAAGACCAAGCGTACGTTCAGAACTTATGCTGACACGGATATGAGTGAAGGCCCAGTCTACTTTTATGTACCTAATAGGATTATTGTATTGTTGAATTCAACTAAAATAAAGTAAAACCTTGTGAAAGACACATAGTGGAGAAGGAACAGGAAAGTGTTGAGTGATATTCGTATAGGTCCTGCCAGAATTCGTAAGAGTTGACATCATTTAATAAGTCAAATTTCTGTTTCTATGGTTCTTATCACACTTTTCTTCGTAGCCATAGCCATATACTGTACGTGCCTCCAGTGTTTATGCATCCTCCAAACCCCTTTATTCACATTTTAAAGGTATTAATCAGTGCTTCTCATGTTTTTTGTTCCCATAACCTTTATATGGCTAATACTAAGATCTCGTAGCCACTTGTAGCCCTCCTCATAATGATTCCCACTCTCTCCAAAATCAGCCCTTCCATCCACTTCATGCAGTTTGTTCTCGTCAGCACCGTCAATCTTCTCTTCTGCGTTTTGTCTCTTCTGCAAGAGCTAAGTGGTTTACAAAGGACCGCAATAGAGCCAAAGACAATTAAATTTGTTTATTAATTCTTTAGATTTGGGTAGCACAGGGATTAGTGCGTGTGCCTCACAACACAAAGGGCATGAGTTTGATCCCTGGGTTCGGGGTCTTTCTGTGTGGAGTTTGCATGTTCTGCGTGGGTTCCCTCCAGGTACCTTGTTTTCCTCCCACCCCCAAATACATGCGCTTGGGGATAGGTTGATTGGCAACATTAAAATTGGCCCTAGTGTGTGAATGTGAGTGTGAATGTTATCTGCCTATCTGTGTTGGCCCTGCGATGGGATAGGCTCCAGGGACAAGCGGTAGAATATGGATGGATGCATTCTTTAGATCAGTGATTCTCAACTGGTGGGTCGCAGGTCTGTGCCTGGTAGAGATGAGATCGTCACGAACGAGTCGAGTCCTTTAAACTTCTCTTTAAAGTGATCAATTTGCTCTTGCAAGCAGTTCTTCCTCTCACATCTCAATAAATGAGAATATGGTGTAAAAGTTCAGGAGTTTAGGACACAGGTCAAATCCATTTTTTTCCCCATACTGTACAGCAGGGGTGTCAAACTATTTTCTATTAAGGGCCTCATCACAATTATCGCTGTCTTCAAAGGGCCACATGTAAGAGTGAATATATATTAATATAAATTGCAACTGTTTTTGATTTATATATATTTCACAGATTGATGGATAACTTGACATAATTTTAAAGTGTAGAACGTACATTTAACCAGAAAGTGTTTTTTTATTTCCAGGTCACATATATGACATAGTGGGCCACGTAAAATTAATTGGCGGGCCACATAAAATGACATGTCGTGCCACTTTAACTGATGTGGAGGGCCACATAAATGATGCAACAGGCCACATTAGAATTATGTAGCGTGCAACGGTAAAATGATTGGACAGGCCACAATACAATTATGTGTCAGGCTACAATAAAATGATGTAGTGAGACACATTTGTTATGTGGCATGCCTCATTAAAATTATGGGAATGTTAAAAAAAAAAAAAAAAAATTTAATATAACATTTAAAAAATGAGCTAATTATGATAACTGTGCTGTCATATGTTATATCTTGTTGTCTTATTACATTTGCATATATAGTAGGCTTTTTTTTGTTACAACCTGTAAGGCCAGGCCATTCTTTGTTGTTAGTTTTTGGGTGTTTTTCTTGGGTTTTTGACTTCACGTTTTGTTTTACGCTCTTATTTTGGATCTGCTTCCTATTTTGTTTGTATTTTGTTTGCACAAGCTTTACTCTCTTTCCGAGCGCTTCCCTCCTCACCTGCGGCTTGTTTGCATTGATTGTCTCACCTGGCGCTGGAGGGCTATTTAAGCCAGTCTCTTTTTCTCTGTTGCGTGTGGGATCATTCCAAATGTTTGGTGTTCAGAGGATCGTTCATGGTTTGTGCCATTTGTCACTTTTTGTTTTGTATTTCTTTCACGTTAGCTATCTTTAGTTATTTTTCTTGCACGTCTTCATTGTGCTTGCTTTGTGCATGTCCATGTTGCACTCTACCTTAGATTTTTGGACCTCCTAGACCAGGGGTCGGCAACCCGCGGCTCCGGAGCCGCATGCGGCTCTTTGATCACTCTGATGCGGCTCAGCTGCATACTTGCTGACCCTCCCAATTTTTCCTGGAGACTTCCGAATTTCAGTGCCTCTCCCGAAAATCTCCCGGGGCAACAATAAGAAGGGCGTGCCTTTAGCGTCCGATTTTACACTATCTGCGTGCTGGCCCAGTCACATGTTGTATGCAGGCTCTGCCCTTCACACTTAAGTGACTGCAAGGCATACTTGGTCAACAGCCATACAGGTCACACTGAGGGTGGCCGTATAAAACAGCTTTAATACTGTTACTAATATGCACCACACTGTGAACCCACACCAAACAAGAATGACAAACACATTTCTGGAGAACATCAGCACCGTAATACAACATAAACATAACAGAACAAATACCCAGAATCCCATGCAGCACTAACTCTTCTGGGCTACATTATACACCCCCGCTACCACCAAACCCCGCCCCCCCAACCCCGCCCACCTCAACCGACGCACGGAGGGGGAAGGGGGGAGGGGGGGTTGATGTGTATAATGTAGCCCGGAAGAGTTAGTGCTGCATGGGATTCTGGGTATTTGTTATGTTGTGTTTATGTTGTGTTACGGTGCGGATGTTCTTCAGAAATGTGTTTGTCATTCTTGTTTGGTGTGGGTTCACAGTGTGGCGCATATTAGTAACAGTGTTAAAGTTGTTTTATGCGGCCACCCTCAGTGTAACCTGTATGGCTGTTGACTAAGTATGCATTGCAGTCACTTATGTGTGTCTGCAGAAGCCGCATACAACATGTGACTGGGCTGGCACGCTGTTTATACAGCCTTTAGAGGGCGCTAAAGACAGTGCCATCACGGCAGGCCCTTATTATTGTCGTTTTGGTGAAAATCAGCAGACATTCGAGAGAATAGTTGCCCTGAATTTTGGGAGTCTCCTGGAAAAATTGGGAGGGTTGGCAAGTATGACACTGTCAAGCGCCATTCATACGGAACTCGCGAAATAACGTCTCGCGGGCCGCGTGTCTGGTTTATACATAGCACAAATTAAAAAAAAAACTGTATGCAGTGTTATTTCATTTTAATTTTCAAAAGAGTTTTGTGACCCCCATTGTTTTCTTGAATTTGTGAAACGGGTCAAAATGGCTCTTAGAGTGGTAAAGGTTGCCAACCCCTGTCCTAGACATTAAATACCCAATTACCTGCACTTTGCAGGTAATTGGGTCATGACCTCCACAAAGAGCATTCCTAACACTTTGCATGCAGTTGCAATTCCAAGATGTTAGATGGCAGTAGTGTATAGACCAGTCCTTCTCAAATAGGGGGGTGGGACCCCCTGGGGGGGCGCGGTGCAGTGCCAGGTGGGACGCGTGTGACCTCGGAACATGCATTTTTTGCTGTACCAGGACATGATAAAGCGTATGTAGCACTTTGCTTCACTGTAACCATGATAAGAGACAATGAAAGGCTGGTGTGTTTATTTTAATGTTAACAAGCTTACAATGTTATGCAGAGGTATAGTTGGAACACTTTTGTAGACAAATTACACTGTTTATAGTCACTGTGGAGGGTGGGGGTGCGTGAACATTTTTTTTCTGCCAAGTTGGGGGTTAATAATAATAATAATAATCATTTAGAAGCACTGGTATAGACTATGGTGTGATGTCTAACCAGGAAGTAGTCTTTGCCATGAAGCTGAATGTGCCAGTCCTGTCTTTTGTTGTGCCCTACAGTGTTTATACTGTAAGCATTGTGCTTATTACACACTTGCTGGTTGATTGTGTTGTGCATCTTAGTTGTACCCGGTAGTTACCAAATAAATAAATGTTTCATTATCAAATTACCTACATATACAGTAGGTACGAGACACGCATACAGCTGGTTGGCTTGTTGAAAATTAGTAGCGCAGTCCGAACAGCCCACGTAATGTAAAATATTGCAAGTGAATTGACTGAATTTCCTAGCAAATTCCTACTTTTTCATTTGTGTTTTATCTTAAACTATGTGTGTTTTACATGCTACGTGTACTTTTAGCCTTCTGTATTTACTAATATAATTGTATTTGTCTTAAAGTATAGATCAAAATTGGCAACCATAAATCATGAAGCATTTAGAGGCCTACTGAAACCCACTACTACCGACCACGCAGTCTGATAGTTTATATATCAATGAGGAAATCTTAACATTGCAACACATGCCAATACGGCCGGGTTAGCTTACTAAAGTGCAATTTTAAATTTCGCGCAAAATATCCTGCTGAAAGCGTCTCGGTATGATGACGTCAGCGCGTGACGTCACGGATTGTGGAGGACATTTTGGGACAGCATGGTGGCCAGCTATTAAGTCGTCTGTTTTCATCGCAAAATTCCACAGTGTTCTGGACATCTGTGTTGGTGAATCTTTTGCAATTTGTTCAATGAACAATAGAGACAGCAAAGAAGAAAGCTGTAGGTGGGAAGCGGTGTATTGCGGCCGACTGCAGCAACACAAACACAGCCGGTGTTTCATTGTTTACATTCCCGGAAGATGACAGTCAAGCTTTACCGTTGGGCTGTGGAGAACTGGGACAACAGTGACTCTTACCAGGAGGACTTTGAGTTGGATACGCACGACGCGGTACCGTGAGTACGCATGCAGCTGCGGCTTCCAAACATTTGATCGCTTGCCCGTACGTGCGTGCAGCTATGTGCATGTCACGTACGTAACTTTGGGGACTTTGGGGAAATATATGTGCTGTATGAACTTTGGGGAGGTGAACGGTACTTTGGGCTGTGGGATTGAGTGTGTTGTGCAGGTGTTTAAGTTGTATTGGCGGGTTATATGGACGGGAGGGGGGAGGTTTTGTTATGCCGTATTAATTTGTGGCATATTACAAATAAGCCTGGTTGTGTTGTGGCTAATAGAGTATATATATGTCTAGTGTTTATTTACTGTTTTAGTCATTCCCAGCTGAATATCAGGTCCCACCCGCCTCTCACAGCATCTTCCCTATCTGAATCGCTTCCACTGCCCTCTAGTCCTTCACTCTCACTTTCCTCATCTACGAATCTTTCATCCTCGCTCAAATTAATGGAGAAATCGTCGCTTTCTCGGTCCGAATCGCTCTCGCTGCTGGTGGCCATGATTGTAAACAATGTGCAGATGTGAGGAGCTCCACAACTTGTGACATCACCCTACTCGTCTGAGTCGTCTGCTACTTCCGGTACAGGCAAGGCTTTTTTATCAGCGACCAAAAGTTGTGAACTTTATCGTCGATGTTCTCTACTAAATCCTTTCAGCAAAAATATGGCAATATCGCGAAATGATCAAGTATGACACATAGAATGGACCTGCTATCCCCGTTTAAATAAGAAAATCGCATTTCAGTAGGCCTTTAATACAATGTCAAAGCATTTTTTTTAACCTAATTCTAGATTATGGCAGGCTTTATCTAATATGTAAACTGTTCTTTGAGTGCAATAAGAAAAGCCCATGTGTTTAATGTGCCTTTTAAATTAAATCAAATCAACTTTATTTATAAAGAATTGCAATCTTTTAAAATTGTTCTTTGGGTGCAATAAGAAACATGTTTTATCATAAATGTTCAAATTAGGTTAATAATGAAATTTTTTGTGGTACCCTTTTTTTTTTAAAGTATTGAAATACATAACGAGATACATTTTGGTACCAAAATATTGGTGTCGGTACAACTCTAGGTGGGACGTATGTGCAAACGTAACTATGTAGTCCCTTACGTGCCCGACGTAAACTCTGCAGTGACGTAGAAAATGGTGTCCCAATTCCTAGGGAAGATTACAAAGATCTACCCCTTTTTGCTTCATTCCGAGGGTGTGGGTAAGGGCTAGTGGTCGTCGGTGAGGAGGTGTATTGGGATTGGGCCTTAATCTCCTGTTAAACGCCACAAATGTGCCAGGACTGAGAGCTACATGAATTGGGGCCATGATTACTTCAGAAAAACACACGTGTAACGTTGTGGTTTGTGCACAAGTGGGTCACTTAATTGATGCATTCCGTTCACATTCGACATAAATGGAAGTCACTCTTTTTGAAATATGAAGGACTACATAAAAATATCAAATTCTAACAGAAAAAACGAAGTTGGCATTATACCATGCAGTGTGACCAAAGCAAGTATTTTGGGGATTTCACTCATAATTGTTTGACATTTTGGTTGAACTATATTAGCTTGTCACGGTTTTCACGTTTACTTTTTGACTGTAACGCTTTAAGGTCGAGTCATAGATTTTGGACTTCCAAGCAAAATCTAACATTTGACTCCAAAACACAGCAAATAAGGTTTTTGCATTTTTAATAAAATATAAAATATTTTTCATTTGTTTTATGTATTAAATGTATTTTTTATTCATTTTGATTTTTGTATGTTTTTATTTGCTCTTTTCAAATATTTTATTCAGGTAGCCTCAGTGTTATAGGTAAATCAAACTTAATTCAAAGATATTTGTGTCATGACTTGGTCCTGGGTGTTTGCTTTTCCGGGATGCAACGGAAAGTTGGCTCGGGCGAGACGGGAATGTAAGTACATTTTTTTTAAACACTATAACTACAAAAAAAGGAAGTAAACAAAAGGCGCGCACAATGGCGGAGAACAAACTATGAAACCAAAAAGACTATAAACATGGAACAAAAACTTACTTTGGCATGGGACATGAAGCAGGATCTAAGAGGATGAAGAGTGTGTAGAGCATAATTGTGGGATGTCGCCAGAACGACAAACTGAAAACAATGAACTTAAATACTATAGACATGATTAGTGAAAGCAGGTGCGTGACTCAAAACGTGAAACAGGTGCGTGACGTGACAGGTGAAAACTAATGGGTTGCTATGGTGACAAACAAGAATGCACAATGAGTCCAAACGTGGAACAGGTGAAACTAATGGGTAATCATGGAAACAAGACAAGGGAGTGAAAAGCCAGAAACTAAAGAGTCCAATAACTAAACAAAACAAAACATGACTAAAACAAAACATGATTACACAGACATGACAATTTGCACCATTTAGTTACATTGTGCCACTATAACTCAATAGTCCCAATGTATTGGGTGCAGAACTAAAAAAAAGTCTGGTAATATGGGTTTAGATTGATTCTTTTTGTTCGCAATATGCAAACAATACAGTATATGTAGGTGGAGTATGCATGTACATGTTTTGCATACATTTGTGCGTGTCTGCTTGTGTGCTTGTATCAGCGCTTGGCCCTTTAAAAGGTTCCTGCGGGGCCGAGGGGGAAGAGAAGATAACGGGAGCAGACATTATTTGCTTCTGTCATGTCGGCTTAGCATCAGGCCCCACACACTGTGGTCCAGTTACACATGGACGCCAAGTGAGTGTACCTGAACGCGTCTCACACACACACACATACATATGCGCTGAAATGTGCGTCTTGACACGCTGTGCGTAGACCTTTCTTGCTCCCACACATCAAGAACACACACACTTGTCCTCTTTTACGTATTTTCACATTTCTGACTCCATGTTGCATCATGGCTAGAACAAAATATTCTCTGTCAAATATGTACAGTTTCAATGTTAGTCTTATTGTGAGCATACGTGCTTCTTAGGGAAGTATACACGCACACGTACTTGTGCAGGCTCTTTAGGATGCAAACATTAATGAGTATCTTGTGTGTGTGTGTGTTAGTGACGAGAAGGCAGGCATTCAGGTTCCACAGTCAGTCAGGCAGCATCACATCAGGCAGGCCTCAGTCACGGCCCCCCAGGGGGAGCCTGCCTACTGTGGGCACAAGCCGTGATGATTGTCCCCGCTGTGCACAACGCACATGCGCACAAACTATACACAGATGTGCAGTCTCGCAAACACACACGTAGCTTTTTTATATGTACAATACACGTGTCTACAGAGTAAAACTCATTAAAAAAATGCAGGTGCAAACGTTACACGCATCAGGCATTACTCACAATGGAACATATTACATGCAGTCTGTTTTGCATAAACGCAGTATACACACATAATTTGTACAGCCCCACATACACACATATAGGCTCATGTACGCATGCAAAGACACAGCTGAGTAATGCATTATGGGTAAGGCTTCAAATAAGCATGACAGTCCTTGCTGTCATCCTGATGGGTCATTTAACATGTAATTGAATCCTTGCATGTCACTTGTATGATGTAGCGTCTTCAAACATGATCACCTAAAATGTAATAGTCACCGTCCAAAAACCTTCGGCATCAAGTCATCTTTGTCCTCCCTCAGGCGGGAGTGTGCCTGAGTTTAAAAGTAATTTAACCTTGGCTCAGCACAATGGGGGGAAAAAAATATGTGTTCTTGATGATGGGGGATCAAACACTAACACCAATCATCCCTGTGCCATGTCTCTCAGGATGAAACACGCTGCAGGAAGAAAAAAAAAATGAAACAGGTTTTATGTGCTCTGAAGGCCTAAAACCTCTTGCGTAAGAGACAAAGGGGAGAAGAGAGGGGCAGACGGAGTTATAGATAGCAATAAGTCAAGTGATAAACTGCATGTGGATGCAAGGGTTGATTTTGGATAGAAAGACAGAGGCAAGCAATAAAAGGATGGAGGGGTTTCAAGTTGCTCCAAGATTGCAAGATAAAAGATACTGGTGAGTAGTATTTGAGCAACTGTGGGAGTACTGAAACATGCCTTTTAAAATTGAGCACTTTGTGGGGGACATACAGTATATCTGCACATTACAACAGTCAAACCCAGCCTCACTAATCCACTAATTGCCTTAAAGCTTACATGACCACGGCTGGATTATAACACCCTTTTGAATCGGATGTAGCTAATAAGGGTCACCCTTCGTACTTTAATTCTTCGCAGGTCCCCCGATTGGCCATTGTATTTAAAAAAAAATTTTTTTTTTATTTGAATATAAATTTGGTGAAAAAACTTCAACTCATAGTCCTCATAAATGTTAAAATGTAAAAACTTTTAAAGATGTAATTTTTTTTTGCACAATACTGCCACCTATAGGACAGGATTGGAAAATTAGCAACTGTAACCTGAGTTTTTTTTGTTTGTTTTGTTTTTAACTTGTATTAACAACACATTAAGTTTCTTTCTGTAGAAAGTGAAGATGAGAAATAACTCAAGTTTTAGTGATCTGTACTTTATTTCTAATGGACTGCTAATGCGACTAAAAATCTAGGCAATGTTACAATTTTCCATGCCAACAAAGCAAGTATGCCTGAAAGAAAATACTTGAACGTATAGTTAGGCTGCACTTTTCAAAATGCTAATTTTGAATTAGCCATAGATTTCTTACTAATTATCATTAGTAATTTTACATGGCGATTTTAACACCTAAATGCGGTAATGAAAACTACATTTAAGATACACGTTGCCATCAAACAGCTGGTGTGTATCGAGTACAATATTTACAGTGTTAACACTTTTTAGGGCGCAACAAAAGACTAGATGTAGCTTAATGGCAAAGACTGCAACACACTCTAATGTCTTGTAATTGGAACTGCATGCACAATCTACTACAGGTAATTTGTACTATTAAGTATCCATAATAGATGGCTTTTTTGACATGTTATAGCAGGGATGCATTCAGCTTCCCATAGCTGATTGTTCTTTATACTTTATAAATGTGGAAAATAGTGTCAAAGCGCTTTGAGTTCCTTAAAAAGGTAGAAAAGCGCTATACAAGTACGACCCATTTACCATTTACCATTTACCATACTGGAAGTTAGCCGACAGTGACTCAACCCAGAATATGCAGGTCACAGAAAAACTTTTTATGTTTCATAAAAACATAGGATAAAGACTGTATAAAAACTAAATGAATCACAAAGTAAAACGACCTAGAGCTATTGGATTTTATCCTGGAATTTGTTGTTTGGCAGATTAGAATTTTCATGTTGTCTCACAGCAAATTTAACTTGGCTTCATTTTTGACTAACATTTGAATGCTTTACTGCTACTTAGTCTAACGTGGGATTGATGTCGATTGGAATGCCTGCTTTGGACTATTCTGCCCTTTCCATCCAAGTTTCAAAGATATTTACTGACTGCTGCACTTTATTTGTCAAATACTTTGGTTCTTGCAAAGTTGTATTGTTTAAAATAGAGCCCAGATGGTCAAGTGCAATTTGTCTTTGCTGTTGGAGCCAAAGTGCAATTTTCCGTTCATGGAGTCCATCATTGTAAAACCGCCACTTCTGTTGAGCTAAGTAGTTATTCTTAATAAGGATAAATAAACCATATTTTCCAAAGATCTTCCGAACAGGGTTTTCTGCTTTTGAATACGATCATTCATGAGTGAGATTGGCCAATACCAATACCGATCACACATATAAAGTGTACATTTCTCCATTTATTTACGGTGTGTGTTATTGACAGTTTAACAATATCAACACCATATTTAAACTAGTACCTTATTCTCTTTTATTACAAACTATTGTTTGCGCAAAACAGGAACAAAATAGTACACAATAACTACATAAAAGTAAAAACTGCTCTACTACTAATTTCAATCTTTTGGTTTTTGCTCTCAAAGTCCTACTGTGTAAGGGAATTATTCCTTGAGTTTGTAAACATGAACAAAAACCATACTTGCCAACCTTGAGACCTCCGATTTCGGGAGGTGGGGGGTGGGGGCGGGGGCGTGGTTGGGGGCGTGGTTAAGATATATATATATATATATATAAGAAATACTTGACTTTCAGTGAATTCTAGCTATATATATATATATATATATATATATATATATATATATATATATATATATATATAAAATAAATACTTGAATTTCAGTGTTCATTTACAAACTACAACTCACAAACACTTTAGAGTTAGGCTCCACCATCAGAATGTGTACTTAAACTTATAAAGATCACATGGATATTATTCAGTGAGTTGATTCACCAAAACTAACCTGTTATACAGGAGGAAAAAGCACACAGGACGTTTCAATTGTTCACAGACTGGTCGCTCTCATCAGAATGACAAGACACTTCCGGTCTGCAGGTGATAGCATTCAATTGGGAAGAAACGCCCTACTGCCCCCTACTGACCAATGTGAATACTGATAAATGTGTAATGACAGCTCCAAAAACGAATTCAAACCACAAAATAAAATAAATAAATCAACACAAAAATGTGACACATTATGGGTGGGTCACATATGCATGTACAGTAGATGGCAGTATTGTCCTGTTTAAAAGTGTCACAACATTGCTGTTTACGGCAGACGAACTGCTTTACGGTAGACACTGTTGTTGTGTGTTGTCAACACGTCACTCAGGTCCGCCTGAATTTCGGGAGTTTTTCGGGAGAAAATTTGTCCCGGGAGGTTTTCGGGAGAGGCGCTGAATTTCGGGAGTCTCCCAGAAAATCCGGGAGGGTTGGCAAGTATGACAAAAACAACAAAACCTGATTTTGAGACTAAAAACATTGGCTTTATCACTCTTGTATCGATCATATACTAATACTACCCTTGGTATCGACGCCACCAATTTATGGATCGATCTGCCCTCCAGCTTACTGTCTCATGCAACATGGTTCTAGACTTATTAAAGTTGACAAAACACGTATTTCTTGTTGTTACAACAGCTATCTTAGCGGTTAGTGTGGATGTTAACATGGTTGCTCCCAGCTTGCTCTCGATGTGTACCATGTTTAGCCTCATTCTCCACTGATAATGTTACATGAAATTATACTTAAGGCACTAAGAAATGCAGTTTATTTGCTAAAACGGAGGTGCTCATTATTAGTTTAGGGGAGCGGCTCCACACTGAATGGAGACACATAATTAGCTGCTGGCTGTTTTTTAGCCTGGGAATTCGCGTTAAAAGGCATTAATTGGCAATGCCGATCACATATTTGACAATAATCGCACTGCTAGCATTAGTCACATACAGTAGTTTGATAATTTTGGCTAACTTGCATTGTCTGTAGTGGATAGTTGTTGGCAGAATGCAGGAATTTATTTTAAGATGTGTAGCGAAGCCTGATTTATTTATTTATTTTTGAGTGGATGTGTATACACAGGGTGTGATAATTTAGCTAGGGGATGGTATCCTGTTGATGTGGAAGAAAGTTTTCCCATTCTTGACATTGTGAATACCCGAAACAAGGAGCAGAAGCAAAACATGTCACAGTGGGGCATTTCAGCTGTTGGGGTGACCACCAGGATACAGAGATGGTAGGCAAAGTCCAGAAGAAAAGGTAAATGATATACAGTAGGTTGTGCAAACGGCAACGTGAGACATAAGACAATTGAACCAGCGTCGAGAGACAGGCGACACTGGAAGCTAAATTTTTTTGATTGGCAATCAGGGACAGGGGAGCCTCTTTTTTGCCAACCAGGAATAAATGAGGAGAATAGGACTCAGAAGTCAAGTCACTGCAAAACAAAACAAAACAGGAGGTGAAACAAAAGTAAGGGTGCAGGACAAGAAGAAGAAGAAGGATAAAACAACAGCAAACCAAAAAACGTATAGACCGACAAAAAATGAAGTGTCATATCTTAAAGGGCCACACACACACACACACACACACACATACGCTACTCTCATAACAACTAACAAGATATCATGGCGAAGCCAGAAGTCGAGTTTCTTAACATGGAGACATTCTCAATACTTTTCTTTTGTCGAGCACAAAGAAAAGAACATTTTAGTTAATTGTAAGTTGTGTCTTGGATCAAAGATTCCATCTACTTAAAGTTAAAGTTGAAGTGCCAATGATTGTCACACACACACTGGGTGTGGCAACATTATTCTCTGCATTTGACCCATCACCCTTGATCACCCCCTGGGAAATGAGGGGAGCAGTGAGCAGCAGCAGTGACCGCGCCTGGGAATACTGCCCAAAACCAATTCAAATCTGCTGAAACAGCTACATAAGCAACATGCTTCGACAAAGCTAGTAAAGAGAGACAGACTCAGATGCCACTTCAGCTCCACTTAAGGATTTTAACGGAGGGACTGCTAGCCAGGACAACATTGACAGAGCTATTGCAGTGTATGTGCTAAAAGACATGCAGGCCATTTCTACAGTGGAGTCACCCGCTTTCAGGCAACTAATTAGCATGATACCGGCATCAAACAGCAAATGGCATGGAAAACATGTTCTACATACCTGGACAGTGAGTACATAAACATGGAAAGCAAGCTAAAGAAAACACTCCAAACTCTGCCTCTGCTCATCATTCATCATTGAAGGTACACACTCTGTCAATTCTCTTATATACTCTTTCATTCTAGACTTCTAGAGTGTTTGATTATCACATCACTCTAAATGTATAGACTATAAAGTTCACAAACATAAAGAGGAATCCTAGTGGGCCAGGGCAATCTTTCCTTATCTCTAAACTAAAACTGCGGAAATGTGTAGTGTGTTCTGGGCGTCAGTACAGTGTTGATCTCCTGAATACATGTTTTTATTTCCGAATTCCTTGAGAGAAAATAAGTGTCTGGTTAGGCTTTGTGTATGTCATGTGTGCCTTCCTTGGGTGAAGCCAGGTTTACAGCTATGCTGTTATTATGCTGTCTGTTACTTATGTATGTTATGTTGCAACTATTTAAAATAGTTTTGTCAATTTGTTCTGGGCCTGAAATAAATTGGCCCTTTGAAACATATCTTTGTCTTTGTGTGTTGTATGGAGACCACATTGCTTAGCAGAGTTCAATGATGCAAAAGCATGTCAAGTTGATCAACAGATTGTATTATTCTCCAGTGCAATAACAGTACTGAAATGAAGGCTAAAAGGGCATTAATGGGAGCCTTAAAAAAAAAAAGGAAGAAGAAAAGAAGTAACTAGATAGTTACTTTTCACTTTACTTTTTGGTGTAAGTAACTGAGTTAGTAACTGAGTTACTTTTGAAATAAAGTAACTAACTAGTTACTGGTTTTCAGTAACTAACCCAACACTGTATATGACTCATTATTACCTAAACTAAATGCAGTTTTTTTCTACTGATATCATCTCCATTGCTTGTGTATACCACTCAGTATGAGTTGGACAATCAACATCTATCCATTTTTTTAATATTACCGTTTTTGTTATGATGCATATTGAAAGAAATGCATTTTTACTCTTTGATGACACGTTACACCCCTTTTTGTTGCAGCATACTCATTATCCAGTGCACAGTCTTAAGTGGAAATTACAATAGGGCACATTTTAAAGGACAACATGGTCATCTGATGCAGAAGGAATCTCCCTCATTAGATTCTGGTCATTAAAGGCCTACTGAAATGCGATTTTCTTATTTAAACGGGGATAGCAGGTCCATTCTATGTGTCATACTTGATCATTTCGCGATATTGCCATATTTTTGCTGAAAGGATTTAGTAGAGAACATCGACGATAAAGTTCGCAACTTTTGGTCGCTGATAAAAAAAGCCTTGCCTGTACCGGAAGTAGCAGACGAGTAGCGTGACGTCACAAGCTGTGGAGCTCCTCACATCTGCACATTGTTTACAATCATGGCCACCAGCAGCGAGAGCGATTCGGACCGAGAAAGCGACGATTTCCACGTTAATTTGAGCGAGGATGAAAGATTCGTGGATGAGGAAAGTGAGAGTGAAGGACTAGAGGGCAGTGGGAGCGATTCAGATAGGGAAGATGCTGTGAGAGGCGGGTGGGACCTGATATTCAGCTGGGAATGACTAAAACAGTAAATAAACACAAGACATATATATACTCTATTAGCCACAACACAACCAGGCTTATATCTAATATGCCACAAATTAATACCGCATAACAAACACCTCCCTCCTCCCGTCCATGTAACCCGCCAATACAACTCAAACACCTGCACAACACACTCAATCCCACAGCCCAAAGTACCATTCACCTCCCCAAAGTTCATACAGCACATATATTTCCCCAAAGTCCCCAAAGTTACGTACGTGACATGCACATAGCGGCACGCACGTACGGGCAAGCGATCAAATGTTTGGAAGCCGCAGCTGCATGCGTACTCACAGTACCGCGTCTGCGCATCCAACTCAAAGTCCTCCTGGTAAGAGTCTCTGTTGTCCCAGTTCTCCACAGGCCAATGGTAAAACTTGACTGTCATCTTCCGGGAATGTAAACAATGAAACACCGGCTGTGTTTGTGTTGCTGCAGTCGGCCGCAATACACCGCTTCCCACCTACAGCTTTCTTCTTTGCTGTCTCCATTGTTCATTGAACAAATTGCAAAAGATTCACCAACACAGATGTCCAGAATACTGTGGAATTTTGCGATGAAAACAGACGACTTAATAGCTGGCCACATGCTGTCCCAAAATTTCCTCTGCAATCTGTGACGTCACGCGCTGATGTCATCATACCGAGACGTTTTCAGCAGGATATTTTGCGCGAAATCTGAATTGCACTTTAGTAAGCTAACCCGGCCGTATTGGCATGTGTTGCAATGTTAAGATTTCATCATTGATATATAAACTATCAGACTGCGTGGTCGGTAGTAGTGGGTTTCAGTAGGCCTTTAAGGTCATTTATCCAACTGGGAATGCTTCATTCCAGGAGATCCACCCGCCAGTTCACTTTAAAAAAATCCGGCTGTGACCAAAAATAGACTAGAGTCTCAGTCATAGTTGGGAGAGTCAAAGATGTATACAGATGTCTGTGGGCAACTTCCTGGTGGAGGTCAAGGACAGAAGCTAATGGAAGGAGCAGGAGACAAGCGTGGTCGCCATGGCAACGCTGCCAAGCTGTCAGTGCGGTTTAAACTCGGGAGTAAAATGTAAATTATACTCCCCAATAGAGGTCTACTTTAAGCATGTGCTACCCTCTCCATGTTTATCATATATTTAAATAAATATACGGTTAATAATAAAGGAATAATGAATCACATACAACAGGAATTTAAATGTGTTCCACCAAAATGAGTAATCCTTACATGGGTGCATCCGTGAGTACGTGCCTGAACGCTTTAAAATAGCCTCCAGTTCTCTGTTAGTGAATTAAGTGACAAAAGTGTTGGCAGAACAGAACAGATATCACCATGCCAACCTCTCCGCCTGATTGCTGTGTGATGTGATTTCTACAAGGTTCGTTTTCTGATCTTCTGCTTGGTGCTGCGAGGCAAAGCAGCAGAACATTTCAACCTACAGTCTGCCTAAACAATTTATACTAATCCTCGCCACCATGATGGAAAATAAACAATGTTTCTTCCAAGTATCACTGACTGACTAGAGGAAAACGAATGGCTAAACATGCCACACACACACTTCTACTGTAGCTGGACGACGCAAGGACCTAACCACTAAAGCTTTAATGTAAATTAGAGGTGATTGATCCAGATGTTGGTATTATAGTTTCCTAGTATAATATCAGTATATAAATGATACTAAAGTGACAATCAATTTATTTTGTCTTGTTTTTATTATCAACAAACTTTTTGTTGTTGTTTGTTATTGTTTTCAAATTCAGGGAACATTTCACTGGACACAGGAAAGCTTTGATTTAAATGGGAAACCAATTGTAATTTTTGCTTCAAGTTATTGTGCACCAGCCAGTTTATTTTGTTATAAATAAATTTGTGTATATACCACAAATTGAATGTGTCATACATCAATAGTGACAAATTCCAAATCTAATAAGATAAGCATGATAAAAAAACGTGTTGTTGTGTTTACTTTTAGTTACAGTTGTTACGTAAAGTATTCAGACCCTTTGTTTCATTGCAGCCATTTGCTAAAATCAAAAAGTTATTTTTTCCCCCTAAATTTTCACTGAGCACGCCATTTTGACAGAAAACCGAATAGTAGACATTTTTGCAAATTTTTTCAAACAAAACTGAAATATTACATGGTCATACGTTTTCAGACCCCAGTGAGGGTTGGACTCCGCCAAGGCTGCCCTTTGTCACCGATTCTGTTCATAACCTTTATGGCGCAGTCAGGGTGTTGAGGGTATCTGGTTTGGTGGCTGCAGGATTAGGTCTCTGCTATTTGCAGATGATGTGGTCCTGATGGCTTCATCTGGCCAAGATCTTCAACTCTCACTGGAAAAGGGTGGAGTGCCATCTCTGGGTTGGGGAGGAGATCTTGCCCCAAGTGGAGGAGTTCAAGTACCTCGGAGTCTTGTTCACGAGTGAGGGAAGAGTGGATCGTGAGATCGACAGGCGGATCGGTGCGGCGTCTTCAGTTATGCGGACGCTGTATCGATCCGTTGTGGTGAAGAAGGAGCTGAGCCGGAAGGCAAATCTCTCGATTTACGTTCCCATCCTCATCTATGGTCATGAGCTTTGGGTCATGACCGAAAGGACAAGATCACGGGTAAAAGCGGCCGTAATGAGTTTCCTCTGCCAGGTGGCGGGGCTCTCCCTTAGAGATAGGGTGAGAAGCTCTGTCATCCGGGAGGAGCCCAAAGTAAAGCCGCTGCTCCTCCACATCGAGAGGAGCCAAGATGAGGTGGTTCGGGCATCTGGTCAGGATGCCACTCGAACGCCTCCCTAGAAAGGTGTTTCGGGCACGTCCGACCGGTAGGAGGCCACGGGGAAGACCCAGGACACGTTGGGAAGACTATCTCTCTCCCCGGCTGGCCTGGGAACGCCTCGGGATCCCCCGGGAGTAGCTGGACGAAGTAGCTGGGGAGAGGGAAGTCTGGGCTTCCCTGCTTAGGCTGCTTCCCCCCGACCCGACCTCGGATAAGCGGAAGAAGATGGATGGATGGATGGACGTTTTCAGACTCTTTGCTCAGTATTGAGTAGAAGCACCCTTTTGAGCTAGTATAGCCACAAGTCTTCTTGGAAATAATGCAACAAGTTTTTCACACCTGGATTTGGGGATTCTCTAAAATTTTCCTTGCAAATCCTCTCCAGTTCATTCCGGTTGAATGGTGAACGTTCGTGGACAGCCATTTTCAGGTCTCTCTAAAGATGCTCAATTGGGTCAGGTTTATCCAATGACATACAATGATTTTTTTTACAAGGCCCCGCCTTCTGAAATACATCTTCTATTGAGAAGTCCCAGATCCTTGTGTGGAGCTCAGCGAGGATCTGGCGAGAGTCAGGTTAGTATTGAGTGTACAATAATGAGAAATAAATTAAACTTATTTGATTTTAAGCAAATGGCTGCAATGAAACAGAGTGAAAAAGGGCCTGAATACTTTCCAAACCCACTGTACTTGCTATAAAACATTTTCACTTCTATAATGTATTGTCACAGTAATGCATCAATACTCAAATTCGGATCGGAATTTGAGGTTAAAAATTCAGATCACCATCGGAAGCCAAAAATGTTGATCAGGACATCTGATACTTATCAAATTGTTCTGTTGGTATATTACTAACAAAACATGGTCTAACACAAAAAAAAATGGATCTTGCTATATTTTAGATTCTGCACTGTTCATATGGCTGAGATATATGTGGTTATGACCAGTGTTGGGTTAGTTACTGAAAACCAGTAACTAGTTACAGTTACTAGTTACTTTATTTCAAAAGTAACTCAGTTACTAACTCAGTTACTTACACCAAAAAGTAATGCGTTACTGTGAAAAGTAACTATTTAGTTACTTCCCTTTTTGCCTTCATTTCAGTACTGTTATTGCACTGGAGAATAATACAATCTGTTGATCAACTTGACATACATTTTTATTTTCCTTTTAACATAATTAATGAAAAACAGTGCAACATAAAAAGGCATTCCTCCTTTCTTTAAACTTGGACCAATGACCATGAATAAAAAACAAGTTAAAGTGCAACATAAGAAGGCACATCATCTTCCTTGAAACATAAAGCCTGACATCTGGAGTGATGCTGCTGTCTTCCACACTTGGAGCCATGGATTGTAGAATACTTGTTTTCAGTGGCAGGATCATTGACACAGATGGTGAAGTTTCAGTGCTCAGTAGAGATGGAACACTTTTGAGGGGTTTAAGCACCTGGAGGACCTCACCTGCCACTCTCACATCATCATCAGACAGGGTGACATTTGTCTTCAGGGTGTTGTGGGTCAATGCAGAGTATATAGCTGCCTGCTGCTCCAACATATCATAAGTGGAGTTCCACCTCGTTGGGACATCATGTATGAGCAGGCAGCTTTAGCATTTCTTGCTTTGTCTTAAGCACATGAGCAGCTGTTGTGCTTGGGTGGAAGTAAGAAACCTTCCTGATCCTCCCAAATAGGCGCTCCATCCTATTGACTGAGATTCCCTTCTGTGATGCCAAATTCACTACATGTGCAAAGCACCTATCTGTGGTCCCAGTCCTGCCTCATTCTCTGTAATTATTTGATTTTTGGCATTATCACGTGTGACTGGGATATCTTTATCTTCCAGTCCTCCACTGCTTGTGTCAGTACCTGCGCAAGGTGACTCTCGTAGAGGGGGCGTGTCTTCTCATCTCCCAGTCTGCTGTGATGAAGTGAGCGCTTATAGTTCCGCTGAACGTCCACCCGTCTGTCATGAGCGCAACAGATGATGCTCGGGATAGTTCATCCACAACTTTTTTCTTCTCCTGCTCATAAAGATCTGGCACAATCTTATTGCTGAAGTGGGTGCGCGACGAGATGTCGTAACGTGGTTCAAGCACATTCAGCATGTGTTTAAAACCCTCGTTTTGCACAACCGAGTCTGCACTTATAAACACACCGATTCAATGGCGGGGGCGTTCAAGCTCCTCCGTTACTCCGCTCGCCATGACCACGCTGTGTGTGGACTGAACGTGCCAACAACTTTTTTTCCCCACACCCACACCCACACACACATAGACCGCGCCTCTTTTCTTCTCTCCGGCTTGTGACAGAGGAAGATTCAGAAGAACGACACCGCAGCGCTTCTGTTTCTAGCCGATACTACATCAAAAGTAACGTAAAATAACGCAGTAACGCATCATGTAGTAACGGTAACTAAATTACTGAATAAAAAAAAATAACGCGTTAGATTACTAGTTACCGCCGAAACTAACGGCGTTACAGTAACGCGTTACTTTGTAACGCGTTAGTCCCAACACTGGTTATGACCACATGAACATGTGGTCAAAGGTCAGATAAATCTCACGATGGGTTCTGCAAACCACTTACCACTAAAGAAGTAAATATTTACTCGAGTTTCAGCAATTATTTCTAAAAAAAAATGGGAAAACTGTTGGAAATATTTTGTAGGATATCTGACCCGAGATTTCAAAGGCTGTGTCCACATTTGTCATGCTGTTATTTCTCAATGTCAGAGCACGATGTCCATTTTTGCAACTATTTATAGGTTTCTCTCCCTGCTAATCACTGATTTTTTCTTCATTCTGGGACTAAAAACTCATTTTTTTTAAACTTTCCAAAAAGCATTCTCTGTTATTTATTGGGAGGGGAAAGCTTCAAGATTGTTGGTGACATTTTCCTCAGGTAGAAGGAAGACGATGACCTTTTCTTCTGTGACTGCAGGTGCCAAAAAGCTGGTAAACCGGGCCGTGCTGTGGTACGTCTCCTGCTCTCTGCAGAATGTCGACAAGATCATGGACGTGCCGCCCATCAAGGTACGTAGAAAACGCGTGCCACTCTGACCGTAACACACAACTTTGGCATTTTACCAGCCTTTTCTCCGTCATGAAGAGAAGGCATTAATTAATAAGAGCGGCTATTTGGTCAAAAAAATAATGTCAAATGCACATTTTAATTCCACTTTGAGAAATTCTAACTCCATTTAGTTGATTTAGAATTAGTAGTGTGTGTGTGTTGCTGATGTTCCTTTGAATGTATTATAAATGTATGTGTAGTATGATAGCAGCGAACAAGAGGAGGAGGGTCGAAAGCGCTACGAGGCTCAGAAGGCAGGGAGACTGAAAACCAAGGAAAGGATTGAAGAAGTTGTGCCGCCTCCAAAGCAACCAGGTAACTTAAAAGAAACCACAATAAAATCCCAAAAAATAAAGAATGTACTGTGGTACTGATATTTTCTTAAGTAATTTGCTCCAAAAGGTAAGTCGAAAACCGAATTGTACAAAAATGTTACTATTTTTTCATATAAGATTTAATGTAAACTAAATCCAATGTGAAATACATATAAATCACAAATGAAATGGATAAACAAACATTTTACATTTATTTGACCTTTAATTGAATACTCTTGTTGACGAAGACGGCAGAAAGGGAGGGAATCGTACTTTGCTACGAGTTCTTTCTTGAACTCCAACAGTTTTCCCTTTTATCCAAATGCTTTCACTTGCAACTTTCTTTGGCCCCAAGATGGCTTATTTTGCATCCCATTTTCTACCGCTTGTCCTTCTCGAGGTTGCGGTCATATTCAATATAAGATGAAAAAGCACAGAGACCGAGTCACTGATGCGAAGGATGCTCTAGGTATTCCACAAAATGATGCGCGGGCAATCTGATTAGTTTGTTATGCACAATGTTGGACCGTACGATAGTTGAGACGGTATGAAAACTAATGCAAAATTGTGTTTAAAATTTTCATCAAAAAGTGGGGTATGAAAACCGCAGGATGACTGTTTAAAGGGGAACATTATCACCAGACCTATGTAAGCGTCAATATATACCTTGATGTTGCAGAAAAAAGACCATATATTTTTTTAACCGATTTCCGAACTCTAAATGGGTGAATTTTGGCGAATTAAACGTGACGTCACATCGGGAAGCAATCCGCCATTTTCTCAAACACATTACAAACACCGAGTCAAATCAGCTCTGTTATTTTCCGTTTTTTCGACTGTTTTCCGTACCTTGGAGACATCATGCCTCGTCGGTGTGTTGTCGGAGGGTGTAACAACACGAACAGGGACGGATTCAAGTTGCACCAGTGGCCCAATGATGCGAAAGTGGCAAGAAATTGGACGTTTGTTCCGCACACTTTACCGATGAAAGCTATGCTACGACAGAGATGGCAAGGATGTGTGGATATCCTGCGACACTCAAAGCAGATGCATTTCCAACGATAAAGTCAAAGAAATCTGCCGCCAGACCCCCATTGAATCTGCCGGAGTGTGTGAGCAATTCAGGGACCAAGGACCTCGGTAGCACGGCAAGCAATGGCGGCAGTTTGTTCCCGCAGACGAGCGAGCTAAACCCCCTGAATGTCTTGGCTCACACCGTCCCTTATGCCACCGAAGATGATCAAGAGAAGAATATCGACCCTAGCTTCCCTGGCCTGCTGACATCAACTCCAAAACTGGACATATCAGCTTTCAGGAAAAGAGCGCGGATGAGGGTATGTCTACAGAATATATTAATTGATGAAAATTGGGCTGTCTGCACTCTCAAAGTGCATGTTGTTGCCAAATGTATTTCATATGCTGTAAACCTAGTTCATAGTTGTTAGTTTCCTTTAATGTCAAACAAACACATACCAATCGTTGGTTAGAAGGCGATCGCTGAATTCGTCCTCGCTTTCTCCCGTGTCGCTGGCTGTCGTGTCGTTTTCGTCGGTTTCGCTTGCATATGGTTCAAACCGATATGGCTCAATAGCTTCAGTTTCTTCTTCAATTTCGTTTTCGCTACCTGCCACCACACTACAACCATCCGTTTCAATACATGCGTAATCTGTTGAATCGCTTAAGCCGCTGAAATCCGAGTCTGAATCCAAGATAATGTCGCTATAGCTTGCTGTTCTATGCACCATGTTTGTTTGAGTTGGCATCACTATGTCATGTCACAGGAAAATGGACGGGTGTATATAACGATGGTTAAAATCAGCCACTTTGAAGCTTTTTTTAGGGATATTGCGTGATGGGTAAAATTTTGAAAAAAACTTCGAAAAATAAAATAAGCCACTGGGAACTGATTTTTATTGGTTTTAACCCTTCTGAAATTGTGATAATGTTCCCCTTTAATGAATTATTGAAATTTCATTTTAATCTTTTAAACAGAGGATGTATGAAAGAGTACAGCATGCTGTCTCTGTCATGCAGCTCATAAGCAATTTTGACAATTTTAGCGTGCATGGACAAGATTTATATTAGTTGTTCATTTTGATTGCAGAAAAACACACAGTCGGATACAGCCAGTCCAGTCTGATCCATCTGGTTGGTCCTTGTGACTGCACCCTACATGACTACGTGCACGGAGGTGAGGCCATTTGCGTCACTCATTCTTTTACAACCTTTACCATTCTTGCAAACATGCTAGTTTTGTGAAAATATAAATTAGAATGAACTCAATCAACTCAAGGGGATTTAGCCGGAGACCACAGGAGCTACAGAATGCAACAAGTGTGTGGTAATTATGTTGTTGTTGTTCGTAATGTGGGAACTCATCTCACAGTTGTTATTTCCCCCTGATGGAACTCTGTTTACAAAATACACTCACAACCAACAAGGACTTGTGAAAATATTTGAAAACACACATTTGAGGCAAATTGTAATTGTCTCTACCAAGCACGAATACCGCATGCCAGAGACATTTCTCACATACAGAAGCTTTGTAGATGAGTGACGCATGGGCGAGAACCGATGAAATGTTGGTGCAGGTCTAGATAAAGGTGCAAATAGAAGAGTTTACGTTCACTTTATGTCATTATACATGCCCTCCAACAATGTGCAATTCTTGGAAATTATGCACGGTCTCTTATGCCCGCAACGTCCCGCGCATGTTTTAGCTAATCAGCGTCATTTTCACCAATCAAATTAGTCTCACCAATCAAATTAGTCTCACATCAAACCCCCCCCACACCTCTGTGCGTCGGTTGAGGTGGGCGGGGTTTGGTAGCGGGGGTGTATAATGTATCCCGGAAGAGTTAGGGCTGCATGGGATTCTGGGTATTTGTCCTGTTGTGTTTATGTTGTGTCACAGTGCGGATGTTCTCCCAAAATGTGTTTGTCATTCTTGTTTGGTGTGGGTTCACAGTGTGGCGCATTATTAGTAAGAGTGTTAAAGTTTTTTTTATACCGCCACCGTCAGTGTAACCTGTGTGGTTGTTGAACAAGTATGCCTTGCTGTCACCTACTTGAGCAAGCGGAAGTCCCATACAACGTGTGGCTTATCAGGCACGCTGGTTGTAGTGGGTGCCATATGCTGTACCATCACGGCACGCATGACGCTGACAAGCGCCATTCATAAAAAACCTGCGTACCGCACCAGCATTCAAATTCCATATAATGGTGTGGGTAGCCTGTCTGAGACCCTTGGTTTAAACATAGAACAAAGCAAAAAAATAACTTTGTATGCAGTGTAATTTAATTTTAAATTTCAAAACATTTTTGTGGCTCTCATTGTTATCTATAATTTGTGAAACTTGTCAAAATGGCTCTTTGACTGGTAAAGGTTGCCGACCCCTGGTCTACACTCTACTATATTGCTCATGCACAAATTACTCCACTTGCCACAATTTTTTTTTAATGATAATTCCTATCTTGCACGATAGAAATACAACACACAGACTTGAAATGAGCCACGCAGTCAATAATGTTGGTGTAATGCAGTGTTGAAGCATGGATTTGAGCATGCACTAAGATACTTTAATGCCTCGGTAAGGAATACAAAATAGAAAACATTTGCAACTATACAGTTACCTTGAGACTTATTGATTGTAGTTATGTTCCGACATTTAAAAATTTAAACTCTCTCCCCATAGCTGCTTTATTACTTACTCCAGGAGCTGAAAGATGCTGCCGACAACTGTGACTAATGACCGTTTTGGCAGCTGTAACTCAGTTTGGCAGGGCTTGGCTTTGGACTCCTGAGCTGTGGATTTAAGACCAGCTGCTGACGAGTTATTGCTGGATTGATGGATTGGCTTTCAGCTCAGAAATCAATAAAGTATAGAAATAATATAACATTTGGACAAATATATAGCACCCGGCGACAGCATGACACTCATGGTGTATTTTATGATGATGAGCTCACTTTTATACGCCGATAACGGCAGAGGCTGCCACCTTGCCCAGTCTAAAACCCTCTTTCCTATAAGTGGACCTGTTTCTAATGTCATGTAAATCAATGTAATTTCAGAGATATCAGTTAAGTACTGTATTCAATGGGTCCTATAAGTCCACATCTTAAGAAAAAAATAATATCGAATATATTGATTTTGAAGATATTATGTTTAATTTGATGCATTCCTGCTGATTTACCATCGGTTTCATATTTTCCGGCATCAATATGTTGTCTGCAGTATTTATCTGACATCTTCGTCAGTCTCTTACAAGTAAAGCTACACAGTAGCGAGCATTGTCTCAGTTTAACTTTCAAGGCAGGAGCAGACTGAACCCACAGCCCTTTTAGTTGCGTGGATGTCCCCCAGGGGCAAGATGAAGCCTAAACACCCACAGAGAAGAAGGGAATTGGGATGAATCTCAAAGGAGGTTGAAGAGAGACAGCTGAATGGATGGAATGAACTAAAAAAAACTACATGAACAATAGTAATAGAACACCTGGTCAATACTATACATCTATACAGGAAATGAAAATTGCTGCTAAAACAGCTCCCAGATCGTTCAACTGAATTTACCGCTATTTGAGTCCCCAGGAGATAATAAAACCAAATAAATATCTGTAAAATGTTTTTTTTTTTATCAAAGTGTTTTGCACATTTATCCGATTGCATATTTGATGAGTACAATTTAAAATATATATTTTCACAGCCTTGAACACTGTAAACCGTACCTTGTTTTACCTAAAATTACACTATAACATGAAATATTGAGTAAATTCTTCAGAATTTATTTATTTATTTATTTTACATATTTGTGGTACTCTTTATTCCAACTATACTTTTAGAATAGGAAAATGAGTTTGAAGTCACACTGTGTGGTGTGCTTGTTTTTTCACTCAGTCCTATTACCCAAAAGTAGAGGTGTTCAAAGTGCGGCGTGGGGGCCAAATGGCCCACAGCTAATTTTCAATGGCCTGCAGCACATTTTGAAAATACTATTACAAAAAAGAGCAAATAGGTGAAATGTAACGAGAACAAGTTGCAATGTTGACTGTAATATCACAAAGCTGCCATGTGGGCTGTTGTTTTTAAAACTGTCTTTGCTCAAAAAATAATGAATAAAAATCAATGTTATGAATTATTGATCTATTTTAAGCTTCAATTACTTCACATCAAGTATTCCACTTTGAAATATTTTGTGTGGAAAATATTGCATATTTTGTGTTTGCTATATAAAAAACAAAGTTTTCAACACAATAAGTGCATTAAACAAACGTGAGAACTAAAAAAACCCCACTAAAATCGACAAATAGATTTGAAGTTGGTCTAGAGATTTAAGTGTGGAAAGTAAAAAAAAAATAAATAAAAAATGTATGACTTATTTTTTATCACTTTTATGAGTGGGGCCTCTTTGGATCCCCAATAACTGTAATGTCATTGTTCAAAGAATACAATTAAATCAAAATATTGTTGTGAATATTTGAACTATTTAAGGCTTCAATTACTTCACATCAATAATCCACTTTGACATTTTTTGGGAGGAAAATATTTTTTGTTTTTGCCATAAAAAATTGATTTTCTTTGACAAAAAGAGCATAATTATTTTTCTTTTTTACTCTATATCATTATATAGACCTGAAGCTGTTATTGAATAATAAAATAATAAATGATATGACATATTTTTATATTTCTAATATTTTGTATTTTTATGACTGAGACCCAGCCGAATCCCCGGGGCCAAACTTAAGGGGAGCCGTGAAGATAATAAAATCTTATATACAGTACAGGCCAGAAGTTTGGACACACTATCTCATTCAATGGGTTTTCTTTATTTTCATAACTATAAACATTGTAGATTGTCACTGAAGGCATCAAAACTATGAATGAACACATGTGGAGTTATGTACTTAACATCCATCCATCCCATCCATTTTCTACCGCTTATTCCCTTTGGGGTCGCGGGGGGCGCTGGAGCCTATCTCAGCTACAATCGGGCGGAAGGCGGGGTACACCCTGGACAAGTCGCCACCTCATCGCAGGGCCAACACAGATAGACAGACAACATTCACACTCACATCCACACACTAGGGCCAATTTAGTGTTGCCAAACAACTTATCCCCAGGTCAGGGCCGGCCCGTGGCATAGGCCGTATAGGCAAATGCTAAGGGCGCCGTCCATCAGGGGGCGCCACGCCAGTGCCACAAATGTTGGAGAAAAAAAAAAGAAAAGAAAAAGTTGGTACTATTATTTCTAAATCCAAAAAATAATCCCACGTTAATTAAAATGCAAAGTAAAGCCTATTTAATAGAAATATTATTTGTTACAACATTACGCCCCCCCCCCCCCCCCCCCCCCCCCGCGCACGGTGCGCCCCCTCCCTTCCCGTATCATGACTCTTTTTGGACACATCAAAAAATCAACACAAGATGTCAAAACGGCCAAAACTGTCAGGTGCCCAAGGAAGAAAAAAAGAGAAAAGAAGAGGAGTAGAAACGAGAAAAGACAGAGGTAGAAGGTAGGTAACGTTAGCCTACATGAAATTATTTGTCTGTTACAGAATGTGATAGTAACCTGGCTTGTTAGCATTAAGCTAATGTTACATGATTCGGCAATTGCTAATCAATAAATAGCTAGTTCTGTTTTAACGTCGGGTTAATATTGTGGAGGGGGCTAAATTGTTATGGAAAATAATAATGTAACGTTAGGTAATTACTGTACTCCCACCTTACATTCCTCAGGTATTAGATCTTTTAAGCAGGTGTTTTTTGTTCACATTGTTATTGCCTTCTGGTTAGCTAATGTTTGCCCTGCAGGTAATAGTCACTTGTCCACCCCTTTATATATTAGGTATAGTTGTAAGTAAAAAAAAAAAGGGTCAAAGATAAAGCTATTCGGTTTCTTGTGAGTATATACACTTCACTTGCCTAGGGCGCCAGATTGGTTAGGGCCGGGCCTGCCCCAGGTGCATGTCTTTGGAGGTGGGAGGAAGCCGGAGTACCCGGAGGGAACCCACGCAGTCACGGGGAGAACATGCAAACTCCACACAGAAAGATCCCGAGCCCGGGATTGAACCCAAGACTACTCAGGACCTTTGTATTGTGAGGCAGATGCACTAACCCCTCTGCCACCGTGAAACAAATAAGGTAAAATAACTGAAAACATGTTTTATATTCACGTTTCTCCAAAATAGCCACCCTTTGCTCTGATTACTGCTTTGCACACTCTTGGCATTCTCTCGATGAGCTTCAAGAGATGGTCACCTGGAATGGTTTTCACTTCACAGGTGTGCTTGAAGCACATGTAGCTTGCATGGCCCCTCCCCCCCCCGAAGCATACGGCTGACCTTTACGTGCACCTCCAAAAATGTTCAACTTCGCGTCAGCTGTGATTGGTCATTTTTTTTAGTACATCATTTCCAGGATTTCTTTCCTGCCCCTCCACTGCCTTGTCTCATTAACGCATTTTAAGGGTCACACAGCTCACTTTGGGGAACCCTCTTGTCTGGTTTCATAGCAATATTGAAAATGATTGTGTGGAGTTTGCATGTTCTCCCCGTGACTGCGTGGGTTCCCTCCGGGTACTCCGGCTTCCTCCCACCTCCAAAAACATGCACCTGGGGATAGGTTGATTGGCAACACTAAATTGGCCCTAGTGTGTGAATGTGAGTGTGAATGTTGTCTGTCTATCTGTGTTGGCCCTGCGATGAGGTGGCGACTTGTCCAGGGTGTACCCCGCCTTCCGCCCGATTGTAGCTGAGATAGGCTCCAGCGCCCCCCGCTACCCCAAAGGGAATAAGCGGTAGAAAATGGATGGATGGATAGTTCCAGCTACTAAGCTAATGGTTAACAAGAGTTGTGGTTGTCTACTAAAGGAAAACATTGCCCTCTTGCATTGTGTAAGAGGTTCTCTGCAGTCCATTGGAAGAGCAAAAGTAACAATTTATTTTGGAATTATGACAGGCGATATCAATAAACAAAAAAAAAAATGAAATTAAAAAAATTATTTATTTGTCGATGTTATTTTTTAACTTTGAAAAAAAAAAAGTTTAATTACGTAATGTGCTTAACGTTACCACCCTATTAGCATGAATGTCATGTGGCTATAATTCGTGTACTGTATATACCAGGGGTCGGCAACCCGCGGCTAGAGCCGCATGCGGCTCTTTAGCGCCGCCCTAGTGGCTCTCTGGAGCTTTTTAAAAAATTTATGAAAAATGGAAAAAGATGAGAGGAAAAAAATCTATTTTTTGTTTTATAATGGTGTCTGTAGGAGGACAAACATGACACAAGCCTCCCTAATTGTTACAAAGCACACTGTTTATATTAAACATGCTTCACTGATTCGAGTATTTGGCGAGCGCCGTTTTGTCCTACTAATTATGGCGGTCCTTGAACTCACCTTAGTTTGTTTACATGTATAACTTTCTCCGACTTTCTAGGACGTGTTTTATGCCACTTCTTTTTCTGTCTCATTTTGTCCACCAAACATTTAACGTTGTGCATGAAAGGTGAGTTTTGTTGATGTTATTGACTTGTGTGGAGTGCTAATCAGACATATTTGGTCACTGCATGACTGCAAGCTAATCAATGCTAACATGCTATTTAGGCTAGTTATATGTACATATTGCATCATTATGCCTCATTTTGTAGCTATACTTGAGGTCATTTAGTTTCCTTTAAGTCCTCTTAATTCAATTTATATCTCATGACACACTATCTGTATGTAATATGGCTTTTAATTTTTTGCGGCTCCAGACAGTTTTGTTTTTGTATTTTTGGTCCAATAGGGCTCTTTCAACATTTTGGGTTGCCGACCCCTGGTATATACCATGGTAAAACTCACTTGTGATAATTACTTTCTGTCCTCTTATGCAAATACGTTATTTTAGGCTTTGGATAAAACACATTCTGTGTAGTTCTGTATGTGTATTATCCGATTGAGTGTTTAAAACAAACAGGCTAAAGAACAGCTTCTTCCCCAGGGCCATAACCATCCTGAACGGACTGCCCCATTGTCCCTCATAACTGCCTTCTCTTCGGTGCAATAACCCATTCCACCAACCACCCTGTTTTTGTTTTGTTTTTTCATGTATATATTCATTTCACACCATATTCATTGCACTTCTACATTTTTTATATTTCTATATATTTGCACATTGTTTTTCTAGCATGCACACATCGCACTGTATGGAATGGCCTCAATCTCGTTACCTTGCGTAATGACAATAAAGCTGATTCTGATTCTAAATGAACATATATTTACATTTTTTTTGAGGGACTTACAACAAGCAAATTGCACTGATTTGGTGGAATAGCCTTCTGCTCTTCTGGAAAGACTTTCTAAATGTGTCTTTTGTCCAAGAAGAACATTTTTGATGACCCCATCTGTCATAGGATGTTGGCTCGTTGGCTCATGCACCAACTCTGTTTGATTGATGGATTTAAACTTTTATTAGTTGATTGCACGGATTGCACACAATTGTAGATATTCCGTACGATTGACCACTAGATGGTAACACCCGAATAAGTTTTTCAACTTGTTTAAGTAGGGGTCCACGTAAATCAATTCAGGGTAAATGTTGTAGTTGATCTATTTAATGGGGCTCTCACTAAAATCATCCAAGCATACCTTTTATGACAAAAATACTCCCACTTGGTGTTAAGTGCAGTTGCACAATACTGCATGTACCTTTTGGGTACATTTTTGGTTACAGTTTTAAGCAATATTTTTTGGCCCATAATTATGGGTGTACGTCGATATAGGTGACTGTGGCATGCATTTAAATAAATAACCATTTTGTTCAAACGTGTGGATTTGCTCCTGGAATAGATGTAAAAAGGCCAGAACAGGAAGGAAAGGAAAAGAAAGGAAGGGGAAAGAGCGAGCAAAGGCAGCACAAATAAATGTTGCACATGTCACGCTTGGCTTTTTAATTTGAAGAACTTGCTCAGACATCTGTCCAATTAAGAATGAAATGTGGAACAAGCATGCAGGTCATTTATAATCCACACACACACACACACACACACACACACACACACACACACACACACACACACACACACACACACACACACACACACACACACACACACACACACGCACACACATGCTACTGCTCATTAGGAAACATTCCCCATTGCTCGTTCTAGCCTTATTTTGTTTACATAAGCAGGAGTCCTGTCCTTCTTCCTCCTCTTTCTTCATGACTTGCTTGAGAGTATTGACTTCTACTTGACAATACAAACTAATCATTTTTCGTATGTTTCCCCTCCGCGCTGTGTAAATGTGACCTACTTGGCTGCAACCTAAGGAGACGTAGAGCACATGCACAAACACAGGAACCACATGTGAACAGCCTGATAGCAAACATACTCTCTCTAAAGTTCAATCTCCAGTCGGGTCGCTTCATACGACAGCATCCATCCAAATAGTGACGTTCAACTTCTGTTTGTAGGGCCTTTGCGTTTTCTTCTATTTGTAATGATTTCAACTGTGTGAGGTATAATAATGATATTGCTGGGTTGCAATCACGTGACCTTGAGGCACTTCCTGGCTTCACATATTGGTCAGCGTCCACGTGCAACCCAGCAGTTACACCCGATGGTACACATAATAATGTAAGATACGCCATACACTGTGTATGAATGTTTGGTGGTGGTTTTCAGTCAGTCTACCCCAGGGCAGCTGTGGCTACAAATGTAGCTTACCACCAACAACGTGTGAATGTGGAGTGAACAGGATAGGATAAGGCATACTTGCCAACCCTCCCGAATTTTCCGGGAGACTCCCGAAATTCAGCGCCTCTCCCGAAAACCTCCCGTGACAAATATTCTCCCAAAAATCACGCCCCCTCCAGCTCCATGCGGACCTGAGTGAGTACAGCCTTTTTTCACGTCCGCTTTCCCACGATATAAACAGCGTGCCTGCCCAATCACGTTATTCCATACGAGGCGTCCGGCATTCCGCCGATGAGCATGGTGCAGATGAAGAAGATCTTCTCGGCGTCCGTGTTGGCGCACACGTTGCCAAAGCCGACGCTGGTCAGGCTGCTGAGGGTGAAGTAGAGGGCGGCGATGTACGAGCTGCGCACCGACGGGCCGCCGACCGTGTTGTTGACGTAGGGCATCTCCAGGCGTTTGCCCAGCTCATGGAGCCATCCTTGGGGAAGAGACGGCGGGAGGACAACAGGGTGACAAGAACTAAATCATCCAGACTAGAGATAAATTGTATTATTATGTTTATCTTACCTAAAAATAAATATATTTATTAATTAAAAAAAAAAAAAAAACGAAATACATTTTTATTATATTTTGCTTAAAACATCAAAATTAATTGTATTTTTATTTGTATTTTTTTCTGACTCCTTATTACACCCAGCCATAGAATTATACATTAAAATAAACATTTGAAATAATTAATTTTAAATGATCATAATAATTCATTTAAAATGACCATATTTAATTATTAAAATAATTGCTTGTTTATCAACAACTTTAGCATTTTATTCATTACATTTTGAAGCTCTCAGAAGCCAAGTTATGTTATATTCCTTAAGGTTTATTTATGCAAGTTTGAAGTTTCAAATATCTAAACACAGTTTTGTTTGCATATTTTCAGGATGTAGATATGTATGTATATATATATATATATATATATATATATATATATATATATATATATATATGAAATACTTGAGTTGGTGAATTCTAGCTGTAAATATACTCCTCCCCTCATAACCACGCCCCCAACCACGCCCCCGCCCCACCCCCGACCACGCCCCATGCCCCACCTCCCGAAATCGGAGGTCTCAAGGTTGGCAAGTATGGGATAAGGGACTTTTTTTTTAATCTTACATTGAGGAAAGTATGCATAAGTCCACAAAAATAAGGTAAAAAACACATGAAAACAAGAGGGAAACGATAAAGTACACAAATAGAATGATGAGTTATTAATGAAGCGCTTTGAGTGTCTAAAAAAGCACTATATAAATCTAATCCATTATTATTTATTAGACTTAGACTTAGACTTCCTTTTTATGGTCATTCAAACTTGAACTTTACAGTACAGATAAGAACAACATTTTGTGACATAAGCTCATGGTAGTGCAGGATAAAAAAGCAATAAGGTGCATATATAAATAAATAAATAGGTTACTGTACAGATAAATAAATTGCACTTTTTCACATGCGTCCACGTTTATGGATGTATGTTATATTGTCTTTTTTATTCCAGTGAGTTAATCCATTTTGGGGGGAGTTGAGGGAAAATTTTTATTATGATGCGTTCAAGAGTCTTACGGCCTGAGGGAAGAAGCTGTTACAGAACCTGGAGGTTCTGCTTCGGAGGCTGCGGAACCTCTTTCTAGAGTCCAGCAGTGAAAACAGTCCTTGGTGGGGGTGGGAGGAGTCTTTGCAGATTTTCTGAGCCCTGGTCAGGCAGCGGCTTTTTGCGATCTCCTGGATAGGAGGAAGAAGAGTCCTGATGATATTTTCCTTCGTCCTAACTACTCTATGGAGAGACTTCCAGTCTGAGGCATTGCAGGCTCCAGTCCAGAGAGAGATGCTGTTGGTCAGCAGGCTCTCTATAGTGGCTCTGTAGAACGTGGTGAGAATGGGGGGAGGGAGCTGTGCTCTTTTCATCCGACGCAAAAAGTTCATGCGCTGCTGAGCTCTTTTTACAAGAGCTCCGGTGTGTAGGGACCAGGTTATATTGTCAGTTATCTGCACCCCCAGGAACTTGGTGCTGCTTACTATCTCCACTGCTGTGCCGTTGATGAAGAGTGGAGCGTGGCTGGACTGGTGCTTCCTGAAGTCAACGATGATCTCCTTGGTCTTGTCGACATTCAGGACCAGGTTGTTGGTTCTGCACCATTCAACCAGATGTTTCACCTCTTCCCTGTAGTCCATGTCGCTGTTGTCACGGATGAGGCCCACTACTGTCGTGTCGTCCGCATACTTCACAATGTGGTTAGTAGTGGACCTGGCGCAGCAGTCATGGGTCATCAACGTGAACAGCAGTGGACTCAGGATGCAGCCCTGGGGGGAGCCGGTGCTCAGGGAGATGGCACTGGAGGTGTTGTTGCCCACTCTCACAGATTGGGGTCTGTTTGTGAGGAAGTCAAGCAGCCAGTTGCATAGGGGGGCACTGAATCCAAGAGGGGCCAGTTTGCTCACCGAGTGCTGCGGGATGATGGTGTTGAATGCTGAGCTGAAGTCCAGAAACAACATCCGCACGTGTGTGTCCTTTCCTTCCAGATGTTCTAAGCTCAGGTGGAGTGCAGAGGAGATGACGTCCTCTGTGGAGCGGTTAGGGCATACTTGCCAACCCTCCCGGAATTTCCGGGAGACTCCCGAAATTCTGCGCCTCTCCCGAAAACCTCCCGGGACAAATTTTCTCCCGAAAATCTCCCGAAATTCAGGCGGAGCTGGAGGCCACGCCCCCTCCAGCTCCATGCGGACCTGAGTCCGCTTTCCCACAATATAAAGAACGTCTACAGTAAAGCAGTCGTTCTGCCGTAAACAGCAATGTTGTGACACTCTTAAACAGGACAATACTGCCATCTAGTGCATTTGATGAAAGCAATTTTGTGCGTGCCACACAGCAATGCATAATCAGAGAGGGTGTTCAGCATGTTTAGAAAGATAGTGACAGAGAATATAACAAGGATGGACAATTCAACCCTTAACTCGACAATGAGTAGATGAGTGTTATGTGTGTGTATATGTGTAAATAAATGAACACTGAAATTCAAGTATTTCTTTTATTTATATATATATATATATATATATATATATATATATATATATATATATATATATATATATATATATGTATGTGTGGGAAAAAAATCACAAGACTATTTCATCTCTACAGGCCTGTTTCATGAGGGGGGGTACCCTCAATCATCAGGAGATTTTTATATTTATTATTATTATTTTTTTATATATATTTTTATATATATATATATATATATATATATATATATATATATATATATATATATATATATATATATATATATAATGTGTATCCATCCATCCATCCATCCATTTCCTACCGCTTATTCCCTTCGGGGTCGCAGGGATATATATATATATATATATATATATATATATATATATATATATATATATACATATATGAAATACTTGACTTGGTGAATTCTAGTTTTAAATATATTCCTCCCCTCTTAACCACGCCCCCAACCACGCCCCCGCCCCAACCACGCACCCACCCCCCATCTCCCGAAATTGGAGGTCTCAAGGTTGGCAAGTATGGGTTAGGGCGATAAGCAAACTGGTATAGGTCGAATGTGAGGCGAAGTCTGGAGACAATATATTCCTTTACCAGCCTACAAACATATGTCGGCGTGTTTAGCACTGAAGAGTAATTGTATAATAATATAGTGAAAAATATGCAAATATCAGCCAATGTCAGTTATTATAAACCCACATCAGGGTCATATGTTTTTGTTTTTGTTTTAAAGTAAATTTAATGGTTAGGATACATTCAGCGAGCTCTGGTCATTTAATTATTCATACTTGAACAGCACAATTATAATTACCTATTCCGGTAGGCACAGTGGAAAATGGTCATGTTTAGATTACATTTAATTCGAGCATGAAACTAAATAATACTCTATATTGGGGATGTCAAACATGCAGAACAGGTTCAATCCGGCCCGCGAAATGAGTTTGCTAAGTGTAAAATTGAGCTTTCTTTTTTAAATGAAAGAAACTGCTGTTCTAAAAGTGTCCATTTGGTGTCACAATAGCAATTCTGTTAGGCAAGCAGGTAGTTTATATTGGGGCGAGCAAGTATACCAAGCAAGAGGTACACGGTAAAGCGGGGCTGCGACTCCTCCCCCTCGACCCAATGTAAAACAAACAGGAGTAAAATAAACAATTGGTGACTCCACTTAAAATGCTGCACGAGACACCGCACATTGATGTAGTTCTGTGAAAATGATTTTCTTCTGTGCAAATTTAAAGAAAGTCAACAATGGAAATGATACATAGAAGTGTTTATATGTATGCTTCATTTTGTTTTTATTCAATCATATATGGGCTGTGACTAGAGATGTCGATAAATGCTTGAAAATGTAATATCGGAAATTATTGGTATCGTTTTTTTTATTATCGGTATCGTTTTTTTTTTGTTTTTTTGTTTTTGTTTTTTTTATCAAATCAACATAAAAAACACAAGATACACTTACAATTAGTGCACCAACCCAAAAAACCTCCCTCCCCCATTTACACTCATTCACACTCATTCACACAAAAGGGTTGTTTCTTTCTGTTATTAATATTCTGGTTCCTACATTATATATCAATATATATCCATACAGTCTGCAAGGGATACAGTCCGTAAGCACACATGATTGTGCGTGCTGCTGGTCCACTAATAGTACTAATCTTTAACAGTTAATTTTCATTCATTACTAGTTTCTATGCAACTGTTTTTATATTGTTTTACTTTCTTTTTTATTCAAGAAAATGTTTTTAATTTATTTATCTTATTTTATTTTATTAATGTAAAAAAAAAAAAAGGACCTTATCTTCACCATACCTGGTTGTCCAAATTAGGAATAATAATGTGTTAATTCCACGACTGTATATATCGATATCGGTTGATATCGGTATCGGTAATTAAAGAGTTGGACAGTATCGGAATATCGGATATCGGCAAAAAGCCATTATCGGACATCCCTAGCTGTGACTTACGGTTTAATTGCTTTGTAGAAACCGATTAAGTCTAATTTCATTGAGGTCTTCATGGTGTTTTTGAAACTGCACCAATTTTTTTCCTCAGAATTTTTTACCAACTTGACGTGTATTGTCAAGAGGATTATTTGTGATGTGTACATTTTCAGAATGTCTTTGTTCGGTTTTGGGCCAAAGTAAAACAAAGAAAACAATCTGAAGTTGTCGTAGTTGTATTTTTAAGATATTATAATAATTATCATTTTTTTAAATCATGTATTGGAAAAAGATCATACTTATACTGTGTATCTTTGCATTACACCTTTACAATTTCTGTTCTTATTTTCATTCATGCCACCTTGGATGCTGTTGCTTTGCATAAGTATCTTACATGCATAGTCTTTCTTACTGGGGTTAGTTTAGCGCAGCTTTCTGACACTATGAGTCTAAACCAGTGGTTCTTAACCTTGTTGGAGATACCGAACCCCACCAGTTTCATACGCGCATTCACTGAACCCTTCTTTAGTGTAAAATAAAATGGTTTTTTTTCAAATTCAAGACAAATTTATGTTTTTTTTACTGGTGCACAAAATTAACCGTGCATCAACATCACCTTGTTCAAAGAACAAAACCAACACAGTGAATGAATTCACAACAAATTACACACATGCAAATCAGTCTGACTTCTGCTGTTGCCGTATCCATAAAGCCGATAGGGAGAAGTTTTTATTCACACGATGAGTCAGGTGTGTCTTGACCTCTGCGGCGGAGGCTCCGTCGAACCCCTGAGGCTGACTCACCGAACCCCTAGGGTTCGATCGAACCCAGGTTAAGAACCACTGGTCTAAACAGACATGGGTAGAGAGGAAGCGTGTGGTAACGTGTGGCATGTTCTGTTATGGGGTTATTTTTGCTACTAGTCAAATTTTTCGTCAAGCTCTTGTATGGGGGATCTGATGAGATTGTGTAGGTGTACCTAATAGTGTGGCCAGTGAGTGTGTGCATAATACAGAAGCAGCTGAAACCTCAAGAGACTGCTCACCATATTAACAAACAAGATCCCTCATTATTTATTGATAATATATGCACACACGGCTTGGTGGCAGTAATATACACATTTTTGACAAAAAGTCAAGAGAAACACAAATCAATGAGTGCTATCCTCCATCTGCTCATTAACTGCACCGACAGAGTTTGCGATGAAGTCCAGAGTCAGTATTCGAAACATTTTAGGTCCTCAAACAAAGTCAGCGTCCCTCCAACCTGCACTTGTTGTACTTTTGTCTTTCCTTTGCTGCGTGTTCACAGGCATTCTCTACATTAATCCTGTACCCTCCCCACACCCCCCACTTTGCCGTTCATGTTCTGAGGGAAGCATACCAGCTGTTTCCATGGGAACGGCTGCTGATTTCCACAGGTGGACACAACTGTACTGATTAAAATCTTACGTATGCAGAGAAAAAGGCAGCAGATTGGCATTTCCTCATTTGTGCTACATTTTGCTCACTCAAAATAAGACACAGTGGCTTTAAAATGATTAGTACAGTGATACCTCAACTTAAAGTACCAGTAGAGTGGAAAAACAAGTTGCCTCTATATCAAGGTCTGGGCAATTATTTTGACTCGGGGGCCAAATGTAGAGAAAGAAATGTGTCTGCGGGCCGGTTTATTTATTTTTAGGAGCACTAATACAAAACCTCACAATAATGCATACTTGCCAACCTTGAGACCTCCGATTTCGGGAGGTGGGGGGTGGGGGGCGTGGTCGGGGTGGGGCGTGGTTGGGGGCGGGGCTAAGAGGGGAGGAGCATATTTACAGCTAGAATTCACCAAGTCAAGTATTTCATATATATATATATATATATATATATATATATATATATATATATATATATATATATATATATATATATATAAGAAATACTTGAATTTCAGTGTTCATTTATTTATACATATACACACACACATAACACTCATCTACTCATTGTTGAGTTAAGGGTTGAATTGTCCATCCTTGTTCTATTCTCTGTTACTATTTTTCTAACCATGCTGAACACCCTTTCGCAGGTACCCAGAAAGGTTTCGAGTACCACCAAAAAAACTGAATCTCTGAAGGCAGTATAAAAATCTGTGTTAAAGGTGTACAAATACTGTTTGTATAATAAGCATGTTATTTTTTACAAATGAGGGTTAAGAGTTCAGTACTAAAAAAAGAAAAAAGAATGTGGCTTAAGTACAGTTTTTTAATCGAGCTGCTGCATTTTTTGGTTGGGTTGTATATATTTTTGAGTAACTTCTATACATTTCTAAAAGGGGAGGAATGTAATAGTGATCTATGTTTGTCTGTTGCCATCTCCTGGTGAATGTTGGCTATAGCGTACTGGGGTTACTTTTTGGTTGGCCAACGATTTACGTGGTGTTGCGCACACGACGTCACTCAGGTCCGCATGGAGCTGGAGGGGGCGTGGCTTCCAGCTCCGCCTGAATTTCGGGAGATTTTCGGGAGAGGCGCTGAATTTCGGGAGTCTCCCGGAAAATCCGGGAGGGTTGGCAAGTATGCAATAATGTATTATTGAATGCTGAAAACGTTAAAAAACGGAATGTCATTTTACATTTTCTACTGAATGAGACACCCAGAATGTACATGAAAATAAAGAATTTGGGATTTACATTATTAACTATGAAGGATAAAACACTGAATATTGACAACATATGAACGTCACACCCCCTCTCGATTTACAATCAAGCGAAACGCAGTGAAACAGTGAAATACGAAGGTGAAGGGTAAAAATAAAAAAAACACCTACGATCTGATATATCACTAAGCTTTAGAACTTTGCTGTAAAAATCTCCTTCCGCGTCTGTCCCTGACACCCGCATTTCAGGCTGGCCGCTCTGGAAACATTCTGTGGAAACGTTCCCCACCCACACTGCCTGGTGCCTCGTCTGAGCTGCTGTGACTTGTATTACCATAGTAACTAATTACATTACCATAGTAACTAATTAGGTTAACATAGTAACTAGTATATCATGCAAAAGCGCATATTCCAACCATTGAAATACTTTGTATAGTTCAAGACTGACAGTCATTTGAAAACATCACTTCACATCATAATGGCAGCTACAGTTTCCATCTCAGGGACGGCGTGGCGCAGTGGAAGAATGGCCGTGCGCGGCCCGAGGGTCCCTGGTTCAATCCCCACCTAGTACCAACCTCGTCATGTCCGTTGTGTCCTGAGCAAGACACTTCACCCTTGCTCCTGATGGGTGCTGGTTAGCGCCTTGCATGGCAGCTCCCTCCATCAGTGTGTGAATGTGTGTGTGAATGGGTAAATGTGGAAGTAGTGTCAAAGTGCTTTGAGTACCTTGAAGGTAGAAAAGCGCTATACAAGTACAACACATTTATAATTTATTTAATGATCTAAAAAAATTATTTAGGACTGTCCGGTGGGCCAGATTGAAAAGCTTAACGGGCCGCATGTGGCCCCCGGGCCTTAATTTGCCCAGATCTGCTCTATATTGAAGCTATTATCATATATACTGTATCTGATTTACGACACAAAGAAGTTTCGAGGACCACTAAGAAAGTCTGATGACATTTACTGTCACAGTCAGTTCCGTTTAATGCTCTCACTCTTAACTTTCTTATCATAACAGAAAGTCTACATTATATCAGACCTACAGTACTGTAAACTCCGCACAAAAACAGAGGCTGCACTTCTCTGTAAATATGTGTGCAACGTGTTTATTTAATCCATAAAGTGAAAAATACGTTAAAAAAAACTGTTTATGAGTGTTTCCATAAGGATGTGGGTGGGTTACTGCCAGGCACGCTAATAATAACAACAGAAGCTGTTTCCATAGTTACCGCTCATTAGGAGGCAGTTTGATGCCGTCCACGATCAAAGCCCTTGCAGGGGAGTGGTTAAGAAGGTGTGCGGAGGGCAGGAACGGGAGCTTATGAAGTGATTAAAGATTCCACTTGTTAATATGCTGAAGCTGATTCGCTGAAATCAAGAATAGGACTAACGTTAGCACAGCAGTTCATAAATAAGTTGATGGTGTTTTTTTCCACTACAGTAAGCAAAAATGTGTTTCTATCAATTATCCTAATTAATGAAGCCCAGGAGGCCATTTAACCTGTGGTGTCAAGACTGTGAGAGGTCACACAGTCTTTGGTTTCACTGTTTTTCCATCACTGCCTCCCCCTTTCATTAGCGGGACCCTTGTTTAATTTAAAGGGCTGGTTAAAATAAATAAAGCATGTTTATGGGCTGTAAAGGCTTCCTCGTAGACTGCCTCTGTTGTTCTGCTGCCAGTGTTCCAAAATGAATGTTTAGATGTAGTGGGATGGTCACAAAGAATTTGATCAGAGGGTATTCTGCCTTTTGGCAAACTGGGCTGCACTTGCGACTTGGTTACTAATTGGCCTTTTTTCTCCGTTTGGAGTGAGCGCTCTCTACTCTACACAGACAGTGTCACCATGCTAGCCCTAACCCTTTCCATGCCCCCCTTCGTTTGTTCCCGCCCTACGGCAAAGGGAGTCATAGTGTGCCATGTCACCCTGTGAATGTGTAACGGCGGTCTTCTGGCTGTCTTGGCCTCCCTTGTCCTCATTTTCAGTCTCGCTTTGAGTTGTACCGTCAACCTTTTGCGTCGTCTTGATCGAGAGAGGATTTTTGTTAATACAGACAGAGATATTTGTTTGTTAAGGACAGTTAGGACCTCCCCTTGTTGTTGCATAAGTAAATCATGCATGCAACATGTCCTTCAAGGGAAGATAATATGGAATCTTAAGATGTAACTAGAAGAGGCAATTCCTGAAGGAATTGCGTGTGAATGCTCCAATGCTGAAGTTGAACTGAAATGCTGACAGAATGTAGTATGAATGTAAGAATCGTTTGAATGTTGGGATGGTTTGAATGTTGAAGAGTTAGAATTTCCGGGAAAACCGGAATTTGGTTTGGAACTTGGGAAAGTGTTCGTTTGAATGTCCAGGATGAGTGGAATGGGTGAATGTTTGAATGGTTTGGAAATCGTGAGATCGACAGGCGGATCGGTGCGGCGTCTTCAGTAATGCGGACGCTGTATCAATCCGTTGTGGTGAAGAAGGAGCTGAGCCGGAAGGCAAAGCTCTCAATTTACCGGTCGATCTACGTTCCCATCCTCACCTATGGTCATGAGCTTTGGGTTATTACCGAAAGGACAAGATCACGGGTACAAGCGGCAAAAATGAGTTTCCTCCGCCGGGTGGCAGGGCTCTCCCTTAGAGATAGGGTGAGAAGCTCTGCCATCCGGGAGGAGCTCTAAGTAAAACCGCTGCTCCTCCACATCGAGAGGAGCCAGATGAGGTGGTTCGGGCATCTGGTCAGGATGCCACCCGAACGCCTCCCTAGGGAGGTGTTTAGGGCACGTCTGAACGGTAGGAGGCTGCGGGGAAGACCCAGGACACGTTGGGAAGACTATGTCTCCCGGCTGGCTTGGGAACGCCTCGGGGTCCCACAGGAAGAGCTGGACGAAGTGGCTGGGGAGAGGGAAGTCTGGGCTTCCCTGCTTAGGCTGCTGCCCCCGCGACCCGACCTCGGATAAGCGGAAGAAGATGGATGGATGGATGGCCCCACAGGGCATTTCTTGTGGGATGGGATTCGTTCCCAGGTATTCAAATAAAGAACCAACTCTTTTTCTTTACTATAGTGGCCTCGATAATGGGAACCGGTTCTCAAAAAGGGATTCGAGTCCATGGAATCGGTTCTTTTCTTATCAAACAACCGGGAGAACCGGTTTCGAACATTATCCCTAGTTAGTACCTGTGAAAACATATTCTGTAGGCGTTGCCACTTTTTGCCACGGTGGTTTTACCAGGACTTTGCGGCTCCTTCTTGGAGCAGACACACCAGTGGCTACATAATGGAGTTTAATAGCACCGGTATTCATACACGTAAGTGTAGGTCTGCTGCACACAGGCGGCAGGGGACTTGTGCTTGACAAAATGCTGAAGATACTGTATTAATCTTCAAGAGAAATTCACATTTCCAGCAACTTTACAAGGGAGGGAAAGCGGCATGCAAGGTTTAAAAAAAAAAGAGATTAAATGACATTAGATTGGATTAGTTTATTTCAAAGGGGACAATGCAATTTCATAAAACACATGACTACACATGGTTAAAGGGGAACATTATCACAATTTCAGAATTGTTAAAACCATTAAAAATCAGTTCCCAGTGGCTTATGATATTTTTCTACGTTTTTTTCAAAATTTTACCCATCACGCAATATCCCAAAAAAAGCTTCAAAAGTGCCTGATTTTAACCACCCGCCCATTTTCCTGTGACGTCACATAGTGAAGCCAACACAAACAAACATGGCGGAAAGAACAGCAAGCTATAGCGACATTAGCTCGGATTCAGACTCGGATTTCAGCGGCTTAAGCGATTCAACAGATTACGAATGTATTGAAACGGATGGTTGTAGTGTGGAGGCAGGTAGCGAAAACGAAATTGAAGAAGAAACTGAAGCTATTGAGCCATATCGGTTTGAACCGTATGCAAGCGAAACCGACGAAAACGACACAACAGCCAGCGACACGGGAGAAAGCGAGGACAAATTCGGCAATCGCCTTCTAACCAACGATTGGTATGTGTTTGTTTGGCATTAAAGGAAACTAACAACTATGCACTAGGTTTACAGCATATGAAATACATTTGGCAACAACATGCACTTTGAGAGTGCAGACAGCCCAATTTTCATCAATTAATATATTCTGTAGACATACCCTCATGTCAGCAGGCCAGGGAAGCTAGGGTTGATATCAATCAATCAATCAATCAACTTTATTTATATAGCCCTAAATCACAAGTGTCTCAAAGGGCTGCACAAGCCACAACGACATCCTTGGTACAAAGCCCACATACGGGCAAGGAAAACTCACCCCAGTGGGACGTCGATGTGAATGACTATGAGAAACCTTGGAGAGGACCGCATATGTGGGTAACCCCCCCCCCTCTAGGGGAGACCGAAAGCAATGGATGTCGAGTGGGTCTGACATAATATTGTGAGAGTCCAGTCCATAGTGGATCCAACATAATAGTAAGAGTCCAGTCCATAGTGGGGCCAGCAGGACACCATCCCGAGCGGAGACGGGTCAGCAGCGTAGAGATGTTCCCAGCCGATGCACAGGCGAGCGGTCCACCCCGGGTCCCGACTCTGGACAGCCAGCACTTCATCCATGGCCACCGGACCTGTGCCCCCCCCCCCCCCCCCCCCTCAAGGAAAAGGGGAGCAGAGGAGAAAAGAAAAGAAACGGCAGATCAACTGGTCTAACAGGGGGGCTATTTAAAGGCTAGAGTATACAAATGAGTTTTAAGATGGGACTTAAATGCTTCTACTGAGGTAGCATCTCTAATTGTTACCGGGAGGGCATTCCATAGTACTGGAGCCCGAATAGAAAACGCTCTACAGCCCGCAGACTTTTTTTGGGCTCTGGGAATCACTAATAAGCCGGAGTTCTTTGAACGCAGATTTCTTGCCGGGACATATGGTACAATGCAATCGACAAGATAGGACGGAGCTAGACCGTGTAGTATTTTATACGTAAGTAGTAAAACCTTAAAGTCACATCTTAAGTGCACAGGAAGCCAGTGCAGGTGAGCCAGTATAGGCGTAATATGATCAAACTTTCTTGTTCTTGTCAAAAGTCTAGCAGCCGCATTTTGTACCAACTGTAATTTTTTAATGCTAGACATAGGGAGACCCGAAAATAATACGTTACAGTAGTCGAGACGAGACGTAACGAACGCATGAATAATGATCTCAGCGTCGCTAGTGGATAAAATAGAACGAATTTTAGCGATATTACGGAGATGGAAGAAGGCCGTTTTAGTAACACTCTTAATGTGTGATTCAAACGAGAGAGTTGGGTCGAAGATAATACCCAGATTCTTTACTGATTCGCCTTGTGCAATTGTTTGGTTGTCAAATGTTAAGGTGGTATTATTAAATAAATGTCGGTGTTTAGCAGGACCGATAATCAGCATTTCCGTTTTCTAGGCGTTGAGTTGCAAGAAGTTAGCGGACATCCATTGTTTAATTTCATTAAGACACGCCTCCAGCTGACTACAATCCGGCGTGTTGGTCAGCTTTAGGGGCATGTAGAGTTGGGTGTCATCAGCATAACAATGAAAGCTAACACCGTATTTGCGTATGATGTCGCCTAGCGGCAGCATGTAAATACTAAAGAGTGCAGGGCCAAGAACCGAACCCTGAGGAACTCCGCACGTTACCTTAACATAGTCCGAGGTCACATTATTATGGGAGACGCATTGCATCCTGTCAGTAAGATAAGAGTTAAACCACGACAAAGCTAAGTCTGACATACCAATACGTGTTTTGATACGCTCTAATAAAATATTATGATCGACGGTATCGAAAGCAGCGCTAAGATCAAGAAGCAGCAACATAGATGACGCATCAGAATCCATCGTTAGCAGTAGATCATTAGTCATTTTTGCGAGGGCTGTCTCCGTAGAGTGATTTGCCCTGAAACCGGATTGAAAAGGTTCACAGAGATTGTTAGACACTAAGTGTTCATTTAGCTGCTGTGCGACAATTTTTTCGAGGATTTTCGAAATAAAGGGAAGGTGGGACACCGGTCGGTAGTTTACCATGAGGTCAGGATCGAGGTTAGGTCTTTTGAGCAGAGGATGAATAACCGCTTTCTTGAATGCTAGGGGAACAGTGCCAGAGGAAAGTGATAAGTTTATAATATTTAGCACTGATGGACCTAATAATACAAAAAGCTCCTTGATAAGTTTCCCAGGAAGTGGGTCAAGTAAACATGTTGTTTGTTTTATCCCACTTACACGCTGTAATAGTTCCTCTAATGTTATTTCATCAAAAAGAGAGAGACTATTTTGTATTGCAGTATCCGTCGTAGATACAGTTGTATCTGTGTTCATAGAACCCAGTTGTAGCTGGGATGCGTTGTCTTTAATCTCCTTTCTAATGAGTTCAATTTTCTTATTAAAGAAATTCATAAAGTCATCTGCCGAGTGGGTGGAGCTATTGGGAGGAGTCCCTTGTTGGGTTAGCGATGCTACTGTACTAAACAAAAATTTAGGGTCGTTTTTGTTGAGGCGGATGAGATTTGAGTAATATTTAGCTTTAGCTAAGGTAAGCATGCGTTTATACGATATTAAACTATCACTCCATGCTTGATGGAAAACCTCAAGCTTGGTCGCGCGCCATTTGCGTTCCAACTTTCTACATGATAATTTATGAGCTCTGGTTTCCTCTGTAAACCATGGGGTGCGCCTTTTAGGGGCCCTTTTTTGTTTTAGCGGTGCTATACTATCAATGGTTTTGCGCAGGGCATTGTCAAAGTTGTTAGTGAGGTTATCAATAGAGCCGACATAATTTGGGAATGGTGCCATTACCGAAGGCAGTAGGTCAGCAAGAGTCATCGTTGTGGCGGCATTAATGTTGCTGCTGCTATAGCAGTTATTATTATTATTAGTTTGTTGACAATGAGTCAGAACTTCGAATTTTATAAGGTAATGATCGGACATTACTTTAGTATACGGGAGTACCATAACTTTGGAGGTGGTGACACCCCTGACCAGCACTAGATCTATCGTATTGCCGTTGCGATGCGTAGGTTCATTTATTATTTGTGTAAGACCACAGCTATCAATTATAGTCTGGAGCGCCAAGCACTGAGGGTCCGATGGGGTATTCATATGGATATTAAAGTCCCCCATTATGATTATATTGTCTGCGTGCGTCACTAGATCAGCAACGAACTCTGAGAATTCATTAATAAAGTCCGAGTAGGGCCCTGGGGGGCGGTAGATAACAGCCATATCGAGAGGCAGCGGTGCGACAGACCTCATAGTAAGCACCTCAAACGATTTGTATTTATTATTTAGGTTAGGGGTAAGGTTAAAGTTTTCATTATATATTAGTGCGACCCCCCCACCCCTTTTAAGGGGACGGGCAATATGCGCATTCGTATAGTTAGGAGGAGATGCCTCATTTAGCGCAAAAATTTCGTCTGGTTTGAGCCAGGTTTCGCTAAGACCAATGACGTTAAGATTGTTGTCTCTAATGACCTCATTAACTAATAACGTTTTGGGAGACAATGATCTTATGTTTAAAAAGCCCATATTATAAGTATTGGGCTGTTTTGACGAGTTTTTGTTTAAATTATCCGTAGTAGAAATATTAATAATGTTGCGTTTATTATACGTAGTGCACTTTAAATAGTTTCGACCATATCTAGGAATTGATACGACGGGAATTTTCAGATTGTTTGCTTGATGCTGCGATCGACTGAACGCATCATGATTTGCCACCTCAGTAGAATGCATATCTACCCCGGACACATTCACAACAGAAAACACATTATGTGAGTTGTGTGTTATTCTAAGAAAATTGCTATGCGTACAGGAATTATCCAGCCTGGTGCTGGCTAGTTCTAGCTTAACTGACTCCTCACCCGGACTAGCAGGCTCTGTAATTGCCTGTGATCATCTTCGGTGGCATAAGGGACGGTGTGAGCCAAGACATCCAGGGGGTTTAGCTCGCTCGTCTGCGGGAACAAACTGCCGCCATTGCTTGCCGTGCTACCGAGGTCCTTTGTCCCTGAATTGCTCACACACTCCGGCAGATTCAATGGGGGTCTGGCGGCAGATTTGTTTGACTTTATCGTTGGAAATGCATCTGCTTTGAGTGTCGCAGGATATCCACACATTCTTGCCATCTCTGTCGTAGCATAGCTTTCGTCGGTAAAGTGTGCGGAACAAACGTCCAATTTCTTGCCACTTTCGCATCTTTGGGCCACTGGTGCAACTTGAATCCGTCCCTGTTCGTGTTGTTACACCCTCCGACAACACACCGACGAGGCATGATGTCTCCAAGGTACGGAAAACAGTCGAAAAAACGGAAAATAACAGAGCTGATTTGACTCAGTGTTTGAGAAAATGGCGGATTGCTTCCCGATGCGACGTCACATTGTGACGTCATCGCTCCGAGAGCGAATATTAGAAAGGCGTTTATTTCGCCAAAATTCACCCATTTAGAGTTCGGAAATCGGTTAAAAAAATATATGGTCTTTTTTCTGCAACATCAAGGTATATATTGACGTTTACATAGGTCTGGTGATAATGTTCCCCTTTAAAAAAGCCAGAATTAGCCAGAAGGCTAGTTTTCATCTGTAGTCCCCTGGCCATGATGTAAAAAAAGGCAGTACAATTACAATTTAAAAGAAAAAGAAAATAAAGACAAAAAAAGAAAAAAGCACACAATACATATACAATATGATAAAAAAAAAAAAAATACAACATCAACACTAAATTGGTCCTACTGTGTGAATGTGAGTGTGAATGTTGTCTGTCTATCTGTTTTGGCCCTGCGATGAGGTGGCGACTTGTCCAGTGTGTACCCCGCCTTCCGCGGGCTGCACAAGTCACAATGACACCCTCAGATCCCACATCAGGACAAGAAAAAACTCAAACCCAATGGGATTACAATGAGAAACCTTGGAGGGGACCGCAGATGACCCTACCGATCTCAGGGCGGACACTCTAACCAGGCTTGATAAATAAAATTGCTTCACGGTCGGTAAGCACAACCAGAATTAATCCGTACAACAGGCGCACCAGGTTAAGGCGCACTGTCGAATTTTGAGAAAAGAGTGCCTTAAAGTCCAAAAAAATTTGGTAATTATTATTCTGTATATAATATGCTGTACTTATGCTTGAAGTCCGCGGCCATTATTCCTGTACCAAAGAGCACCACAGTGCCAGGTCTGAAAGACGATTGGCCAGGAACCCTCACTCCAAAGATGGTCATGGCCCATTTTAAGACCTCCATCAATGTCACTTTCAATGTGGACCCTCACCAGACCAGGGGCCTTATGTAACAAAAGTCACATGGATTTCCTACTAAAAATAGATGTAGGTTCCAATCCAGAAAACAACATACGCAAGTAAAAATTCAGATGTATTCAATGTACAGATGCCAACACATCTGTACATGTGTTGGCAGATCCAAGCGCATTTATTTTTTTTACTTCGCAAACAACTTAAAATTGACCGCAGACATACATATATCAGAGCCTTATTATGGTTGCGCATCTGACTCCAGATCGTGTTTTCCCATCACATCAAGGTCACTGGCTTCTATTCTAATGTTCCCCATTGCAGCAGTTACAAAGGCAGACTGCCACATTGAAACCAAATAAAAAAAATGTTATTGGCAGAGAAATTGAGTTATTTGTGACAATGTACCCACAGTTTAGAACAGCAGGTCAGACTAACCTGACTGTGTACCACTCCAATAGACTTATTGGGAGCATACTGTTCTACTCCAACTGAGATTCAAGTAATTTTTGACTGGCATCAGTTTCTTAGTATGTCACCATTATGGCTACCTATTAAGACAGCTTGCAGAAGTTGTGTGTTTCTTCTAGTGGTGGTAATGGGTTGTACTTGTATAGATAAGAGGTAGATAAGAGAATAAAAGATAATGGTAGACATTAACTGTTAACAAGAAGGCAACCACAACTTAAAGCAATACATTGGAACCTCCAAATTCTCCAAAATTCAGTGCCACTGATCAACTCCCTGTTGTTTTTTTATTTTAAAAACAGCAGGGAGTCCAATATGAATTGCAATTAAAATAATCCATTCCTGTTTTAAGTCCCCTTTAAACAAGTTTAACTGACATGCAAGTGTCAATGTTAGTTGACCAGTGTTAAAAATAAGATGTATGAAAAGAATACGCGTTGCCATGCCTACACTTCTATTATTCTTGGTATATTTCAACTTTATGACATTTTTGATACTTTTTATTCTTAATTGTCAGCCAATATAAATATATTGGGTTAATTAATAGATTCAGAGCTTTCCTTTAAAGCCCATAATGGCAAATTGTGTAAAATAATCAAGTTTAATCTCGCAAATTTTCGTGCAATTCGAAATGAAATGTCAACTGAAGCTGCAAAATTGGATTTGCATTCGATGATTTTCAGCCACTTCAACTATTGCCTTATCAGCTGGTCTCAGGCTGGTCAGAGTTTAAAAAAAACCCATTGGAAATCTAGTACAAACAATCAATTAAGGTTATGGATAATAAACCTAGGCACTATCATCCCTGTGCCATTCTAAAAAATACAGTATTTTTCACACATTTGCAGACTTAAGACTGACCTATAAAGTACTGCATGGATTGACTCCAGATCCTCTGGCAGAGTTCATCAGCCAAAGAAACAGCCTTGAGCGTGTCACTCGAGGCTCTGTCAGAGGTGACTGTTATATTCCTCTGCGCAGGAGCACTTTCAGTAAGTCGGCCTGATCAGTAAGGAGCGCAAATGTGTGGAACTCAGTACCTGAGGAGGTTAAACTGGTCACAATTTACAAGGCCTTCACAATTTTTTTTTTTAAATGTGGCTTATCAACGCCTGTTATGTTGTGATCCATCCATCCATTTTCTACCGCTTTTCCCTTTCGGCGTCGCGGGGCGTGCTGGAGCCTATATCAGCTGATTTAAGGCTATATAAATAAACTTTGATTGATTGATTGATACTTTAACTTTAACTTTATTTGGTAGATGGCGTAATGATAAGTGTGACCAGTAGACGGCAAATAGACATAAGAGATTCGTGTGGACTGCAGGTTGACGCCTGTTCAATTAATGACGCTATTAAGCAAGCCCAACACGATGTTTCATTGGGACTATAGAACGTTATTGACATCCGTAATGTCCATTCCATCTCACCCCATGCACGGCACTGTGGAGGCCCTGAGTAGCTCCTTCAGCACTAGACTGTTGCATCCACAGTGCAAGAAGGAGCGCGATCGCAGGTCCTTTCTGCCCACAGCCATAAGACTTTTCTACGCACTTACGTGATTACTATGATGTTTCATTTTATTTTTATTTTTTTTCGTGGTGTCCAATACTGATGTTAGTGTTTTTGTTGTTGTACAAACCCCGTTTTCATATGAGTTGGGAAATTGTGTTAGATGTAAATATAAACGGAATACAATAATTTGCAAATCCTTTTCAACCCATATTCAATTGAATGCACTACAAAGACAAGATATTTGATGTTCAAACTCATAAACTTAATTTTTTCTTTGCAAATAATAATTAACTTAGAATTTCATGGCTGCAACACGTGCCAAAGTAGTTGGAAAGGGCATGTTCACCACTGTGTTACATGGCCTTTCCTTTTAACAACACTCAGTAAACGTTTGGGAACTGAGGAGACACATTTTTGAAGCTTCTCAGGTGGAATTATTTCCCATTCTTGCTTGATGTACAGCTTAAGTTGTTCAACAGTCCGGGGGTCTCCGTTGTGCTATTTTAGGCTTCATAATGCGCCACACATTTTCAATGGGAGACAGGTCTGGACTACAGGCAGGCCAGTCTAGTACCCGCACTCTTTTACTATGAAGCCACGTTGATGTAACACGTGGCTTGGCATTGTCTTGCTGAAATAAGCAGGTAACGTTGCTTGGATGGCAACATATGTTGCTCCAAAACCTGTATGTACCTTTCAGCATTAATGGTGCCTTCACAGATGTGTAAATTACCTATGTCTTGGGCACTAATACACCCCCATACCATCACAGATGCTGGCTTTTCAACTTTGCGCCTATAACAATCCGGATGGTTCTTTTCCTCTTTGGTCCAGAGGACACGACGTCCACAGTTTCCAAAAACAATTTGAAATGTGGACTTGTCAGACCACAGAACACTTTTCCACTTTGTATCAGTCCATCTCAGATGAGCTCAGGCCCAGCGAAGCCGACGGCGTTTCTGGGTGTTGTTGATAAATGGTTTTTGCCTTGCATAGGAGAGTTTTAACTTGCACTTACAGATGTAGCGACCAACTGTAGTTACTGACAGTGGGTTTCTGAAGTGTTCCTGAGCCCATGTGGTGATATCCTTTACACACTGATGTCGCTTGTTGATGCAGTACAGCCTGAGGGATCGAAGGTCACGTGCTTAGCTGCTTACGTGCAGTGATTTCTCCAGATTCTCTAAACCCTTTGATGATATTACGGACCGTAGATGGTGAAATCTCTAACTAACTTGCAATAGCTGGTTGAGAAAGGTTTTTCTTAATCTGTTCAACAATTTGCTGACGCATTTGTTGACAAAGTGGTGACCCTCGCCCCATCCTTGTTTGTGAATGACTGAGCATTTCATGGAATCTACTTTTAGATCCAATCATGGCACCCACCTGTTCCCAATTTGCCTGTTCACCTGTGGGATGTTCCAAATAAGTGTTTGATGAGCATTCCTCAACTTTATCAGTATTTATTGCCACCTTTCCCAACTTCTTTGTCACGTATTGCTGGCATCAAATTCTAAAGTTAATGATTATTTGCAAAAAAAGAAATGTTTATCAGCTTGAACATCAAATATGTTGTCTTTGTAGCATATTCAACTGATTATGGGTTGAAAATGATTTGCAAATCATTGTATTCCGTTTATATTTACATCTAACACAATTTCCCAACTCATATGGAAACGGGGTTTGTGGTTGTACATGATGCTACATATGTACAGAATAAACAACGTGATGTTATTACATCGGTTGAGGATTATGAGTAAGATACAATAATAGCATTCTGTAATTAGATTGTCATGTTATTATTACTCATTTCATCTTTTTATAGATTAAAACTGAACACCAATGGGAGCATTTTCAAACTCTGCCAGGCTCAACTCCACCAATTTGACTGATGAACATTATTACATCATTTATTCAGAAAGTATAAAAAAAACGACGTAATGAAAATAGAATACTATTAACCGAAACATGTAAGTGTAAAAAACACTAACAAAAAAACCCATTATGATTTGGTCTATTTTTAATTCAATTGAATATGGGTTGAAAAGGATTTGCAAATCATTGTATTCCGTTTATATTTACATCTAACACAATTTCCCAACTCATATGGAAACGGGGTTTGTACATTTGAATTTGGAGTAATTTCATTAATCATACACGATGTTAGAAGGGGAAATGTAAAGATAATCAAAATCACATTTACACTTCTGTGTAAGTACGTAGTGTCCAAACACGGACGTGTCGCCTCTATTCTCCCATTTTTAACATGGCACGTAGCTCCACCCCCTCTGAAGTCACGCGGCAGGGGATAGATACAAATAATTAATATTGTGACATCCATTTAAAACAGCATTTTCTTTCATTTAGAAATTTCAGCTCATTTTTATACTTAGCAAACTCATCTCACGGTCTGAATAAAACCTTATTTGCGGGCTTGATCTGGCCCGCGGGCCTTACATTTGACACCCCTGGCGTGGACCCTCTTAGGTAGGGTGACGGAGGTTGTACTTCTAGGAGTGTTTTTCAGTGTTTGTGATGCTGGCACAATCGTACATGCAGGATGTCTGCGTCTGCACGATATTTAAAGGGCATCCGGCAGAGTTTTGATGAGCTTAGAGGAGAGGACCGGACATTAAGAAGTGACATCAGAATCGTGAATGAAAATATTATGGAATGCACGGGAAATGAGAGGTGAAGGACGGTAGAAGGAAATTGAGGCAGCCGTTCCAAGATCTTTCTGACTGTAACTCCCACGAAAGCTTTATGGTCATTATTGACAAAATTGGAGTGGACGTCTCATCGATTTAGGCGAGAAAGGTATCAGAGAAATATCAAAATGTATTGCAAATCAACCTAGCAGGCCCACTTTTATTTTTGAGTGCTGCATTTTGGAGTAGGCAGCACATTCTTGTTTGTACTCCCACACATTAGGCAAAAAGCTACAGAGTGCAGACGGTCTGAGCCCAAAAAAAAAAAGCCATCGCAGGCAGACTTATTGATTTTGTGTAACAAGTGGCATAATAGATGATGTCACTCAGCTAAAATACACCATAGATCATGGTCGCTATCCCAAGACACCATGCAAACGTGCAGAAGTTTATATTCATTACATTAGAGTCCCATTACAGTACTACCCTTTTCCTCTGTGTGGTACCTGCAGAGTTTGGCACTACTCTTCTTTCTATTGACGTGTTTCTCCTGTTTATAGTACCTGCTCAACTGAAGCCATGTGATCACTCACTCTGACATTTGAGCTTACGGCTATTAGTTTGCCTTGTTGTTGTTGGGATGGTGTTGATCAGGCAGAAACGGTCTTCTAGTAAATGTAGTGTCGAATGTTCGAATCCATCCTAGTCCCTGCTTTTGGGTTCTTGGGAAAGACACTAGACTTTCCTCCAGAAGGTCTTATCTTTGTCCATGTGATGTCAGATGAAACAAAAATTGAGCTGTTTGGCCACAATACCCAGTAATATGTTTGGAGGAGATAAGGTTGAAGCCTTTAAATCCAGGAACACCAATTCTACCGTCAAGCATGGTGGTGGTAGTACTATGCTCTGGGCCTGTTTTGCTGCCAATGGAACTGGTGCTTTACAGAGAGTAAATGGGACAATGGAAAAGGAGGATTACCTCCTAATTGTTCAGGACAACCTAAAACCATCAGCCCGTAGGTTGGGTCTTGAGCGCAGTTGTGTGTTCCAACAGGACAATGACCCCAAACACATGTCAAAAGTGGTAAAGGAATGGCTAAATCAGGCTAGAATTAAGGTTTTAGAATGCCATTCCCAAAGTACTGACTTAAACCCCATTGAGAACATGTGGACAATGCTGAAGAAGCAAGTCCATGTCAGAAAACCAAAAAATGTAGCTGAACTGCACCAATTTTGTTAAGAGGAGTGGTCAAAAACTCAACCAGAAGCTTGCCAGAAGCTTGTGGATGGCTACCAAAAGCGCCCTATTGAAGTGAAACTTGCCAAGGGACATGTAACCAAATATTAACATTGCTGTATGTATACTTTTGACCCAGCAGATTTGGTCACATTTTCAGTAGACCCATAATACATTCATAAAAGAACCAAACTTCTTGAATGTTTTTTGTGACCAACAAGTATGTACTCCAATCACTCTATCACAAAAGAATAAGAGATGTAGAAATTATTGGAAACTCAAGATAGCAATGACATTATGTCCTTCACAAGTGTATATAAACTTTTGACCACGACTGTACCTAGAGGCAGTCTGGCTGAGTTCACTATGAGTGCTCGACTGCTTGTTTTGTCATGATATCTTGGGACAATTATCATTAGTTTATGGTATTTTGTTTTTTATTTACTGTCCAGCGCTCGTATTTTTGTTTCCATTTCCTGTTTGCCTCCTTTTGCCATCATTTCTCTTGTTAGGGCAATGGCTTCCTCACCTGTGCCTGATTGGCAATCAGGACACACCTGTGCCTGGTTGCCAATAAGGATGCTTTATATGCCAGCCCTGTCGTCTGGAGATTGGTCGACTTTTGTAATTTTACTTTGCATCATTGTGTTTGCATTGTTCCTCACCGTGTTGCTTTGTTCATAACTAAGATGTGCGTACGTTTACCTATGCTTCCTGTGCACTTCCCGGCTGCACTATTTATTTGTTTATGTTATTAAATACATTTTTACCTGCGCTCTGCCTGCCATCGCTGCTTTCTGGGTTCCAGACCAACACCACCAAACCAAGACTGTAACATAAATGCTTGAGCTGAAGCAAGTCTGAAACCTGACTTGACGTCACATGCAAAAAAGGTATCGAAATATGGCATCGTAGGATTATACTTGGATCGGTACGTTGTATTACTGTTTGGTCTCCCTCACGAGTCACTTCACAAACTTCAGCTTCTCCAGAATTCTGCAGCCCGTATAATCACCAGAACCCCTTCAATCCAGCTCATCACCCCTGTTCTGCAGCAACTCCACTGGCTACCCATCAAACATCGTATCCACTTTAAAATCATTCTCCTCACTTTCAAAGCCATCCATAACCTCTCTCCATCTTATCTCTCTGACCTTATCCATGTCGCCACGCCCTCACGTTCCCTAAGATCCTCTTCATCCATCCATCTCACTGTCCCTTTATTTAAATTGTCCACCATGGGTGCCCAAGCTTTCAGCCGCTCTTCCCCACATCTTTGGAACTCTTCGTAACTTGGACTCAATATCCCTCTTCAAATCAAGACTCAAAACACACATATTCCTGACTGCTTATTCATTGTAATGATCTTTTCTTCTCTATCTTTGTTGTTGTTATTATTGTTGTTTTTATCCAATTTGATTTTATTGTTTTGATTTTTTACGGTGTCCTTGAGTGCCCAAAAAGGCGCCTTATAAATAAAATGTATTATTATTATTCAGAGGTGGGACCAAGTCATTGTTTTGCAAGTCACAAGTAAGTCTCAAGTCTTTGCCCTCAAGTCCGAGTCAAGTCCCGAGTCAAGACAGGCAAGCCCCGAGTCAAGTCCAAAGTCAAGACTGGAAAGTCTCAAGTCAAGTCCTAAGTCCTGCGTTTTGAGTTTCGAGTCTTTTCAAGTCCTTTTAACCACAGACTAATATATTAACACAGATTGTGTATGCTTTTCAAACGCTGTATTTATTTATTAAAACAAGTGCATTTTAAATTGCAGGAAAGAAAATTGTGCTGACATTGCACTTTATAATAGCACTATTAACCAGTCATTTTAAACATTAACTCATTCCTTTACAGAACAAACACATTAAAAAATAAAGTGCAAATGTACTTATTTGTACAAAAGTGTTAACATTGAAAAAACATGACATACGTGAACATAACAAAAAAATTGTACTTTTTATATGTCAGGGCCCTATGCTGCATTGCATTTGCAAAAGACCAAATTAGCCAAGAGTCTGTCAGTCATTTGTGCACGATGGGGGCGTAGTATTTATTTTACCTTTATTTTACTATTTTTGTCTTTTTTTAGGTGGCTAAAATACGCGGTGCTGCTGACTGCCGTCTAACGTTACGTGTGATATATTGACTAACGTAACCCTGCTTAAAAAAAATCACTGAACAAAAAGTATGAATAAGGTAGTGAACTGCAACAGATTCTCGTGTTTGCAATAACGTTATAACGTTAGCAGTGAGTTTACAGCCTCACTGATTTAACTACACAGCAAATAAAAGTCACGTTACTTAGCCAATAAACGTTATCTTACATTCAAAACTTACCGTTCTTTGTGCAACTTCAAATGCCGGACGAAGTTGGAAGTTGTTGCCTCTCCATCAGTAATTCTCGAACCGCATGTGTTGCATACTGCAAACCGTTTTGTGTTGACCACCTCGTAATTTTTATACCCAAACGAAATTATTTTAGGTATCATTTTTTGTTCACTGGCGTGTGGTTTGGACATGTCTTCTTCGTTGGTTGTCCTGCAATTTGATTGGATGAATGCTGTGTGATGAAAACAAAGTAGATCTAATTTGATTGGCTGTTGTACTGAGCTCAGTACAACAGCTGGTGTGCTCTAGACCACACCAGCTGACACACGCAACGCTGATAGACAAGTACACAATGAAAAATACGGAGCGCTCCCGAATAACTTTTTCATCTTTGGGTTTTGGGGAAAGTAGCAAGTCATGTCAAGTCATGTCAATTCAAAAGGCTCAAGTCCAAGTGAAGTCACAAGTCATTGATGTTAAAGTCTAAGTCGAGTTGCAAGTCTTTTTACATTTTGTCAAGTCGAGTCTAAAGTCATCAAATTCATGACTCGAGTCTGACTCGAGTCCAAGTCATGTGACTCGAGTCCACACCTCTGTTATTATTATTATTATTATTACTGACCGACTTCAGTCGGTACCTATAAAAGTACCAAATTCTGTACACATCTCTAATCATATGATGATGCCAAGCACTTTTTATGTTCTCCTTGTGCAGAAAAATTCCAATATTTTGGACTGAGAAAACGATCTCACTTGTATGTAACACGTGCTTTTTGCAAAGCATCAATAGATAATGGTGTTTCCGCCCGAAATCCGCTAGCAGCTCTTTCATTTTGAGCAGTTGCACAGACAAATAATGGAATTTCTGCGGAGTTTAGTGCTCCTTTTACACTCCGTCTCAACTTTCATCGCCCTCTCAAAGGATTTCTTTCTCACTCTTTAAACTTTAATCAACTTTTAATGTGCAAAACAGGCAACGTGCCCTGTAAGCTTTCTGAATTATTTGACGTGCTCTCACAACTTAAAAGTGAAAAATATTTCCCAGAATAAATATCCCACTGTCTTCTCAGTATTGAATATGCTGACATGAGAGTGGCATGGTGGCAACAGGGTCACCTCAGTTTCAATCTTTGTGCAACCGTTTTGAGCCTCCAGGGTTTTCATGTTTCCTGTCTAAAAACATACAGGTCATACTATTTAACCTGATGGTATTTATTTATTTGTATATGTCAAGCAGGTATTGGTTAGCACGTGTTACTAACGGGTGCACGGGGACGGCGTGGCGCAGTTGGGAGAGTGGCTGTGCCAGCAACCTGAGAGTTCCTGGTTCAATCCCCACCTTCTACCAATCTTGTCACGTCCGTTGTGTCCTTGAGCAAGACATTTCACCCTTGCTCCTGATGGGTCGTGGTTAGGGACTTTCATGGCAGCTCCCGCCATCACTGTGTGAATGTGTGTATGAATGTGTGTGAATGTGGAAAGGTAGAAAAGCAATATACAAGTATAACCCATTTACCAATTACTAATAAAGATCTTATTCTGCACAGCCTTTTGATTAATTTGAGCACTGCTGCCACCCGCCTGGAGCTTTGTTTATTGTTCAAGCATGAATAAAGACGCTAATACTGCAAGTACCCTTGACTCCTCACCTTCATCCGTCAATGTGAATATGAAGGGTTCATCGTTCTGACTACGCTTGGGACCTCAGGTGTAAAAGCTAAAAAATAAAACCTACCGGTAATATGATACCAAAGTCATGTGTTTGTGTGTTGAACAGGCGTGACCATGAAGCTGATGGATGAAGTCGCAGGCATTGTTGCAGCACGTCACTGTAACACCAACATAGTCACTGCCTCTGTGGACGCCATCAATTTCCATCGCAAGATCAAGAAAGGTGACTGACAAAAGTATCGAGACACACTTAAAGGCCTACTGAAATGCGATTTTCTTATTTAAACGGGGATAGCAGGTCCATTCTATGTGTCATACTTGATCATTTCGCGATATTGCCATATTTTTGCTGAAAGGATTTAGTAGAGAACATCGACGATAAATTCGCAACTTTTGGTCGCTGATAAAAAAGCCTTGCCTGTACCGGAAGTAGCAGACGAGTAGCGTGACGTCACCGGTTGTGGAGCTCCTCACATCTGCACATTGTTTACAATCATGGCCACCAGCAGCGAGAGCGATTCGGACCGAGAAAGCGACGATTTCCCCATTAATTTGAGCGAGGATGAAAGATTCGTGGATGAGGAAAGTGAGAGTGAAGGACTAGAGGGCAGTGGGAGCGATTCAGATGCTGTGAGAGGCGGGTGGGACCTGATATTCAGTTGGGAATGACTAAAACAGTAAATAAACACGACATATATATACTCTATTAGCCACAACACAACCAGGCTTATATTTAATATGCCACAAATTAATCCCGCATAACAAACACCTCTCCCCTCCCGTCCATATAACCCGCCAATACAACTCAAACACCTGCACAACACACTCAATCCAATAGCCCAAAGTACCGTTCACCTCCCCAAAGTTCATACAGCACATATATTTCCCCAAAGTCCCCAAAGTTACGTACGTGACATGCACATAGCGGCACGCACGTACGGGCAAGCGATCAAATGTTTGGAAGCCGCAGCTGCATTCATACTCACGGTACCGTGTCTGCGTATCCAACTCAAAGTCCTCCTGGTAAGAGTCTCTGTTGTCCCAGTTCTCCACAGGCCAATGGTAAAGCTTGACTGTCATCTTCCGGGAATGTAAACAATGAAACACCGGCTGTGTTTTTGTTGCTGCAGTCGGCCTCAATACACCGCTTCCCACCTACAGCTTTCTTCTTTGCTGTCTCAATTGTTCATTGAACAAATTGCAAAAGATTCACCAACACAGATGTCCAGAATACTATGGAATTTTGCGATGAAAACAGACGACTTAATAGCTGGCCACCATGCTGTCCCAAAATGTCCTCCACAATCTGTGACGTCACGCGCCGGGACGTTTTCAGCAGGATATTTCGCGCAAAATTTAAAATTGCACTTTAGTAAGCTAACCCGGCCGTATTGGCATGTGTTGCAATGTTAAGATTTCATCATTGATATATAAACTATCAGACTGCGTGGTCGGTAGTAGTGGGTTTCAGTAGGCCTTTAAACTCCTTAACAATGCTTGGTTACTGGTTATAGAGTCTACACAGATTTTGTTGTAGCTCCAACTGCTGTTTTTTTAAAATATGAAAATCCAAAGGGAGACATGCGGCTGATGGAAAAATCCACTTATTCATACGCCACCCGCTCCATGATCATAGGATTCTGCATCAGATGTGACACACAAACTAATGTTTTGCAGCCCCGACAAAGACGGGCTCATCTTCCATGTAGTCTAGTTTATTATTTGAGTTTTAAAATAGACCTCAGACTGCAGGGATAACGCCTTCCTTCCCCGTCTCCATGGCAACCAGCCGTAATAACACAGTTTGAGCACATTATAGGAGTAAAGAAACAACCTCCCTGACAAAAGCAGATGATTACTTATTTTCATGTCATACACAAAAGGAAAAGAATGACGAGCTTAACATTGATATATTAAGTGCTTTTTTATATTATGTCTAAACCTCACATAGGATAACCACACCTTTTAATGAAACGTTTGCTAAATGCACTGAAAAAAAATGTGTCATTGACATCCTGTTTTTCCTTATCAAGGTTGTGTAGTGACCGTAACGGGTCATCTCACGTTCGTCAGTAACAAGTCCATGGAGATAGAAGTGCTGGTAGACGCCTGCTCGCTGGTCGATGCTGAGAAAGTCAACAATCGCGCCGTCTCGGCCTTCTTCACGTTCATCTCGCTGGACAAGTTTGGCAAAGCTCAGCCTGTTCCTCCTCTCAAGGTCAGTACCGTCTCACCACACTCATAATGTGGGAAATGATGTCACACCGCTTTACATGTGCTTTATAATAACAATGAATAGGGCAGTTCTGGATCTGAGGGAACAAAATGTATAAATGAAATCTTTAAAGGGAAACATTATCACAATTTCAGAAGGGTTAAAACCCTTAAAAATCAGTTCCCAGTGGCTTATTTTATTTTTCGAAGTTTTTTAAAAATTTTTACCCATCACGCAATATCCCTAAAAAAAGCTTCAAAGTGCCTGATTTTAACCATCGTTATATACACCCGTCCATTTTCCTGTGACGTCACACAGTGATGCCAACACAAACAAACATGGCGCATAGAACAGCAAGGTATAGCGACATTAGCTCGGATTCAGACTCGGATTTCAGCGGTTTAAGCGATTCAACAGATTACGCATGTATTGAAACGGATGGTTGTAGTGTGGAGGCAGGTAGCGAAAACAAAATTGAAGAAGAAACTGAAGCTATTGAGCCATATCGGTTTGAACCGTATGCAAGCGAAACCGACGAAAACGACACGACAGAAAAAGCGAGGACGAATTCGGCTATCGCCTTCTAACCAACGATTGGTATGTGTTTGTTTGGCATTAAAGGAAACTAACAACTATGAACTAGGTTTACAGCATATGAAATACATTTGGCAACAACATGCACTTTGAGAGTGCAGACAGCCCAGTTTTCATCAATTACTATATTCTGTAGACATACCCTCATCCGCTCTCTTCTTGAAAGCTGATCTGTCCAGTCCAGTTGGAAATGCATCTGCTTTGAGTGTCGCAGGATATCCACACATTCTTGCCATCTCTGTCGTAGCATAGCTTTCGTCGGTAAAGTGTGCGGAACAAACGTCCAATTTCTTGCCACTTTCGCATCTTTGGGCCACTGGTGCAACTTTGAATCCGTCCCTGTTCGTGTTGTTACACCCTCCGACAACACACAGACGAGGCATGATGTCTCCAAGGTACGGAAAACAGTCGAAAAAACGGAAAATAACAGAGCTGATTTGACTCGGTGTTTGTAATGTGTTTGAGAAAATGGCGGATTGCTTCCTGTTGTGACGTCATCGCTCCGAGAGCGAATAATAGAAAGGCGTTTAATTCGCCAAAATTCACCCATTTAGAGTTCGGAAATCGGTTAAAAAAATATATGGTCTTTTTTCTGCAACATCAAGGTATATATTGACGCTTACATAGGTCTGGTGATAATGTTCCCCTTTAAAAAAAAACTACACTGCTTGATTATAGCCAGAACTTGTTAATTTCTTGTTCAATTTCTGCCAAATGTGCTTATCAGGATCATATCGTAATGAAAGGTGGCTTGACTTTATATTGTCTAACCCTTTACATACATGTATTTATTTACTCTATTTTCCGGACTGTTGCGCATCGGTATATAACCTGCACCTACTTTTCCATATATTAGTCGGACCAGACTATATGCTGCAGACTTATACGTTGTGAAATTAGTTATTTACATAGAAAGGTTTTGTAAATGTAAAGAATGCCATTGTAAGTTTATAATACTAACAAAGACATTTGTAAACAGGTTAGCATATTAGTTAATGCTGTCCAATAGCCCATACAAATATGCATGAAAAAACTCCTACAGACATCACACATGGGACAGTTTAGTTAGTATAAATTGTTTCAGTTATAGTGTAAAACCTACAAACTTTGCTTCGAGTGATAAATGAAGAATCTATTTGAGTAGAAGCGCTACGGACGACTAGAAGACGGAACGAAATTTGTACTTCCGCTACTTTATTAAAGTATTAAGTTGCAGTATTTTTGGATCAATTAAAAGCATATGACAAAATGAATCATAATATCTTAATCAACACATTAGAATGATATGAAATCAGAGGATTGGTATTAAACTGGATGAGAAGCTACTTAACCAACAGGAAACAATACGTGAAACTCAATGAAAATACGTCATCAGCGCTAGAAATATCTTGCGGCGTACCCCAGGGATCAATACTGGGACCAAAATTGTGTAACCTTTATACAAACGACATTTGTAAAAGTACAAAAAACTCAGTTGGTACAATTTGCGGACGACACCACTGCGTTATGTTCAGGAGAGAACACACGGAAGCTAATACAAATATTAACAGAAAAAAAATGAACAAATTAAAGAGATGGTTTAACAAAAACAGACTATCTTTGAATCCCAGTAAAACTAAAATAATGCTATTCGGTAACAGTAGAAGAGAAAGTCAAACACAAATACAAATAGAGTAGATATTGAAAGAATAAATGAAATCAAATGTTATATCAGATGAAAAAATAAACTGGAATTCTAACGTAAAAAATATACTACATAAAATGGCAAGAAGTATTTCAATAATGAACAAAGAAAATTATGTTTTAGACCAAAAATCACTTAATATTTTCTACTGCTCGCTAGTGTTATCATACCTGAACTATTGCGAAGGAATATGGGGAAATAACTAGTACACTTCAATCACTAATTGTGTTACAAAAAAGTTCAGTTCGAATAATACATAATGTTGAATATAGAGAACACACAAACCCTTAATTTAGTGAATAAAAATATATAATTTTATATTTGGTGCATTTGCAAACTGCTAAAATGATGCACAAAGCAAACTATAACCTGATATCCAAGAATGTGCAACAATTCTTCTCAACAAAAGAGGAGAAATATAACCTTCGAGAGAAAGCTAACTTAAAACATTTGTATGCACGTACAATACTTAAAACCTTTAGCATATGAGTCTGTGGAATTACATTATAGAATGAATTAAACAAATAAGTTGTACTAATATAATCTAAGTTAAAAGGCTGTTCAAACTTAAAGTATTTACAAAGTACCAGGAAGAAGAATTTTAATAAACATCTTATATAGATATTATTCATCATACCTGACTTAACTATTTATTAAGAGATCTGGTGTATTTCATTGTGTTACAAAATGAGGACAGAAAGTGAACATATATACTGCTACTAAATTGATAAAAATTGGAAAAGGGGTAGGATTAAATAAGCCTGGCTTCTTCCTACTACTTTTTGAACATGAGTTATTAGAGAAATATAATAATGGATTATTTGTAATTGCATACATGTTCGAAATAAATTTAAACCAAACCAAACCTTAGACATATAATTTACAAGTTTTTAATCCTATCAACATGGGATTGGACAATTTGTTTGTTTTCTGCAAATATTTGTTTATTAAACATTATGCTTTTTTTAACCAGCTCAACACAAAATAGACGCAAACACTCTTTGACAGACATACCATGGCTGGGGTGGTGGTCATTTTCAGCCCACCTAACAATCCTAATACTGTACATTAAAATATTGTATTAAGAAACTCTAGTATTAATCTGTGTTCTAACGCTTTGTACGTCTTTGTATTTTTCTAAAATATAATTTCCAATTTAGAGCAAATAAGGTTTTTCTTGACATTGTACATTTTTTTGAGTATGGATTTAGGAGCACATTTTCAACATATCCAAACCTTATAAATGAAGCACATTTGATTTGTAAAAAATGACGGTATTTGGCCATATTCAATACAACTTCCCACTTGTGGCTGTGGCCGACGGTCACACATGACGAGCGCACGTAAATCGGGTATCAAAAAAATAGTGCCGTTAAACGAAATTTGCGTTTACTCGTTATAATCGCATTAACCCTGTTAATTACAAATATGAGTTTTGTTAATATTGTATTGCTTATAATGTATTAGATTAATTGAAGGCATATTTCTATACATACATTAAAATACTGTACCAAGTATGAAAAAAATCAGTAAAACATTTTGAACAACTCACAATGAAAGTATAATTGCCTTGGTGGTGATAACAGTTATGTCTGTTATGTGCTTTTTGACCCTGACCGTATGTCTGCTCACACTTTTCACCTCTGGGAGCAGAAAAGGGAGAAAACTTAGGTACAAAGATTAATTAAGTGGACCTTAAGAAAGTTGCAAATAAGTTAATGGTGTTTTTAAAGAGGTTAGAATGAAAAAAATGAAAAAAACATCATATTGCTGGTCTCAAATGTAACTCAATTGCTCTGTTCTGGGTCCATCTTTGTTTGGTTTACTGTATAAGCACACATTGTGACACCACAGATATTCACAACTCTAAAATAAGTAAGTAGAAACTAACACTCAACTTTTTGTAGTGAATCATGACTGTGAGAAAAGGGGTTGATTGGTGGTACTTGACTTGAGTGGTCGTTTTTTTGGGGGGGGGGGGAGGGTTTGTCCTGTCCAGCTACTCAGGCAAATCATATGGTTGATGTAGATGCCCATATCAGCTGTACAAATTTACTTTACAAAGGAGAAGTGTGGGATACTTCTTTTGTTGCCTTTTCTGTATTTGACTTTATTAAATGGATTTATATCATTATTTGGTGCAGCCGGGCCGGAGCACGAGGGGATAGAAAGAGGAAAAAAAGGAAGACAGAGGGGGAAATTGTGGGGACAAGAGGGGGATAAGACAGAGAGACAACAGCAAACACAACAATAACAACAACAACAATAGAACATCAGCAAATATATATGTGTATATATATATATATATATATATGTATATATATGTATATATATATATATATATATATATATATATATATATATATATATATATATATATATATATGTATGTATGTATGTATGTACAAATATGATGGTAAAAGTGATAGCAAAGAAGCAGTTAGTGAAATAAATAATACAGAAATGACAATGAACATTATTACACTACAAATGGAGCAATACAGATACCAATACAAATAGCACTATTGATAATGAATATTGACAATAATTACCTCTATTATCAACAGTGTTGGGACTAACGCGTTACAAAGTAACGCGTTACTGTAACGCCTTTAGTTTCGGCGGTAACTAGTAATCTAACGCGTTATTTTTTATATTCAGTAACTCAGTTACCGTTACTACATGATGCGTTACTGCGTTATTTTACGTTATTTTTGATGTAGTATCGGCTAGAAACAGAAGATCTGAGTGTGTTTTATTGCAGCGAAGCAGTGACGTGCTTCTGAATCTTCCTCTGCGCTCTCTGTGTGTGTGTGTGTCTGGGTGTGGGAAGGGGAGGGGAAGGGAGGGGGGGGGGGGGTGCGCAATACAACGTAAACCGTTGGCCAACCAGACGTGACGACAGGCTGTCCTCACTCAGGTCCGCACGGACCTGGAGGGGGCGTGCCTTAAGTCCGGCTGGAAATCGGGAGAAATTTGGGAGAATGGTTGTCCCGGGGAGAGGCACTGAAATTCGGGAGGGTTGGCAAGTATGAGATATTCTCACTTCTTTTCTTTTGTCGAGCACAAAGAAAATAACATTTTAGTTAAATTTAAGTTGTGTCTTGGATCAAAGATCCCGTCTACTGCTCAAAACAACAATTCAAATCTGCTTGGCTAGGCTTTGTGTATGTCACGTGTGCATTCCTTAGGTCAGGGGTCGGCAACCCGAAATGTTGGAAGAGCCATATTGGACCAAAAATACAAAAAACAAATCTGTCTGGAGCCGCAAAAAAATTAAAGCCTTTTATAAGTGATATAATGAAGTCAACACATGATATAAGTGTCTTTGTTAGCTATATTAGCCTACTATCAAAATGATAGTTTAAGTTAAGTTAAGGAAATTAAATGAGCTACAAACGAGGCATAATGATGCAATATGTACATGCAGCTAGCCTAAATAGCATGTTAGCATCGATTAGCTTGCCAAATATGCCTGATTAGCACTCCAAACAAGTCAATAACATCAACAAAGTTCACCTTTGTGCATTCGCGCACAGCATAAAAAGTTTGGTGGACAAAATGAGACAAAGAATGAGTGGCATAAAATATGTCTTTCTGTGGCATAGTTGAAGAAAGTTGTACATGTAAACAAACTACGGTCAGTTCAAGGACGGACAAAATTAGAAGGACAAAACGGCGCTCACCAAATACTCTCATCAGATAATCATGTTTAATATAAACAGTGGGATTTCTAACAAGTAGGGAGGTTTGTGTCATGTTTGTCCTCCTACAGAACCATATTACAACAAAAATATATTTTTTCCTCTATCTTTTTTTACTTTCATACATTTTTGAAAAAGCTCCAGGGAGCCACTAGGGCGGCGCTAAAGAGCCGCAAGTGGCTCTAGAGCCGCAGGTTGCAGACCCCTGCCTTAGGTGAAGCCAGGTTTACAGCTATGTTGTTGTTATGCTGTTTGTTACTTATGTATGTTATGTTGCAGCTATTTAAAATAGTTTTGTCAATTTGTTCTGGCCTGAAATAAATTGGCCCTTTGAAACATATCTTTGTCTTTGTGTGTTGTATGTAGACCACATTGCTTAGCAGAGTTCAGTGATGCAAATGCATGTCAAGTTGATCAACAGATTGTATTATTCTCCAGTGCAATAACAGTACTGAAATGAAGGCTAAAGGGGCATTAATGGGAGCTTTAAAAAAAAAAAAAGTAGAAGAAGTAACTAAATAGTTACTTTTCACAGTAACGCATTACTTTTTGGTGTAAGTAACTGAGTTACTTTTGAAATAAAGTAACTAGTTACTGGTTTTCAGTAACTAACCCAACACTGATTATCAACAATACAATTGTTCAAATGCAACAATACATATATGTAATGATAACTTGAAATACAAAAGAAAGCAGATACATGGAGGGGAAGAAAGATAAGCCAACTATATTAACCTTGTAGATTGTTATAGTAACAATGGGTTAAGTAAGCTTTGCCAGTGTTTCCTGGATCTCAGGAAACAGAGTGGACCGACACCAGCAGATGACATGGCACCCCAAACCATCACTGATGGTTTGGGTTGGTTTGGTTTGCATTTCCTTTGGAAATCGAGGTCCCAGAGTCTGGAGGAAGACAGGAGAGGCACAGGATCCACGTTGCCTGAAGTCTAGTGTAAAGTTTCCACCATCAGTGATGGTTTGGGGTGCCATGTCATCTGCTGGTGTCGGTCCACTCTGTTTCCTGAGATCCAGGGTCAACGCAGCCGTCTACCAGCAAGTTTTAGAGCACTTCCTGCTTCCTGCTGCTGACCTGCTCTATGGAGATGGAGATTTCAAGTTCCAACAGGACTTGGCGCCTGCACACAGCGCAAAATCTACCCGTGCCTGGTTTACGGACCATGGTATTTCTGTTCTAAATTGGCCCGCCAACTCCCCTGACCTTAGCCCCATAGAAAATCTGTGGGGTATTGTGAAAAGGAAGATGCAGAATGCCAGACCCAAAAACGCAGAAGAGTTGAAGGCCACTATCAGAGCAACCTGGGCTCTCATAACACCTGAGCAGTGCCAGAAACTCATCGACTCCATGCCACGCCGCATTAACGCAGTAATTGAGGCAAAAGGAGCTCCAACCAAGTATTGAGTATTGTACATGCTCATATTTTTCATTTTCATACTTTTCAGTTGGCCAACATTTCTAAAAATCCCTTTTTTGTATTAGCCTTAAGTAATATTCTAATTTTGTGACACACGGAATTTTGGATTTTCATTTGTTGCCACTTCAAATCATCAAAATTAAATGAAATAAACATTTGAATGCATCAGTCTGTGTGCAATGAATAAATATAATGTACAAGTTGCACCTTTTGAATGCAATTACTGAAATAAATCAAGTTTTTCAAAATATTCTAATTTACTGGCTTTTACCTGTATATGTGCTTGTATATGTACAGTATGTGTATATGTATGTTTGTACAGTGAATGTATATGTACAGTATGTGTATATGTATGTTTGTACAGTGAATGTATATGTACAGTATGTGTATATGTATGTTTGTACAGTGAATGTACATGTACAGTATGTGTATATGTATGTTTGTACAGTGAATGTGCGTGTGGATGACTTGAGTGGGTCGTTATGACTCGAACTATTTGCCTGAAGCCCATGAGAGGCGGCATCTTTAGCCAAGGAAGATGATTAAATGCATTGCTATGTCAGAATCACAGATCCTTAAGTGGCCCGCTGAAGCACTTTTTTCAGCATATTCATGTTTACCTGCACACTCTCGTCCATATCCTGTTTATATGCAAACTCAGCACACACTGACCATCTGTTTAAGTCAGCAACTTTAATATTTTCATGCTCCATTCTTCTGCTCTGATGCTCCAAAAGATGATTGCTCACAAAAAAATGTATAGGGTTGTTTGTTTTTTTAATGCGGTATGTTATTTCTTATAATAAATACAGATAAATATCACAGTTTTGTCCAACAAACTAGTATTCTTTTAGAAACAAATATGATTTTCACTTTTATCTACAGTACTAGACAAAGGTTTAGGGACATTTTCTCCTGTATTTGAATAACCAGGTGTACTCAAACTTTTAAATGGTACTGTATTTCTGATTATAAGTCCTAACACAGACAAACTATTTATAGCAGCGCCGTGATCACTAGTTTGTGTACCTATGTTGACATAATCGTATGGTGAGCTGCTTTGGCGCGTCGGAGCTTGTGGAAGTTTACTCTAGATTATAAATAATGCCTCTCACCTTGATAGTAGAAGGATGAGGACGTAATCCGCCAAGTTGGTAACATTTGGCAGCCAATTTAGACCCGGAAATGGCGAGAAAGACACAAAGAAACACTTGATTTCACCCCATATTGGTTCGCAAGGATTATGAGTCATTCTTCATCTAAACGGGAATATAACAACATTCTATCAGTCGGCATCCTACTGACAGCAGACATTGCCCAAGTAAGTAATGTTTAATTATGCTTGTTGGCTCTCATGAAGTCTGCAGTCAGTAATAATCAGTGATGTTGTCGAAGAAAAAAACGAACGTTGTGATTAGGGATGTCCGATAATGGCTTTTTTTGCCGATATCCGATTTTCCCATATTGTCCAACTCTTAATTACTGATACTAATATCAACCGATACCGATATATACAGTCGTGGAATTAAGACATTATTATGCCTAATTTGGACAACCAGGTATGGTGAAGATAAAGTCCTTTTTTAAAAAAAATTAAAAATAAAATAAGATAAATAAATTAAAAACATTTTCTTGAATAAAAAAGAAAGTAAAACAATATAAAAACAGTTACATAGAAACTAGTAATTCATGAAAATGAGTAAAATTAACTGTTAAAGGTTAGTACTATTAGTGGACCAGCAGCACACACAATCATGTGTGCTTACGGACTGTATCCCTTGCAGACTGTATTGATATATATTGATATATAATGTAGGAACCAGAATATTAATAACAGAAAGAAACAACCCTTTTGTGTGAGGGAGGGAGGTTTTTGGGTTGGTGCACTAATTGTAAGTGTATCTTGTGTTTTTTATGTTGATTTAATAAAAAACAAAAACAACAACAACAAAAAACGATACCGATAATAAAAAAAACGATACCGATAATTTCCGATATTACATTTTAAAGCATTTATCGGCCGATAATATCAGCATGCCGATATTATCGGACAGCATGAGACTTTGAACTGTTTTTAGCTTTTAACTTTTTGAACGGTTTTTAACTTTTAAACTGTTTTTATCTAACAAACTGTTCTTAGGGTAATTTATATTTGCTTTTTAAATGTGTATTTTTATTTCTGTTTTAAATGTTATTTTTTAGTCTGTCCTTTGCCTCTATTTCTTTGTGGTGTACAGCCCTTTGTTTTTCAACTGTGCTTGTTTTTAAAGGGCTTTATAAATAAAATTGGTATGGTATGGTATGGTATGGTATCCCTAGTTGTGATGCGTTTTTTTAATTAATACGCTGCGTTTGCATAAAATGATCCAAATATTAAATGTTATTATAAATGCGCCTGTACTACATTAAATATACTTACTACTTATAGCATGTATATAAAACCTAATGGAGGTGTTTGGATGTTTTTAAGGGCTATATAGGCAGAATACCTTAGGCTCCAATGTAAGCTGACTTTTGATTGCATTTATTTACTATTTAGAATGCATAAAAAAAGGAAAAACATGTTTTCTTGTCTTACATAAGGACTGTAAATGATAGGCAGAATTCCCCCAAAAAGTGCAGTTCCCCTTTAAATGTAGAGCCCGTACATGTTGACAAACACATTTCTGTGCTTTTGTTCACGTCATATAAACATTTGAATCAATTATCAGCCTCTGCTGCTGGTCATCACTTACCAAATCGCCTGCCAGTGTCCTCATTTCCATTTGACACAAGCCTGTGTTGTGTTTCTCCTTTTGTATGCTTGCTTTCATGCATTCATTAGCTACTTCTCCATCTCACACGAGCTGCTCCTGGCTTTGGTTTTAATGGCACGGAACTGCAGCCATGATAGCGCTCGCTGCAATGTATCTGCGTGCCTCCATTTGATGAAAAGAGACGCAAAACAAGGAAAACCAACTCTCTTGATGATTTTAATAATTTATCCTCATCTCTGTAAATGGAATCTGCACAGCCGGGACTCCGGCGTGCAGCATGCCAAATGAAAAGGGAGACATTTATGTTTGTTAGGGATAATGTTGGACATAAATACTGACAGAAATGATTGATGTGTTTGTTTGAATGAGAAAAAAGACCAAAAATAAGCAGTGTAATATATATTTGTGTGAGTAATGTAGTGGGCTTTGTGTGTTCAGAAGAGCATCAACATATTTATTTATTTGAGATGCACACAAGGCTAAATGCTTAAAAGGGTCCTAGACCAGGGGTGTCAACCTCGAACAAATTTCATCCGGCCCGCGAGAGGTTTTTGGTCGGTATAAAAATTTGAATGAAATTTGAATGAAACAAATTGCTCTTCTAAATGTGTCCACTGGATGTCGCAATAACAATTATTTGTATCCCCTACAGCAGTAGTGCGCATGACTTCAGAGGGGGCGGAGCTATGTGCCTGGTTAAGATAGAGGTCTGAGGACACATTATATGGGTGCACATAAATATGCCGAAATAACAAGTATCCCCTTCTAACTTCATGTGTGATTCATGAAATGAGTCCAAATTCACAGGTTTTGTTGTAGATGATGCTACATGTGTACAGAATAAACCACATGTTAGTACATCAGTTGAGAAAAAATAGTAAATTACATTAATAACATCCTGTATTTGATTCTGATATTACTATTTATTACATATATAGATTAAAATTTCACACCAATGAGAGCATTTTAAAACTCTGCCAGATTCACACCTATTTGACTGATTAATATTATCTCATTATTTATTCAGAAATTATAAATCCAGACAAATGAAGATAGACTACTATGAACAGCAACATGTAAGTGTAAAAAAAACAAAAAACTTATGATTTGTACAATTTCAGAATGTGATTGTTCTATTTTTAAACAAAGAAAACAATCTGAAGTTGTCTTTATTTTGAAGTTATCATGACATGATTTTACCAGTCCGGCCCACTTGGGAATAGATTTTCCTCAATGTGGCCCCTGACCTAAAATGAGTTTGACACCCCTGTCCTAGATTATAATTTTACATGACTCAGAGGTCCCACAGTAGTGTATTGGAAGTGTGTTGCCCACGATCTAGACTTTATGTAACTCTATGTAAGCTCTACTGTGAAGACGCCCTTTTGTGTGTCCAAGAAGTTCTATTGTGCACTTTATCCATTTTTCACATACTCAATATAGCCAACTTTTCCAGCTTGATAGATGTAACATAAAGGAGTGGGACAGGAGGACATAAACGTTAGCGTAAGCCATTGGTTTTTTTCATTTTGTTGGCGGATGTGACGTGTCGCGCTATTATTGTGAAGCCGGGGGGCGGGGTTAAGGGGGAGGAGTATATTTATAGCTAGAATTAACTGAAATTCAAGTATTTCTTTTATATATATATATATATATATATATATATATATATATATATATATATATATATATATATTAGGGCTGCAACTAACAACTAATTTGATAATCGATTAATCTGTCAATTGTTACTTAGATTAATCGATTAATAATCGGATAAAAGAGACAAACTACATTTCTATCCTTTCCAGTATTTTATTGGAAAAAAAACGGCATAATGGCACCATACTTATTTTGATTATTGTTTCTCAGCTGTTTGTAAATGTTGCAGTTTATAAATAAAGGATCATAAAAAAAAAAATTTAAATTAAAAAAAGTAGCCTCTGCGCATGCGCATAGCATAGATCCAACAAATCGATGACTAAATTAATTGCCAACTATTTTGATAATCGATTAGTTGTTGCAGCCCTAATATATATATATATATATATATATATATATATATATATATATATATATATATATATATATATATAAAAGAAATACTTGCATATATATATATATATATATATATATATATATATATATATATATATATATATATATATATATATATATATATATATATATATATATTAGGGCTGCAACTAACAACTAATTTGATAATCGATTAAACTGTCGATTGTTACTTCGATTAATCGATTAATAATCGGATAAAAGAGACAAACTACATTTCTATCCTTTCCAGTATTTTATTGAAAAAAAAAACAGCATAATGGCACCATACTTATTTTGATTATTGTTTCTCAGCTGTTTGTAAATGTTGCAGTTTATAAATAAGGGATTATTAAATTTCTTTTTAAAAAGTAGCCTCTGCGCATGCGCATAGCATAGGTCCAACAAATCGATGACTAAATGAATTGCCAACTATTTTGATAAATCGATTAGTTGTTGCAGCCCTAATATATATATATATGTATATATATATATATATATATATATATATATATATATATATATATATATATATATATATATATATATATATATATATATATATATATATATATATATATAAAAGAAATACTTGCATATGTGTATATATATATATATATATATATGTATATATATCAATCAATCAATCAATCAATGTTTATTTATATAGCCCTAAATCACAAGTATATATATATTAGGGCTACAACTAACAACTCATTTGTTAATCGATTAATCTGTCGATTGTTACTTCGATTAATCGATTAATGATCGGAAAAAAGAGACAAACTACATTTCTATCCTTTCCAGTATTTTATTGAAAAAAACCCAGCATACTGGCACCATACTTATTTTGATTACTGTTTCTCAGCTGTTTGTAAATGTTGCAGTTTATAAATAAAGGATTATAATTTTTTTTTTTTTAAAGTAGCCTCTGCGCATGCGCATAGCATAGATCCAACAAATCGATGACTAAATTAATTGCCAACTATTTTGATAATCGATTAGTTGTTGCAGCCCTAATATATATACCGGTATATATATATATATATATATATATATATATATATATATATATATATATATATATATATATATATATATATATATATATATATATATATATATATATATATATATATATAAGAAATACTTGAATTTCAGTGTTCATTTATTTACACATATACACACACATAACACTCCTCTCTACTCATTGTCGTATTTGAAAGTGCAATGCTTTGCAGCCAGTAGCACAGCCTTTGAAGGAGCATAGGTATGGGCAGCATCTGTGAAATTTAATTTGCAGGAAAGGAGTGAGTTTAGGGTTGAATTGTCCATCCTCGTTCTATTCTCTGTCACTATCTTTCTAACCATACCGTTGTGTTTTTGGACATTACTACTTGCCGTAGTTTTGAAGCAATGCATGATGGGAATCCGGATGTTGTGTGTCAGTGTATTAACGTGCCGGCTGGAATAAACACACGCTGAGCAATAGCTCCGTGCCTGCCTACTTTATGGGTTATAGATAAACCTATGGCTAACGAAGACATATATAATAGTCTCCTTCTTGTTGTGTGTGCAGTTGCGCACTGAGCTCCAAAAGCCGTAGATGTTATAACGTGAATGGGCCGGCATGCTGTTTATATGGAGGAAAAGTGAACGTGACGACAGGCTGTCCTCACTCAGGTCCGGCTGGAAATCGGGAGAAATTCGGGAGAATGGTTGTCCCGGGAGATTTTTGGTAGTCTCCCGGAAAATTCGGGAGGGTTGGCAAAATACAGCCTGAGAGAATTTGACATAAAACTGATACTAAGTTTCGTGCAAATAAATGAAATGCATTTTCGTAAAAATGTTTAAGAATGTTCCTGGATGACATTCTGCCAGTAAAATTGTATGTGTACAAATATTGGGGTCTTTTGCTGAACAAATGTTAATCATGCAAGCAAGTAATTGCCTGTCATTAATCATGATTTATCCAAATTCCAAAATGTGATTATATCTGATTTAAAAAAAAAGAAGAAAAAGAAATAGAAAATTGACAGTCCTAGTTTTATTTTTATATTTTTATATATATTTTTTTTACTTAAAGCTGGCCAATATGAAATCGAGGGTATACGCACTGGATTAGAAATAAGGAGGTTATTAAAAGCATTATTTTTAAAAAGCGACTGTTTAAGTGCCTCTTTTCTCAAAAGTGGCTGCCCCTGTTGTGCAAAGAGCTGCGTAATCACAGACAGGAAATAAGCTTTAACACATCAAGCCAATTAACACTTGATGTTGCCCTAACCATAGCGATGGGACTCTGATGGATGGAAATAACATGATGACACTCATTTGCCATCCTAGCCAAAGGATTTTGAGTGTAGTGTGACCCAGTTTTTCAAAATGTCCGCATATAATCGTGTCCAAAATGTTGAAAAAACATGTATGCATTTGGAATTGTCGTTCTTGTAGTATTTTCTTTATTATAGGTACCCCATAAACTCCTTTAATTTTTAGATTAAAGGTAGTGAGGTGTTTTTTTTGTTTCTTTTACTGTTTTCAGTTATGATTCAGTGAACTTAATTGTAAACACTAAAATAATCCAGTGGAACAACTATTATCAACTACAATCATTTTTTTTCGATTTATTTGAATGCTTTATTGTGCAGGTCATGGTTTAACATTCTTAACGATCATTTTATAAGTATGGTTGTACCTCGGTTTTCATATGCCTTGGTTTTAGATTGTTTCTGTCTTGGAAAAAAAAAATTCCACCAAAAATATGTCTTGGATTTTTTACACAATCTCTGTTTTAGTGCGATTCAACACACATTTCAGTGGCTGCGAAATAGGTGTCAAGAGTAGGAGCACAATAGAATACAAACCCTGTTTCCATATGAGTTGGGAAATTGTGTTAGATGTAAATATAAACGGAATACAATGATTTGCAAATCATTTTCAACCCATATTCAGTTGAATATGCTACAAAGACAACATATTTGATGTTCAAACTGATAAAAAAAAATTTTTTTTTGCAAATAATCATTAACTTTAGAATTTGATGCCAGCAACACATGACAAAGAAGTTGGGAAAGGTGGCAAGAAATACTGATAACGTTGAGGAATGCTCATCAAACACTTATTTGGAACATCCCACAGGTGAACAGGCAAATTGGGAACAGGTGGGTGCCATGATTGGGTATAAAGGTAGATTTCATGAAATGCTCAGTCATTCACAAACAAGGATGGGGCGAGGGTCACCACTTTGTCAACAAATGCGTGATCAAATTGTTGAACAGTTTAAGAAAACCCTTTCTCAACCAGCTATTGCAAGGAATTTAGGGATTTCACCATCTACGGTCCGTAATATCATCAAAGGGTTCAGAGAATCTGGAGAAATCACTGCAGGTAAGCAGCTAAGCCTGTGACCTTCGATCCCTCAGGCTGTACTGCATCAACAAGCGACATCAGTGTGTAAAGGATATCACCACATGGGCCCAGGAACACTTCAGAAACCCACTGTCAGTAACTACAGTTGGTCGCTACATCTGTAAGTGCAAGTTAAAACTCTCCTATGCAAGGCGAAAACCGTTTATCAACAACACCCAGAAACGTCGTTGACTTCGCTGGGCCTGAGCTCATCTAAGATGGACTGATACAAAGTGGAAAAGTATTCTGTGGTCTGACGAGTCCACATTTCAAATTTTTTTTGGAAACTGTGGACGTCGTGTCCTCCGGACCAAAGAGGAAAAGAACCATCCGGATTGTTATAGGCGCAAAGTTGAAAAGCCAGCATCTGTGATGGTATGGAGGTGTATTAGTGCCCAAGACATGGGTAACTTACACATCTGTGAAGGCGCCATTAATGGTGAAAGGTACATACAGGTTTTGGAGCAACATATGTTGCCATCCAAGCAACGTTACCATGGACGCCCCTGCTTATTTCAGCAAGAATATGCCAAGCCACGTGTTACATCAACGTGGCTTCATAGTAAAAGAGTGCGGGTACTAGACTGGCCTGCCTGTAGTCCAGACCTGTCTCCCATTGAAAATGTGTGGCGCATTATGAAGCCTAAAATACCACAACGGAGACCCCGGATTGTTGAACAACTTAAGCTGTACATCAAGCAAGAATGGGAAAGAATTCCACCTGAGAAGCTTAAAAAATGTGTCTCCTCAGGTCCCAAACGTTTACTGAGTGTTGTTAAAAGGAAAGGCCATGTAACACAGTGATGAACATGCCCTTTCCCAACTACTTTGGCACGTGTTGCAGCCATGAAATTCTAAGTTAATTATTATTTGCAAAAAAAAATAAAGTTTATGAGTTTGAACATCAAATATCTTGTCTTTGTAGTGCATTCAATTGAATATGAGTTGAAAAGGATTTGCAAATCATTGTATTCCGTTTATATTTACATCTAACACAATTTCCCAACTCATATGGAAACGGGGTTTGTAGAATAGAATAGAAAGTACTTTATTGATCCCTGCGGGAAATTCAGCACCACAGTTCGCTCACAATAGACAATAATAATAATAAATAATATAATGTATATAATATATTATATATATAATATAAATAATATAAATATATTCTACATATACTACATATACTCTACATTTAAGTACAGTCAAGAAGGAACATATGCATTATACAGTACAATGCAGATACAAAACTAATAAGAATAATAACAAAAAGCACACTCAAAAAGGAGTGAGAAAAACAACTAAGGATGAATCAAAAGGTCTGGAGAAAACGGAAATCGCACACAAGATGTGTGAAGGAGAATAAGTAAACACTACACATCAGCGCCGGGGCAGAGCCACAGGAACGAGGAGTGTGAGTGGAGACAGAGAAGAGGAGATGAACACGACTGGAAGGGTGAAACATCAGGAATCTACTGCCTCTAAGTGAACGGACTGGAGAGCCTAAGTAGTCTAGAGGAAATGGGTATTAGGTGTGCGTGAAGGTGGCTTTGCCCCATAGCCCGAAAACCAGGCACTGCAACACAAAGCAGACAGGCTGCAGCAGAGCTGCCAGATCATGACAATAAGACAGCATAGAGAATAATAAAGTTGTAGTGCAGTCAAAGTCAATGAGAGCCTTAGAGTATTTGTTTTCTTAGTGTCATTGAACACACCACACTGCTATGATAAGTTGCTTACAGAATGTGCAGTCATTACCTAACTTATTCTCATAATGCCAAAATGTGAGGATTTGTGTGTAACATAAATAATTTAGCATTTATAAAAGAAAAGAAAAATATTTAGTAATGCTGTTGTTTGGACACCCCTGCTTTAGATGCTCACTGAGCTGAAGTCTCATATTTGTTGTTCTCAGAAGCGTGTTTGTGATGATTAATTTTTCCTGACAAGCTACTTGCATTTAAAATGTCTGCAGCTTTACTTACATATCAGTACATAATATGTGCACTCATTGAAAATGCAGATTATTCTCACTAGACGTAATCTTTTTCTTACACATCTAATCTAATAAAATAGTCTCCCCAGCGACACAAGGCTTCAAGGATGAATATTTCATGACACTGTGACAGATTCGGCTCCAGTCGTGTGCTATAAATAGCTTGAGTAAAAAAAAAACCCTCTATTTTTGACTGCAGGTGCTTCCCCCCCACAACCGCCACCCCATTCTCTCATCCAGGCTTCCTCTCCAGTGAGCCCGCTGTGTTTCTATTTTTAGACTTTCCCTTTTTGGCTTGTTGGGGTGTTGGGAACTGTGAGTGGGGGATGTCGCTCTAACGTTGATGCTAAATTGTGGAAGGAGGACTGCGTGAGGATGAGAGAAGGCACCGTAATTTATGTGCCGCATGGGCCAGCAGAGAAAGAAAGAACAAAAAACAAAAAAACAAAAAACGAGCAAAGATGCCTGCAAGCACCTTTTGGCCACTTGATGTCTTTGCTGTATTTCAGATGTATTCTAATGGGGGAACGTTCTGGCCTGGAGGGTAAAAAGGCTGCCTTGTTATCAGAAGGTCAGCACTTGGGATCCTCAAATGTGCTGCAGCATGCATGAACTCATGTTGTTGTTGTAATATACAGTAGCTATTAATGCTTACAACTACAAACCCCAATTCCATATGAGTTGGGAAATTGTGTTAGATGTAAATATAAACGGAATACAATGATTTGCAAATCCTTTTCAACCCATATTCAGTTGAATGCACTACAAAGACAAGATATTTGATGTTCAAACTCATAAACTTTTTTTTTTTTTGCAAATAATAATTAACTTTTAATTTCATGGCTGCAACATATGCCAAAGTAGTTGGGAAAGGGCATGTTCACCACTGTGTTGCATGGCATTTCCATTTAACAACACTCGGTAAATGTTTGGGAAGTGAGGAGACACATTTTTTAAGCTTCTCAGGTGGAATTCTTTCCCATTCTTGCTTGATGTACAGCTTAAGTTGTTCAACAGTCCGGGGGTCTCCGTTGTGGTATTTTAGGCTTCATAATGCGCCACACATTTTCAATAGGAGACAGGTCTGGACTACAGGCAGGCCAGTCTAGTACCCGCACTCTTTTACTATGAAGCCCCGCTGTTGTAACACGTGGCTTGGCATTGTCTTGCTGAAATAAGCAGGGTCGTCCATGGTAACGTTGCTTGGATGGCAACATATGTTGCTCCAAAACTTGTATGTACCTTTCAGCATTAATGGTGCCTTCACAGATGTGTAAGTTACCCATGTCTTGGGTAACCCCCATACCATCACAGATGCTGCCTTTTCAACTTTGCGCCTAAAACAATCCAGATGGTTCTTTTCCTCTTTGGTCCGGAGGACACAGCATCCACAGTTTCCAAAAACAATTTGAAATGTGGACTTGTCAGACCACAGAACACTTTTCCACTTTGTATCAGTTCATCTTAGATGAGCTCAGGCCCAGCGAAGCCGACGGCGTTTCTGGGTGTTGTTGATAAACGGTTTTCGCCTTGCATAGAAGAGTTTTAACTTGCACTTACAGATGTAGCGACCAACTGTAGTTACTGACAGTGGGTTTCTGAAGTGTTCCTGAGCCCATGTGGTGATATCCTTTACACAGTGATGTCACTTGTTGATGCAGTGCAGCCTGAGGGATCCAAGGTCACAGGCTTAGCTGCTTACGTGCAATGATTTCTCCAGATTCTCTGAACCCATTGATGATATTACGGACCGTAGATGGTGAAATCCCTAAATTCCTTGCAATAACTGGTTGAGAAAGGTTTTTCTTAAACTGTTCAACAATTTGCTCACGCATTTGTTGACAAAGTGGTGACCCTCGCCCCATCCTTGTTTGTGAATGACTGAGCATTTCATGGAATCTACTTTTATACCCAACCATGGCACCCACCTGTTCCCAATTTGCCTGTTCACCTGTGGGATGTTCCAAATAAGTGTTTGATGAGCATTCCTCAACTTTATCAGTATTTATTGCCACCTTTCCCAACTTCTTTGTCACGTGTTGCTGGCATCAAATTCTAAAGTTAATGATTATTTGCAAAAAAAAAAAATGTTTATGAGTTTGAACATCAAATATGTTGTCTTTGTAGCATATTCAATTGAATATGGGTTGAAAATGATTTGCAAATCATTGTATTCCATTTATATTTACATCTGACACAATTTCCCAACTCATATGGAAACGGGGTTTGTAACTCTAATGTATATACTGTACACCTATACAGTTATTATTCCATATCTCTTCACCCTAAATTCTATATCTCATCCTACTTGCCTCATTTTTTTAAATCTCCGCCTTCTCTTTCTTCCCTGCCATCTTGCTCCATGCCTTCTTTCACTAACTTGCATCTATCTCCTCCACTTCTTCATTTTCTTCCTTCATCTGCTCTCCATCCTTCCTTTGTAGTTTCTTTATTCTCATTCTTCCTTCCTTTCCTTTATGTGTATGCTTCTTTACCTCATCCTTCATTTCCTCCCTTTTATGTCTCAGGCTCTTTTCCTTCCTTCCTCGGTCTCCTTTTCTCCATGCGTATACTTTTCTTCTGTCTTCATCACGTCTACCCTTCTTTTCCACCATATCCCTTATTTTGCCCCCCTATTTCCCTTTATTCTTCTTTTTTTTCCCACCACTCTCCATCTTTCTTTCCTTCTTTTCTCTTCTTTGGCTGACACTGTATTTATGAGATGACAATGACCTGGATGATTGAGAACATTCATAGACATACTGTTACGATCCGCTGCCCGGATCATAGTTTGTTTATGTTTGAGTCACATGTGTTTTCAGCACCTTGAGTTTCGTTTATTTCTGTTGCCATGACGGCAGATTGTTTACACCTGCCTCTGGTTAGTGTCCGGGACGCGCACCTGTTGCCCGGGCGCTAATCAGAGGGCTATTTAGTCTTTGCCCTGGCCTCACTCGGGCTGGCTTCCCAGTTTGTTCCCATACAACTGTTAACGACTACTTAGATTTCATGCTATGCTATTTTTTCCTGCTAGCTCCCACGCTAGTCCTTTTGTTTTGCCTTTTGTGCTACGTGCATGTCTTTTTGTTATTCACCATATGATTTATATTTAAAATAAATCATTTTCCTACCTGCAAGCTGTGTCCGAAGCCGTCTGCATCCTTGGGAGAACCACACCCGCATCACGATGCGTCCACGTCGTTTCACATACTTTGTTTTCATGTAAAAAAAAAATATATATAAATTAATGTGTGACGGCTAATATATTGCCATGGCACAACGCTACAAATTAAATACATTAAAGGGGAACATGATCACAATTTCGGAAGGGTTAAAACCATTAAAAATCAGTTCCCAGTGGCTTATTTTATTTTTCGAAGTTTTTTTCAAAATTTTACCCATCATGTAATATCCCTAAAAAAAGCTTCAAAGTGCCTGATTTTAACCATCGTTATATACACCCTTCCATTTTCCTGTGACGTCACACAGTGATGCCAATACAAACAAACATGGCGCATAGAACAGCAAGGTATAGCGACATTAGCTCGGATTCAGACTCGGATTTCAGCGGCTTAAGCGATTCAACAGATTACGAATGTATTGAAACGGATGGTTGTAGTGTGGAGGCAGGTAGCGAAAACGAAATTGAAGAAGAAATTGAAGCTATTGAGCCATATCGGTTTGAACCGTATGCAAGCGAAACCGACGAAAACGACACGACAGCCAGCGACACGGGAGAAAGCGAGGACGAATTCGGCGATCACCTTCTAACCAACGATTGGTATGTGTTTGTTTGGCATTAAAGGAAACTAACAACTATGAACTAGGTTTACAGCATATGAAATACATTTGGCAACAACATGCACTTTGAGAGTGCAGACAGCCCATTTCAGGCGCGCTAAGAACATATATTTTTCCACGATTTCAGCACTCAGGTTAACCATACCTAAATAGACACAAAATACCGCATTACACAAGACTACCCGAATGTACTCGAATGATTGAAAAAAAAAAATGTTTTTAAGCTAAATTATTGGTAAACACAGTTTATGTATAATAATTTACGTAAAATGGCGAGTAATGAATAACGTTTTCATCAATTAATATATTCTGTAGACATACCCTCATCCGCTCTCTTTTCCTGAAAGCTGATCTGTCCAGTTTTGGAGTTGATGTCAGCATCTGCTTTGAGTGTCGCAGGATATCCACACATTCTTGCCATCTCTGTCGGAGCATAGCTTTCGCCGGTAAAGTGTGCGGAACAAACGACTGACCATTTCGTCGGCTTTCCCCACAGCCTCGTATTTTGAACAAATTTCGTCCAATTTCTTGCCACTTTCGCATCTTTGGGCCACTGGTGCAACTTGAATCCGTCCGTGTTCGTGTTGTTCCACCCTCCGACAACACACCGACGAAAGTGAGAAAATGGCGGATTGCTTCCCGATGTGACGTCACGTGTGACGTCATCGCTCCGAGAGCGAATAATAGAAAGGCGTTTAATTCGCCAAAATTCACCCATTTAGAGTTCGGAAATCGGTTAAAAAAATATATGGTCTTTTTTCTGCAACATCAAGGTATATATTGACGCTCACATAGGTCTGGTGATAATGTTCCCCTTTAAGGCGAAACCCTGTTATTACACACTAGTTGTTTGATTATTATGTGCATCTTTGTTGTAGTTTTTACGACCACATTTTGAGGCGTTAAAATTGCCATGTAAAATCGCTAATGCTAGTGTATTTTGGAAAAGCAGAGCCTTGATTTATCATTTGGCTGAAATGTATGAGCTGGTCTTCAGTCTGCTACCGGACATGACGTTTTTGATTGATTGATTGAAACTTTTATTAGTAGATTGCACAGTACAATACATATTCCGTACAATTGACCACTAAATGGTAACACCCCAATACGTTTTTCAACTTGTTTAAGTCGGGGTCCACGTTAATCAATTCATGGTACAAATATATACTATCAGCATAATACAGTTATCACTCAAGTTAATCATCAGAGTATACACATTGAATTATTTACATTATTTACAATCCGAGGGGTGGGATGTGGAGGGGGTTGGGGCGGGGGGGTTAGGTTTGGTTGATATCAGCACTTCAGTCATCAACAATTATATCATCTGAGAAATGGACATTGAAACAGTGAAGGTCTGATTACATAGGATATGTGCAGCGAGCAGTGAACATAGTGAGCTCAGAAAGCATAAGAACAAGTATATTAATTTGATTATTTACAATCTGGGGAGGTGGGATGTGGTGGGAGGAGGGTGTTAGTCTAGAGTTGTAGTTGCCTGGAGGTGTTCTTTTAGTGTGGTTTAGAAGGAGGGTAGAGATGCACTTTCTTTTACACCTGTAGGGAGTGCACTCCATATTGATGTGGCATAGAAGGAGAATAAGTTAAGACCTTTGTTAGATCGGAACCTGGGTTTAACATGGTTTGTGGAGCTCCCCCTGGTGTTGTGGTTATGGCGGTCATTTACGTTATGGAAGTAGTTTGACATGTACTTCGGTATCAGGGAGGTGCAGCGAATTTTATAGACTAGGCTCAGTGCAAGTTGTTTTACTCTGTCCTCCACCCTGAGCCAGCCCACTTTGGAGAAGTGGGTAGGAGTGAGGTGTGATCTGGGGTTGAGGTCTAGAAGGAACCTGACTAGCTTGTTCTGGGATGTTTGGAGTCTAGATTTGAGGGTTTTGGAGGCGCTAGGTTACCAGGAGGTGCATGCGTAGTCGAAAAAGGGTTGAATGAGAGTTCCCGCTAGAATCTTCATGGGGCTTTTGTTGACCGGAGAGGAGATTCTGTAGAGAAATCTTTCGTTGGTTCATCACAAGCAACAAAGATAATAAAATACGCCGGCGTTTGATTTTACTTGACTTGATAGCCAGTAGTACCGAGATAATTCGGGCAGTGCCTATAAAAGCAACAATTTCGGTCTCCATTTCTTAATATCATTACCAATTATTATGAGTGGAAGACGAGGCTAAACATGTTACACACCAAGTGCAAGCCAGGAGCAGGCACAGTTAAGCGAACAGCTAACGTAGATTAAAACAACACCAAGTAATAAGTGCTTAGTAAAGTTTTTAAGAAGTGTAGATGGAACCACGGTACAGCAGAAATGAACGAGTAGATGAATAACAATTTAGAGAGAGGATAATATAACAACTGTTGGTGCGTCGGCATTGTCACAGTCAGTACACGACACATAAGAGGAGGGCGCATTGATCCATATGATCGATGGAGTGATCAGAGCGATATTTTTATTTACCTCAACATTTTTTTGTTGGTTTTGTCATTGTTTACAAAATCTTGTGAATAATTCCCTGGACAAAGGAAGAATTTGAGTAGTAGATAGTATTTTTAGGGACCGCAATGTCCCTTTGGGACAGAGGACCCTATTGAATTTGTTAGGTTTTATTATTGTTATTATTATTCTTTATTATTATTATTATTCCGCCGCCTCTTTGAGCTGTAATTTGACCCCCTTAACATGCTTCAAAACTCATCAAACAGGACACACACATCAGGACTGGCGAAAATTGCGATCTAATAAAAAAAAACCTAACCCCAAAACTCAAAATTGCGATTTAGCGCCCCCTAGGAAGAAAACACAGAAAAAACTGCCTGTAACTTCCAGTAGGAATGTCGTAGAGACATGAAACAAAAACCGCTATGTAGGTCTCACTTAGACCTACATTTCATAGATTGACAACCCCCAGCAAAAATCAACAGGAAGTTTGCAATTCTCCCTTCAAAACAAAGGTTTTGTAAAAACCGGTCACCTATTTTCAAACATTATCTCCTCTGAGCGCGTTTGTTTGTTTCGGCTTCAAACTAACACAGGAGAGAGATTGAACCCTTCTGATTAAACGTTGACGAAAGAGTTTTCATTACTGCTCCGGTTTTGATTTTATGAGCCTTCAAAGAACCGCTGCGCTGATGCTGCTGCGCTGCTGCCGTCTCAAGATGGCCGCTTAAAAGCAGGAAGCACCAGCGTGAGCACACAATGCAGAAAAGGTAGGTACTGTGTATTGGGACACTTAGGACTAACACTAGGCAAAAGTATTGAGACACTTAGGACTAACACTAGGCAAAAGTATTGGGACACTTAGGACTAACACTGGACAAAATTATTGGGACACTTAGGACTAACACTAGACAAAAGTATTGGGACACTTAGGACTAACACTGGACAAAAGTATTGGGACACTAAGGACTAACACTGGACAAAAGTATTGGGACACTTAGTACTAACACTAGGCAAAAGTATTGGGACACTTATGGACTAAAAGTAGACAGAAGTATTGGGACACTTCGGACTAACACCAGCGTGACCCCACTACCAGAGAAGGTAGGTAATGTGCGGGTAAAGATATGTTGAATGGGTAAAGGTAGGAAACACCAGCAAAAGTCGGCCCCGTCAAACGCTGCTTGCAGCTTTAATTTTTTAACTTGTATTTGGTCATTGTGTACTAGTAATTAGGAACTAGTTTAAATATTGGGTCAGTTGCACTCACTGTAAATAAACCACAATATTTACAGTTAATACATGTGCTCGGTATCGGCCGATCTCACATGTGAATGATCGAAATCGGCAGCATAAAACACTGATGGGAACATCCTTATAGTTCATACAGTATGTCTCCTTCCTCTCCAACCTTCTGTCCTTCCTTTATAACTTACTTATTGTCTTTCTTCATCCCTCCTTTATACCATTTATGTCTCCTTCTCCTCTTCTTGGATCTTCCATTCGCTAATTCTTCACTCCTTCAGCTCCCTTCATCTACTTTTTCTCCTTTTTTTTTGTCTTCAACGTTTCCACCTTTCCCCCCCCCCCCCCTTTCGCTCATTTCCTTCCTTTCCTATCTCCATCCTTCTTTGCTTCATCTCCTTTTCTATATGCTTCCTTACATCTCCATTCCTTCTTTTCCTCCCTCCTTCTTCTAACCTTCTTCAACTATTATGTTCCTTCCTAATCCTTTCTTCCCTTTTCCCTGGATTACCTTCTTTCTTCCCCCCATTTATTTCAACTTCTTCCTTCCTTCCCTTGTCCGGTCCCTTTTCCTTTCTCCTTGCTTCCTTTGTCTCTCTCCCTCTTTCTTACCCTTCCTTCCTTCCTTTCTCCTCTTGTATGTGTCTTCCTTCCTTCTTCCTTCTGACTCCTTAGTGGCAGAGACTCAGCTGGTGTCCCCTCACAGACAAAACAAGGCCGGTTGTCACGGCAACCTGCTGTAGTCCAAGCTATGTGCGGCGTTTATTTTTAGATGGCCCGGCGTTCAGCTCAATAAGCAACGGGTTAATGGCGACAAGCGTGTCAGCAGCATTGAAGTCAACATCGATGTCATTTCTTATGTGTGAAATTCATTTTGGTCATAATTGATAATTATTTCTTGTTGCATCGACAATTATTGCAAAGATTGTGTTACTGTCTTCTAGTTTTTAGTGCAAGATCTAAATAAGTTTGGTGCGATACAACCAAATAAAAGGGTTCCTTTAGCAGCGTTGCTACTTAATAGCGGTGGTATAATCATAGTTATTAGTCTGCAGCCGCTATGGCAATAATAGTCTTGCTGGTTTCGAATTATCTGGTATATACAAATGTGATAGGCAAACATTCCCACCACAAAAATGTCCATTTTTAACTAATTCCTGGTCATTATTTTTTTATATGACATTGTATCAATTCCCAACAGGTAGGATTATCCTATCGCCAGTGAGTGTGTATTATATGTTAAAGGCCTACTGAAACCCACTACTACCGACCACGCAGTCTGATAGTTTATACATCAATGATGAAATCTTAACATTGCAACACATGCCAATACGGCCAGGTTAGCTTACTAAAGTGCAGTTTTAAATTTCGTGTGAAATATCCTGCTGAAAACATCTTGGTATGATGACGTCAGCGCATGACGTCACGGATCGTAGAGGACATTTTGGGACAGCATGGTGGGCAGCTATTAAGTCGTCTGTTTTCATCGCAAAATTCCACAGTATTCTGGACATCTGTGTTGGTGAATCTTTTGCAATTGGTTCAATGAACAATGGAGACAGCAAAGAAAGCTGTAGGTGGGAAGCGGTGTATTGCGGCCGACTGCAGCAACACAAACACAGCCGGTGTTTCATTGTTTACATTCCCGGAAGATGACAGTCAAGCTTTACCATTGGCATGTGGAGAACTGGGACAACAGAGACTCTTACCAGGAGGACTTTGAGTTGGATGCGCAGACGCGGTACCGTGAGTACGCATGCAGCTGCGGCTTCCAAACATTTGATCGCTTGCCCGTACGTGCGTGCCGCTATGTGCATGTCACGTACGTAACTTTGGGGAAATATATGTGCTGTATGAACTTTGGGGAGGTGAACGGGCTGTGGGATTGAGTGTGTTGTGCAGGTGTTTGAGTTGTATTGGCGGGTTATATGGACGGGAGGGGGGAGGTGTTTGTTATGCCGGATTAATTTGTGGCATATTAAATATAAGCCTGGTTGTGTTGTGGCTAATAGAGTATATATATGTCTTGTGTTTATTTACTGTTTTAGTCATTCCCAGCTGAATATCAGGTCCCACCCGCCTCTCACAGCATCTTCCCTATCTGAATCGCTCCCACTGCCCTCTAGTCCTTCACTCTCACTTTCCTCATCCATAAATCTTTAATCCTAGTTTAAATTAATGGGGAAATCGTCGCTTTCTCGGTCCGAATCGCTCTCGCTGCTGGTGGCCATGATTGTAAACAATGTGCAGATGTGAGGAGCTCCACAACCTGTGATGTCACGCTACTCGTCCGCTACTTCCGGTACAGGCAAGGCTTTTTTATCAGCGACCAAAAGTTGCGAACTTTATCGTCGATGTTCTCTACTAAATCCTTTCAGCAAAAAATATGGCAATATCGCAAAATGATCAAGTATGACACATAGAATGGACCTGCTATCCCCGTTTAAATAAGAAAATCGCATTTCAGTAGGCCTTTAACTCATCCCACGAGTCAGTACTCGGCTCCATCCCATTTTGCGGTATGTCTTACCACCTTGCTGCCGCCATCAAGTTAAAGCGCCATCTGTCAAGCTCTGAGCCCTACTGAGTGGCAGGTGCTCTTGAACGTGCCAACCCCCTCGTGTGAGCAGAGTGAAGAGTCTCGTCTGAATAAGCCATAAATGCTCCGTATTCACATGCAGGGTGCGTTAAAAAAACAACAACAGACGCTCAGTCACGTTTCCCTGTTTGGCGGAGTAGTGCAGGGCTGCTGCTGCATCAAAAAAGTTAGCGTGGATGCTGTCTCGCGTGGGTGGCAATGCTATTTAAGTGGTAATTAAACCGCAGGCAGGAGTACGTCGACCCCCACCAATCTATAGTCAACCTGACCTAAGTGAAGCAGAAAAATTGTTTTTTTTCTTTGTATAGTTTGCAAAACAATGGATTACAAAACCTGGAAGTCTTGACACAATACAAATGGCATGCATAAATATTAAATGACAAATGAGATCCTGTCTTTATCAATCAATCAATCAATCAATCAATCAATCAATTCCTTTATTGTCATTGTCATAATCAGGGGCGCCGCTAGGGATTTTGGGCCCCATGAAAAGAATCTTTACAGGGCCCCCAACACAGTGTCATTATTTTTTCTGTATTATAATTTCATCATCATTAGGGGCCTCTCTGGGCCCCCCTCCATCATGGGCCCCTAGAATCCGTCTCCTTTACCCCCCCCTTTTGGCGCCCCTGGTCATAATAACACTTAAGTCATACATGAACAACGAGATTTTGTTTGAGCTTTGTCCAGCGGCATAAAAACTGCATTGATGTGCAGGTTGACAATAGTTTACATTTTAACATTTTAGCATTGTCAGGAAGATCGCGATAAGAGGGGTGTGGGGGTGGGTACAGTCAGATGTCTGATGGATGTTACGTTGATGTTGCAGCAATGCAATGTCCAGAGCACAATTATTGAGGTGGTGAAGAGTGAGGTAATAAGATGGTCCGGGGCAGCAAAGGGGCAGGCTGTTCATTTAGCAGTCTCACAGCCTGGGGATACAGACTGTGAGACATTCTGGTGGTCCTGGCGCGAATCTATCTATACCTCCTTCCAGAGGGTAGCAGGTTGAAGAGGCCATGTGCTGGGTGGTATCTGTCCTTCAGGATGTTTTGTACTCACTTTAGGCAGCGAGTTGTGTACATGGCACTCATCTCTGGGAGTATCGTCCTTGTAATTTTCCCCGCCGCTTTAACCACTCGCTGAAGGGCCTGTTGGTTCGCTTTAGTGCAGCTAGCAAACCACACTAAAAATCCGTAAGTGAGGACACTGCTGATGGCACAGTTGTAAAAGTTGACCATTGATTTCTGCGGAATGTTTGCACATTTTAGTTTCCTCAAAACAAAAAGACGTTGTTGGGCCTTTCCGACTGTAGAAGCAGTGTTAATGTCCCAGCATAGATCTTCTGTTATGTTCACCCCTAAGAATTTGAAATGTTTGACCCTTTCTACGAGATTGTTATTAATTAAAAGTGGAGGGTGTTTGTTCTGCCCTTTCTTGCGGAAGTCTACAATTAGTTCTTTGGTTTTGTTAGTGTTAAGAACCAAGTTATTGTTAGCACACCATGAAGCCAGCTGTTGGACCTCTGCATTGTATGCTGTCTCATCATTATTACTGATGAGCCCAAGCACCGTGGTGTCGTCGGCATATTTGACAGTGAGATTGGATGTTGAAGAGGCTATGCAGTCATGTGTGAAGAGGGTGAAGAGCGCAGGGCTTAGCACACAACCCTGTGGGGCACCGGTGTTGATGGTGAGCGTGGCAGCAATGTGCTCGCCTATTTTCACATACTGTGTGCGATTCGTTAAAAAGTCCAAAATCCAGTTGCAGAGGAAGGTGTTCAGACCAAGGTTGTGAAGCTTAGATCTGAGTCTGTTTGGCCTTATTGTGTTAAATGCTGAGCTGAAATCGACAAAGAGCAGTCTTGCATAAGTGTCCTTAAGCTCAAGATGTTCCAAGAGTCTATGGATTACAATAGCGATGGTGTCTTCGGTTGATCGGTTCTCCCGGTACGCGAACTGATATGGGTCATAGGATGGTAGTATTGCCTTTTTAATTCGTTTCTATATCAGTCTCTCCATGCATTTGGCAGGTATGGAGGTGAGTGCTACAGGTCTGTAGTCATTTAGGCATGAGATGATGGGCTGTTTGGGGATGGGAATTATTGTAGCGGTTTTAAAACAGGCAGGGACCCAGGATGTAGACAGTGACAGATTAAAAATGGAAACAAATACATCCGTCAGTTCGTCCGCGCAGTGCTTAAGCACACGGCCCAGAACGCCATCAGGTCCAGCTGCTTTCCTTGGGTTGATGTTACGCAAGGTGAGTCTTACTTAGTGCGAGCTGAGGACTGTGGCCGTGTCGTTGGAGGAGAGGGGGGGCAGTGCTGGGTCTGTGTTTTCCTTGTCAAAGCGGACATAAAAAATATTCAATTCCTCAGCTAAGACGGCGCTGCCTTTCATTGAGGAAGAAGTTGTTTTTTTAAAGTTTGTAATTGCTTTGACGCCTTCCCACACCTGCCTAGGGTCTGAGTTATTTAAGCAATCCTGGAGTTTATTATAATGGTCCGATTTGGCAGCATTGATCCCCTTCTTTAAAGCAGTCCTGGCTGAACGGTAGGCATTTGGATCGCCTGATCTAAATGCCATGTCCCTCTCTTTGAGTAACTGTGTCACTTTGTGTGTCCATCCATCCATCCATCCATCTTCTTCCGCTTATCCGAGGTCGGGTCGCGGGGGCAGCAGCCTAAGCAGGGAAGCCCAGACTTCCCTCTTCCCAGCCACTTCGTCCAGCTCTTCCTGTGGGACCCCGAGGCGTTCCCAGGCCAGCCGGGAGACATAGTCTTCCCAACGTGTCCTGGGTCTTCCCCGCGGCCTCCTACCGGTCGGACGTGCCCTAAACACCTCCCTAGGGAGGCGTTCGAGTGGCATCCTGACCAGATGCCCGAACCACCTCATCTGGCTCCTCTCGATGTGGAGGAGCAGCGGCTTTACTTTGAGCTCCTCCCGGATGGCAGAGCTTCTCACCCTATCTCTAAGGGAGAGCCCCGCCACCCGGCGGAGGAAACTCATTTCGGCCGCTTGTACCCGTGATCTTGTCCTTTCGGTCATAACCCAAAGCTCATGACCATAGGTGAGGATGGGAACGTAGATCGACCGGTAAATTCAGAGCTTTGCCTTCCGGCTCAGCTCCTTCTTCACCACAACGGATCGATACAGCGTCCGCATTACTGAAGACGCCGCACCGATCCGCCTGTCGATCTCACGATCCACTCTTCCCTCACTCGTGAACAAGACTCCGAGGTACTTGAACTCCTCCACTTGGGGCAAGATCTCCTCCCCAACCCGGAAATGGCACTCCACCCTTTTCCGGGCGAGAACCATGGACTCGGACTTGGAGGTGCTGATTCTCATCCCAGTCGCTTCACACTCAGCTGCGAACCGATCCAGTGAGAGCTGAAGATCCTGGCCAGATGAAGCCATCAGGACCACATCATCTGCAAAAAGCAGAGACCTAATCCTGCAGCCACCAAACCAGATACCCTCAACGCCTTGACTGCGCCTAGAAATTCTGTCCATAAAAGTTATGAACTTTGTGTGTCATCCAGGGTTTTTGATTTGGTAACACACGGATTGTTTTAAATGATGTAACACAATCTACGCAGAAGGTAATATAGTTCAGCACAGTTGAGGTGTATTCGTCCAGAGACTCACGCGAAATCGCACGCTGGTCTCTAAATATGTCCCAGAGAGTGTGATGAAAACAATCTTGATTCTGATGGATAGCATCTTCTGGCCATGTTCTTATAGTTTTGTTAGTAATTCCAGCAGTTCTGATTTTGGGTGTGTAACGTGGGTGCAACAGAAGAGAAAGGTGGTCTGACATTTCTAGATGAGGATATGCATGGGCTCTGTATGCATTTGCAATGTTTGTGTACACTTGATCCAGCGTTTTCTCTCCCCTGGTTGCACATATAAACATTCCGATGGTATTTATGAAAGACACTTTTTAAGTCTGCATGGTTGAAATCTCCCGCTGTCGGGGTGTGTGACAAGGCAAATGTTAATATTTATACAAAATAAAAATAATCAGTACTATAAAACCCCTGGTATACAGTTGTCTTCTGCCTTCCATGACAGAGGGCGTGTGTTTGATTCCTGGACAGGTCTGCATCAGGACGCGTTTCCATTTCTCTGATGATGCAATTGTTGATGACTGAAGTGTTGATATCAACCAAACCCCCCCACATCCCACACCCCGGATTGTAAATAATGTAAATAATTCAATGTATATACTCTGATGATTATCTTGTGTGATGACTGTATTATGATGATAGTATATATCTGTACCATGAATCGATTTATGTGGACCCCGACAAGTTGAAAAACCTATTCGGGTGTTGCCATTTAGTGGTCAATTGTACGGAATATGTACTGTACTGTGCAATCTACTAATAAAAGTTTCAATCAATCAATCAATCAAAGTCCCTAGATGGGTGCTACACCAGAATGATACGAGCTGTTCCGAATGTGGACCAGAACATCCACATCACCAACAAGGACCTGTATGGGCTCAGCAAGAAGGGAACAGCTAGGAGGATGAGGCACAGACATCGGGAGCTACCGGCCAGCAGGCTGGTCCTATGGGAACCAACGCACGGGTATCGATCGCGAGGACGTCCCGCGCTAACGTACGTGGACATCCTGAAGAAAGATGCGGGAGCTGAAAGCTCTACGGAGCTGGCCGGGTGTATGGAGAACCGGAATGATTGGGGACTTACATTTTGTTTGATGGACCAAGGAAGGAGTCATTACATTTTGGCAGATCAACTGACCTACTCAGTGGCCTAGTGGTTAGAGTGTCCGCCTTGAGATCGGTAGGTCGTGAGTTCAAACCCAAAGACTATAAAAATGGGACCCATTACCTCCCTGCTTGGCACTCCGCATCAAGGGTTGGAATTGGGGGTTAAATCACCAAAAAATATTCCTGCGCGCGGCCACCACTGCTGCTCACTGCTCCCCTCACCTCCCAGGGGGTGAACAAGGATGGGTCAAATGCAGAGGACACATTTCACCACACCTAGTGTGTGTGTGACAATCATTGGTACTTTAACTTTAATCAAGGACTTTCTTTGTGCTTTTCACTGTTACGGTCCACTAGCATTGGGGTTAAAGTGGGGGTGTTGAGCCACCAGATCCGACAGTTGGAGCTGTGGTGAAAGAAAAATGGCACGGGTGAACAAACAGCTGATAATAATGGACAAATGCACAAATAAAATGCACAATATTTTTGGAAAATATCTGGAAATTGTTGTCGTTCTTCTACCCAGGTGAGCGGTGAGGAGGAGCAGAGGCGTTACGAAGAAGGCCAAGTCCGTTACCTCCACAATAAAGCCAAGAGAATGGCAGAGAAGGAAGGCAAGCAGTGACACCGCCGCAACACTGAAGGAAATCAAAGCCCGCTCTTCCTCTTCCTCTTCCTCTTCCTTTCCTCTTGTCATAGCCTCCTCCTCAAACTTGACCAAAGTGTTCACATATAGTAAGATCTTTAAAAATCTTAAGAGAATTATTTTGATGTAACTACTGAGTATTTTCTGATGAGATGGTTTGAAAAAAAAGTATTGAGATTTTAAGAAGGGCATTAAAAAAGATGATTAAAAGGATAAATAATGAATTAAAGATGCAAGCGTGAGTCTGGGCTCTCGCCTCGTGTCCTTTGCTGGCTTGATGATGATGATGATGATGTTGATGATGTCATTGTCTTGGGCATGCCTTGGCAGAGAGGACACACGCTATCCATCTTTCCACCGCGGGAGAGGGTTTGCAGGAGTTGGCTTGGGGGGCTTTGACTCAACTCACATCTCACCCACGCCCCGGCGGGGGGAGGGATGGGTGAAGACCTCTCTCGCCTTTCCTCGCTGTCACACTCTGACTTCCTGCTCGCTTCCCTTCCTCCTCCTCCCGAAGCAGCAGCAGCCTCCATGTTGGCTCTCCATTCTGCTGTTTTTGTCACTTTCTGACTCTTCTCTTTCACTCCTTTTTGTGCCTCAGACAATTTTGTTGCTTTCTTGTCCCAGGTTTTTGTCTTCCATTAGAACTGCCTTATGGAGCTGATTCACAGGATGCTCTTTGTAAAATCCATACAATATACTCATTGTAGTATTGATTTACATCAGGGGTCTCAGACACGCGGTCCGCGGGCCAATTGCGTTATATTGCGGCCCGCACCTTAATATGAAAATTTTATGTTAGTGCGGCCCGCAAGTTTTATATGAATGGCGCTTGACAGCGTCATACTTGCCGACCCTCCCGATTTTTCCGGGAGACTCCCGAATTACAGGGCAACCATTCTCTCAAATGTCTTCACACAAACAACAATATTGAGGGCGTGCCGTGATGTCACTGCCTTTAGCGCCCTCTACAACCTGTACAAACAACATGCCGGCCCAGTCACATGTTGTATTTGGCCTCTGTACACACACGTAAGTGACTGCAAGACATACTTGATCAACAGCCACACAGGTCACACTGAGGGTGGCCGTATAAACAAGTTTAACACTGTTACAAATATGCGCCACACTGTGAAGCCACACCAAACAAGAATGACAAACAGGAGAGAGAACATGAGAACATCCGCACCGTAAGACAACATAAACACAACAGAACAAATACCCAGAATCCCATGCAGCTGGGGTGGTAGCTGGGGTGTATATTGCAGCCCGGAAGAGTTAGGGCTGCAAGGTGTTCTGGGTATTTGTTCTGTTGTGTTTATGTTGTCTTACGGTGCGGATGTTCTCCCGAAATACCTGGCATCTTGTCATGGATGCTAGTTCATTAATGTCCGGGCTCAGGTTTTGAGCTGAGGCAACCTTCATTATCGAACAAAGGTGTTCATCACTCATTATATCTCGTAGTCCACCCGGACCACAGTCTTGGGGGCGTGCCTTAAAGGCACTGCCTTTAACGTCCTCTACGAGCTGTTGTCACATCCGCTTTTCATCCATTCTAACAACGTGCCGGCCCAGTCACAAGATATGTGCGGCTTCTGTACGCACACACACGTGAATGCAATGCATACTTGATCAACAGCGATACAGGTTACACTGAGGGTGGCCGTATAAACAAGTTTAACACTGTTACAAATATACGCCACACTGTGAAGCCACACCGAACAAGAATGACAAACAGGAGAGAGAACATGAGAACATCCGCACCGTAAGACAACATAAACACAACAGAACAAATACCCAGAATCCCATGCAGCCCTAACTCTTCCGGGCTGCAATATACACTCCCGCTACCACCAAACCCCTCCCCCCCAACCCTGAGCCCCCACACATCAACGACCCCCCCCCCCCCGTGCGTCGGTTGAGGTGGAGGGGTTGGGGGGCAGGGTTTGGTGGTAGCTGGGGTGTATAAAACAGCCCGGAAGAGTTAGGGCTGCAAGGTGTTCTGGGTATTTGTTCTGTTGTGTTTATGTTGTCGTACTGTGCAGATGTTCTCCCGAAATACCTGGCATCTTTTCATGGATGCTAGTTCATTAATGTCCGGGCTCAGGTTTTGAGCTGAGGCAACCTTCATTATCGAACGAAGGTGTTCATCACTGATTATATCTCGTAGTCCACCCGGACCACAGTCTTGGGGTCGTGCCTTAAAGGCACTGCCTTTAACGTCCTCTACGAGCTGTCGTCACGTCCGCTTTTCATCCATTCTAACAACGTGCCGGCCCAGTCACAAGATATGTGCGGCTTCTGTACGCACACACACGTGAATGCAATGCATACTTGATCAACAGCGATACAGGTTACACTGAGGGTGGCCGTATAAACAACTTTAACACTGTTAGAAATATACGCCACACTGTGAATCCACACCAAACAAGAATGACAAAACACATTTCGGGAGAACATCCGCACCGTAACACAACATAAACACAACAGAACAAATACCCAGAACCCTTTGCAGCACTAACTCTTCCGAGACGCTACAAAATACACCCCTCCGCTACCACCAAACCCCCCCCCCCCCCCAGTGAATGCGGTGTTACCGCGGCACCGCCGCTGTATTTAATCGGCGGGCCAGCTCTAGTGTTAATTTGATATCGCCTCAAGGGCCAAGTGAAATTACACGGCGGGCCAATTTTGGCCCGCGGGCCAGAGTTTGAGACCCATGCTATAGTATACTGGTATGTGCAGAAAATAAAATATTTTCCTTGAAAATGAGTCTTCAAATGTAAGTACAAACATAATATATATACTTAACGGTTAAAGTCACAGATAGGAAAATTCCGAGTTAAAAATATAATAAATGTAATTTAGCAGAGAAATTTGGGAAATATTCACAGAATTGGTAGAAAATTGTGCAAAATAACATATTAAAAATGTAAAATTTCCATGGTTTAATGGGAACATGCGGCACAGCGGTGGAGATAGTAAGCAGCACCAAGTTCCTGGGGGTGCAGATAACTGACAATATAACCTGGTCCCTACACACCGGAGCTCTTGTAAAAAGAGCTCAGCAGCGCATGCACTTTTTGCGTCGGATGAAAAGAGCACAGCTCCCTCCCCCCCTTCTCAGCACGTTCTACAGAGGCACTATAGAGAGCCTGCTGACCAACAGCATCTCTGTCTGGACTGGAGCCTGCAATGCCTCAGACTGGAAGTCTCTCCAGAGAGTGGTGAGGACAGCGGAAAAGATCATCAGGACTCCTCTTCCTCCTATCCAGGAGATCGCAAAAAGCCGCTGCCTGACCAGGGCTCAGAAAATCTGCAAAGACTCCTCCCACCCCCACCAAGGACTGTTTTCACTGCTGGACTCTAGAAAGAGGTTCCGCAGCCTCCGAAGCAGAACCTCCAGGTTCTGTAACAGATTCTTCCCTCAGGCTGTAAGACTCTTGAACGCATCATAATTAGATTATCCGCTCAACTCCCCCCAAAAATGGATTAACTCGCTGGAATAAAAAAGACAATATAACATACATCCATAAACGTGGACGCATGTGAAAAAGTGCAATATATTTATCTGTACAGTAATCTATTTATTTATTTATATATATTTATATATATATATATATTTATTTATTTTATATATATATTTATATATTATTTATATATATTTATTTATTTATTTATATATGCACCTTAGTGCTTTTTTTATCCTGCACTACCATGAGCTTATGTAACGAAATTTCGTTCTTATCTGTTCTGTAAAGTTCAAATTTGAATGACAATAAAAAGGAAGTCTAAGTCTAAGTCTAACATTTGGAAATATTAATCATCATATGAATTAAAATGTACTTTTTATAATAATATAGGAATTAAAATGTCATTTTTAATGTATTTTATTGATTTGTCCTGACCTCAAAAGGCTGAATGCTGCGACTTTTAAGTCCCCGGTAAACTGATGGAGAGATGAACATAAAAAGTGAAGCGAGTGAGTGTTAGAGACAAAAACATCCTCGCAAACATCCTTTGTCATTACCCACATCGGGTTTTTCCCCCTTACGCACGCACAAAACGGTTTGTCATTGGATCTTCAAGGTTATTGTTTCTGACCCCCAGGCTCCCTCCAGAGCGCCGTGCTAGCGTTTCATTTACCCTCCCCATGAAAATAAAGCTAGTCTCAAGCTTCCGCTGAGGGAGGGTAGGGGGGTGACGCGGCATGTTGGGGGGCTTGCATCTATTTTTAACCCTGGCGAGGTTAAGGGAACCTTGTGGGAATAAAAAGAGAGCACAATCCTTGTCAGGAGGCTCGACGTGACTTCTTGGAAATATTAGCAGGGAAAAAGCACGGCCGTCGTCACGTTGCAATGATGATGACGTGTTCTGCTGCGGAACTTGTAGCGTCGTACTTTCAGCCATTTCATTTGTGCTGCCTGCAGACGGCTGTCATACACGGAGACACTATGTGGTAACTATGGTAACCGACCATATGTGATATCGAGCAGTTTTGTATTGGATGAGTTCTTATGAGGAACTGATCATTGGGTTTTAAAGTAAATCAGAATTTTAAATGAGGACATGGTGGCGCAGTTGGGAGAGTGGCCATGCCAGCAACCTGAGGGTTCCTGGTTCGATCCCCACCTTCTACCAACCTCGTCATGTCCGTTGTGTCCTTGAGCAAGACCCTTGCTCCTGATGGGTCGAGGTTAGGGCCTTGCATGGCCATCAGTGTGTGAATGTGTGTGTGAATGGGTGAATGTGGAGATAGTGTCAAAGGGCTTTGAGTACCTTGAAGGTAGAAAAGCGCTATACAAGTATAACCCATTTACCATTTACCATTTAAATTCATCAGCACGGGTGAAGCTTACCAACTCCCTGGTCGGTCCGAACCAACCTGTATATGTGCGGCCTTAGTTCATCTTTTGACAATAGCATTACAGAGTGAAAAAAATATTCAGTCTAAGCCTGGGCCCCTGGACAGGGGGTCCGTCCCAGCGCTCCGTGCCAGCTCCACAGTCCTGTCCCTTCATCCGCATCTCCTCCAGTCTCTCCAAACGGACTCTGGTGTGGCAGAGACCCAGCAGCTGGTCTCCATGGCCAAAAGGCTCCCGGGAGGCAGATTCAGAAGTTCACCAAAAAAGCACCGCAGAAATTACGAAAGTGCCACCCCTTAAGTGTCCTGGACCAAAAGGCAAAAAAACCCACATGAAAACAAGAGGGAAACATCAGGAACACGAAAGGATGACACAAGAGCACTAACCATGAGTTAAGTGGGCTAACACTTACAGTCAGTAAATAGTCTTTTTTTCTTCTTCTTTTTGTGCAAAAATGAGTCATGGAGTACCACAGGGGTCCGTGTTTTGCCCACTATTATTAGTAGTACAGTACGGCATGTAAGGTCATTTTAAATGACAGTTTCAGTGATTTGGAATGACTTTAACTATAGATGCTGTCTAGGGGCGGCTATCGTTTATATTTTAACCGATGCCGGTTCCAGATTGGTCATTTTGAAACCATTGTCAGTGCTTTAACGGTGCTGGAAAAAATGGAAAAGATATAAGTCGTGGGGGGGGGGGGAACAATGGCTTTTTATTTCAAAAATGTTATGACATGCACGTTGAACTGAATAGTAATTTGATTTAAATAGGAATATAATATACCGTATTTTTCGGAGTATAGGTCGCTCCGGAGTATAAGTCGCACCGGCCGAAAATGCATAATAAATAGAGATGTCCGATATATTATCGGCCGATAAATGCGTTAAAATGTAATACCGGAAATTATCGGTATTCGGTTTTTTATTATCGGTATCGTTTTTTTTGTGTTTTTTTTTTAATTAAATCAACATAAAAAACACAAGATACACTTACAATTAGTACATCAACCCCAAAAACCTTCCTCCCCCATTAACACTCATTCACACTCATTCACACAAAAGGGTTGTTTCTTTCTGTTATTAATATTCTGGTTCCTACATTATATAACAATATATATCAATACAGTCTGCAAGGGATACAGTCCGTAAGCACACATGATTGTGCGTGCTGCTGGTCCACTAATAGTAACAGTTAGTTTTACTCATTTTCATTAATTACTAGTTTCAATGTAACTGTTTTTATATTGTTTTACTTTCTTTTTTATTCAAGAAAATGTTTTTAATTTATTTATCTTATTTTATTTTATTAATTTTTTTTAAAAGTACCTTATCTTCACCATACCTGGTTGTCCAAATTAGGCATAATAATGTGTTAATTCCATGACTGTATATATCGGTTGATATCGGTATTGGTTAAAATCGGTATCGATAATTAAAGAGTTAGACAATATCGGATATCGGCAAAAAGCCATTATCGGACATCCCTAATAATAAAGAAGGGAAAAAACATATATAAGTCGCACTGGAGTATAAGTCACATTTTTTGGGGAAATGTATTTGATAAAAGCCAACACCAAGAATAGACATCCATCCATCCATCCATCCATCTTCTTCCGCTTATCCGAGGTCGGGTCGCGGGGGCAGCAGCCTAAGCAGGGAAGCCCAGACTTCCCTCTCCTCAGCCACTTCGTCCAGCTCCTCCCGGGGGATCCCGAGGCGTTCCCAGGCCAGCCGGGAGACATAGTCTTCCCAACGTGTCCTGGGTCTTCTTCGTGGCCTCCTACCGGTCGGACATGCCCTAAACACCTCCTTAGGGAGGCGCTCGGGTGGCATCCTGACCAGATGCCCGAACCACCTCATCTGGCTCCTCTCGATGTGGAGGAGCAGCGGCTTTACTTTGAGCTCCCCCCGGATGACAGAGCTTCTCACCCTATCTCTAAGGGAGAGCCCCGCCACCCGGCGGAGGAAACTCATTTCGGCCGCTTGTACCCGTGATCTTGTCCTTTCGGTCATAACCCAAAGCTCATGACCATAGGTGAGGATGGGAACGTAGATCGACCGGTAAATTGAGAGCTTTGCCTTCCGGCTCAGCTCCTTCTTCACCACAACGGATCGATACAGCGTCCGCATTACTGAAGATGCTGCACCGATCCGCCTGTCGATCTCACGATCCACTCTTCCCTCACTCATGAACAAGAATAGACATTTGAAAGGCAATTTAAAATAAATAAAGAATAGTGAACAACAGGCTGAATAAGTGTACGTTATATGAGGCATAAATAACCAACTGAGAACGTGCCTGGTATGTTAACGTAACATATTATGGTAATGTAATAACTATAACATATATGGTAATAACTATAACATATAGAACATGCTATACGTTTACCAAACAATCTGTCACTCCTAATCGCTAAATCCCATGAAATTTTATACGTCTAGTCTCTTACGTGAATGAGCTAAATAATATTATTTGATATTTTACGGTAATGTGTTAATAATTTCACACATAAGTCGCTCCTGAGTATAAGTCGCACCCCCCGGCCAAACTATGAAAAAAAACTGCGACTTATAGTCCGAAAAATACGGTAACCATAATATACGACCACTAGAAGACAGAGAATACTTGTCTTCTTAAGTTGATGCTCAGAATTTTGGGGTTCAGGAATGCACCTCGCTTGGAAGTGTTGTGTGTTTGTGTGGTGACCGTGGTGTTGAAACTGAACTGTTGTGGCGTTAAGGTCGGCAATAAAGTTGAAATGTGCTTCTGTTAGGAGGCTACAAAACTTATAAGCCACAGATGGCTACTTTTTTCTCTCTCTCTGATTATTACCATTTGCACCGGTGGTATTAATGAACCAAGTTTTGGTACCTACGTATTGCCGTTTCTGTCTTTTGGGTGCAAAAATAAGTGTTTCTCATACAAACCGCTGACTCCAGCATTTTTTTTTTTTGGAGGCTCCATGAAATCCCCCTCATGGCGTTCTAGAAGGAGCCTCCTGGCGACTTGTAATATTAGCAATAATCTTGTTTATTGTACACCGTCACCATTTCATATGAAAACTTTTTTTTTTTTTTACAATTAGAGTTGAATTAAAAACAGAAATGCAGGTAAACATGCAAAATAAGAGAGAAGAAATGAAGCCGATCAACACACATCGGGTCATTTTTTGACATGAGAAGAACGGCAGGACCACTTGCAGGATGAGTGATGGCCTGCATGGTGCAGAAGGGAAACCATTAAGGGGCTCACCGGGATGGATTAAAGATGAAGTGAAAACTATCAGCTTTCATTACTGAGTGACCCGCCTTATATTTTCTCAGCATTGATCTTCATCGTCAATCGTTTCTTTGACAGGCGGAGCTGCAGCTTCCTTCCCCCCACACACCTGAGCGTACTCCCTAAGGTCAGCTGTGGAAAGATCTCAATGATTTCATAAGGCTGCACAAGTCTGTTGACAGACGCTATTGATGCTTGCCACACACACACACACACACACACACACACACACACACACACACACACACACACACACACACACACACACACACACACACACACACACTCTTGTATTTCGTACCTTTTTGAGACCTCCGAAAAATGCCTACCTCTAGTATTATAATAAAAGTCATAATTTTACTCAACGCAAGTCAAAATTTTACAAGAAAAACTGAACATTTGTGCAATATTATGGTAAAAGTTGGGATTTTACTGAATTTTACAAGAAAAGCTTAAAATGTTGGGAATTTTATGAAAAGAGTCGTAATTTTACTCGACACAAGTTACAATTTTATAAGAAAACTTTCAAATGGTGGCGATATTATAGTAATAACAGTGACGTGCAGTCAGGGGAGGCAGGTGAGGCGGGGGCCTCACCTGCCATCATGGAAAGAAAAAAAATGTAAAAAGAAAAAAAAATAACTAAATTGTTATATGTATGCAGTGATTATACTATAAAGTTATTTTCCATTTAACTTCACCAGTTTTAGATTATTTTTATTCAAAATCGCAGAATTTTTTACATTTGCCGTTCAAATACTGAGAAGAGACTTGCGGTGAGTCACCAGTCAGTTGAGCCTCGCCATGGATTGCGCAATGACTCGGCTAACTGCTGGCCTGCTTTGCAGTGAGACCGTATTGCTATATGAATTATATTATACATTTCCATAGTTTAGTTAGCTGAGGTATATAATGTACAGTGTATTTTGTCAACAACTGTATGTGTGTAACGTATTTATTGTGCTGAGCAATCATAAAACGGCTGCAAAGACGCACTGGCTGAGGCTCACAGTAATCCCGCCTCATGGTAGTAGAGGGCGCTAGTGATCCCAGAGATCATTCTTGCGACTATTCGGCTGCAGAGGAAGTGACAACAAGCAGCAACAGTTAGCGATCGTTTATTTTTTCCTCTCGCCTAGACTTTTAACATGGAGGATTACATATCTAAAATAAAACAGTTTTCTAAACTGGACTTTCCATCGAAGCAGGATGTAATAATTAAAGGAAGATCTCCATTGAGACAGAGAGACTTTTAAAACTGAAGAAAGATAAGGAAGACTTCTATAAACAAGTTATCGATGCTTTTGTTCAGAAGGAGCGGCGCATGGACTTCATTTATAAGTAAAGGTAAGACCATAATAACGTTATTTTTATTAAATGTGCTTTTTTGTGTGCTACAGTTTGTATGTGTAAAGTTAAAGTTAAGTTAAAGTACCAATGATTGTCACACACACACTAGGTGTGGTGAAATTTGACCCATCCCCTTGCTCACCCCCTGGGAGGTGAGGGGAGCAGTGGGCAGCAGCGGCGCCGCGCCCGGGAATCATTTTTGGTGATTTAACCCCCAATTCCAAGCCTTGATGCTGAGTGCCAAGCAGGGAAGACTGCTGGTATGAGCTTTTAAACATAACCCGTTAACTGCTGCCAATCAAATGGTGAATAAGATACTCTTTAGGGTTCATATGTTTGTAAATCTGACTGTGATGAAGTCAGTGCCTCACCAGCCATGAACCTCACCGCACGTCACTGAGTAATAATCGGAATTTTGCTTGGCGGGTTTTTTCGGTGATAAATAGGGAAGTCCTTCTTTTTAGCTGCCGTCTTGTTTTAACATATATTGCTCCCTTTGCACCTGTTTACTTTTGTATGCAAATTAAATCAACCAAAAATCCTGACTTTGGAGCAATGTTCACAGACTTTAGTATTTGGCTCTCTATTAGATGAAATGGTTTTCCGTATTGGGACCATCATTTCGGTCCTAACTTGTTCACCGGTCCTCATATGCATATTCTTTTCCTTGTTGATGTCTCAAGAAGGATAAATACAAGAACCCCCCCCCCCCCCACACACACACACATTCTTGTATGTGTTACCTTCTTGAGACCTCTGAAAAATGCCTACCTCTGTAGAACCAGCATTTCTAGATATATAAAGATTTGTATTTACAACATTAATCATGTATACATAATATGCAAATATAAACAAGCTTGTTATGAAAAATTAGTTGGAATTTCACAAAAAAAAGGTCACAATTTTACAAGAAAAATTTTGAATTTTGGCAGTATTGTAATAAAAGTCGTAATTTTACTCACCAAAATTCAAAATTCTACAAGAAAAACTGAATATTTGTGCAATATTATGATAAAAGTGGGAATTTTACTCAATAACAGAGTAAACAAAACAATTGGCAATATTGTGATAAAAGTCATAATTTTATATGACAGATGTCACCATTTTGCATTAAAAAGTCATAATTTTACATCAAAAAGTTATAATTTTTTTGAGAAAATATTGCAATATTACAGAAACAGAAAGAACAAAAAAGTTGACACATTGTGAGAGAAAGACTTCTTATAGTTCATTTATTTTGGGGGGGGAATATTTGTTTGTAATTGGTTTTTAATCTTCATCATTTACTTCAAGTTATTACAGCATGTCTATATAGACATATTTATTTGAATTGTTTTAATTAATTTTGCACATTTCTCACACACACTTGTTATTTCATTTGTTGGCCAGAGGGGGAGCACTTAAAATGTTTACACACACTTGTTATTTCATATGTTGGCCAGAGGGGGCGCACTTTTAAAAACCGACACAGTCAATTTGAAAAATCCCTCCTTTTTGGGACCACACTCATTTTGATAGATTTCACCACCAGGGGGTACAAATGAGACATTCTTTATTAGATGCAATGATTTTCCTATTGGGACCATGATTTATGTCCTAATACAGAAGGTACTTTTCCTTGTTGATGTCTCAAGAAGGGTAGAAATACAAGAACACACACACACCAGCCAATAGTCCCAGCTGTGGTTTATAGCTGTGCAAAAGTTATTACAGAAACTATATTCACTTTTTTTTTTGGCAAGACTTTTTTCAAGATGTTGTCCAAGAAGAATATTTGTGAGGTCACTGCAGAGTCACAATATCATCCCAAAGGTGTTTGATGGCGATGGAAGATGTCCAACCTGACTGACTCTTGCCCCCATGGAGTCCTTCATCCAGCTCTCCTGTGTTATCTGGGATCGAAGCCAGCCGGGCTTTACTTACAGAGGAATAGCAGGTGAAGCCCCCCAACCATCCACATTTTTTTCCCATCCACAGGGGATCTTGATGGAAGTCCTACTAAACTGGGCTCTCCCTCTTGGCTGTAACATGACCGAGCCTCTGCTGTTAAAGGGGAACATTATCACAATTTCAGAATGGTTAAAACCATTAAAAATCAGTTCCCAGTGGCTTATTATATTTTTCAAAGTTTTTTAAAAAATTTTACCCATCACGCAATATCCCTAAAAAAACCTTCAAAGTGCCTGATTTTAACCATCGTTATAAACACCCGTCCATTTTCCTGTGACGTCACATAGTGAAGCCAACACAAACAAACATGGCGCATAGAACAGCAAGCTATAGCGACATTAGCTCGGATTCAGACTCGGATTTCAGCGGCTTAAGCGATTCAACAGATTACGCATGTATTGAAACGGATGGTTGTAGTGTGGAGGCAGGTAGCAAAAACGAAATTGAAGAAGAAACTGAAGCTATTGAGCCATATCGGTTTGAACCGTATGCAAGCGAAACCGACGAAAACGACACGACAGCCAGCAACACGGGAGAAAGCGAGGACTAATTCGGCGATCGCCTTCTAACCAACGATTGGTATGTGTTTGTTTGGCATTAAAGGAAACTAACAACTATGAACTAGAGTTTACAGCATATGAAATACATTTGGCAACAACATGCACTTTGAGAGTGCAGACAGCCCAATTTTCATCAATTAATATATTCTGTAGACATTGTTACGTTCCCAGATGGCTCAGAGTCTAGGGATCGTAGGGGAACGCAACATAAAAATGTATAAACCAAATGAGTTGTAAATTAAAGACACAGAAGCCAAGAATTGAAAACAAAAACTAGTGTTATTGAAAAGTAACCATGGGGGGGGGGTTACAACAAGACACACTAGCCTAGCTTGGGAATACAGGTGCTGTCAAAGAAATGAACAAAACATACCAAAAGACACCTCTGAAAAAGAAAGGTAAGCTTACTAACTAAAGCTATTTAATTAGCATAAACCAAAAACTTACCTACCTACTCTAGCCAAAGAGGGGGTCCAAAACATACAAGGGTGACAGCCACCACTAAGCCTGGTGTCTCTATACACAAACAAATCCTACGTGTGTAGTGTATAGAGGCCTCTGTCTAGCCTTTCCCAAGACTAGGCTACAGATACTTACAAAAGTTGAAAGGTAAAACAAAAAGGAAGACTCAAAAACAGGGGGCACAAGTTTAGCAAAGAGCTTAACAAAAATGATTACAAAACAAAATAGCGTCAAAGACAAAGTAGCGTCTCTCCAAGCTCCACACAGCATTTCAGAAAAATAATCCCCCTGATCCAGTGGTGAGCAGGTGGTTTTAAACAGGCTGGGAGGATGAATGGTGGACTGGGATTGGCTGGCTGATCAACAGGTGAAATGAGCAGCAGCTGGGAACAGGAATCGGTTGATTGGCAGCAGAGGCCGTGATTGAGTGTGACCTGTACAAACAAAAAAAGAAACACAAAACAAACAAACCAGCACTACGTGGAACGTAACAGACATACCCTCATCCGCTCTCTTTTCCTGAAAGCTGATCTGTCCAGTTTTAGAGTTGATGTCAGCAGGCCAGGGAAGCTAGGGTCGATAGGGGGTTTAGCTCGCTCGTCTGCGGGAACAAACTGCCGCCATTGCTTGCCGTGCTACCGAGGTCCTTTGTCCCTGAATTGCTCACACACTCCGGCAGATTCAATGGGGGTCTGGCGGCAGATTTCTTTGACTTTATCGTTGGAAATGCATCTGCTTTGAGTGTCGCAGGATATCCACACATTCTTGCCATCTCTGTCGTAGCATAGCTTTCGTCGGTAAAGTGTGCGGAACAAACGTCCAATTTCTTGCCACTTTCGCATCTTTGGGCCACTGGTGCAACTTGAATCCGTCCCTGTTCGTGTTGTTACACCCTCCGACAACACACCGACGAGGCATGATGTCTCCAAGGTACGGAAACAGTCGAAAAAACGGAAAATAACAGAGCTGATTTGACTCGGTGTTTGAGAAAATGGCTCCGAGAGCGAATATTAGAAAGGCGTTTAATTCGCCAAAATTCACCCATTTAGAGTTCGGAAATCGGTTAAAAAAATATATGGTCTTTTTTCTGCAACATCAAGGTACATATTAACGCTTACATAGGTCTGGTGATAATGTTCCCCTTTAAATGAACTGTATGCTCCATTTCCAGCTTTTTAGACTTTTATGCAGGCTTATATGCATGTTTAAAATGTTCTACTTGTTTGATGTGGAAGTGCAATATCATCAGGTTGGTGTGTTTTTAAGTTATCCCTGGTTTCATTTTTAAGCCCCTCTTAAATCCTGTTAACGGGGGGGTTTTTTTGGCAAGTAATTGTGTTTCTGAACCAGCGTTAAGGCAGCAATGAGAAATTAGTTTTTGAGACTTGCTCTCACCACTTCATGGACACCTATTTTGTGAACAAAGCACAAATCCATGCAGCATTCGCCAAAAATTAATCAGAATCCGCTTTATAGGGGAAGTAAGTTTAACCAATTATATTCAATATCCAATTATTTTTCTGCAGTTTGCTGATAACCACTAGCACTTTAACGCTTAAGGGGGGGACATGTGTCTATTCCAGTGGTGTCAAACTAATTTTAGCTCAGGGGCCGCATGGAGGAAAACCTGTGCACATTAAAATCATGGCATTAAAACTAGAAAATAAAGACAACTTCAGAATGTTTTCTTTGTCTTACTTTGGCCAAAAATAGAACAAACAGTCTGAATATATTACAATAAAAATATAGAAAAAAATACCGGCAGTGGTAAAGTTTAGATCCATGAAAGAAAGAAAAAAGGGAATGAATGTTTATAACTGAATACGTTTACATATGCATAAAAATGTGTGTTCTTTTGTATAATTTTTTTAATGAATTAAGTAAAGTTTATGACAACCTTTTTCCAAAACACAATATAGAATGTGAGATATAACAGGATAATGCATACATTTATCATTTGTTTTCAAAACGGTTACAAAAAAGTGGGACCCCAAAAATTTACTGTGGGATCCCATTTTCATGGCTTGATGGGGTCCCTGGGACCCCGTTTTGATAATTCCTCGCGCCAACACTGATGGAGTATTGGTGCGTGCAAAACAGCAGCAGGGGGCTGTGGCCGGCGGGCCGATTCTAATACTAATCAAATATCATCCCGGGGGCCATAGATAGTTCATTCGCGGGCCAATCTGTGGCGGAGTCGTTGGAGCCAACCCTCGACTCTTGACCAAACGTACGAGAGCGAGTGAGCGAGCTGCAAGTTTCGGACAAGATGTGAAGAAAACAGATTTAACGTGTACACGACTTCATATGTTTTGTCCCATTCTGTGTTGGTTTGGACCCCGGGATGCAGAGACAAAGGCGGGAAAGTGCAGGAAAATGTATATTTGAACGCTGGAAAGAGACTATCAAAAAAAAAAAAGGGTAATATAAGCACCACAAGGTTTAAAAAGTTTACAAAGAAGTAACAAGGTGCAACAACTAGGTAACCATGACAATCAAAACAAGCACACAATGAGGATAGAAACCTCCAAATTATTAATCGACAGGTGAGCCTCTTGAGTGCAACAGTGGAATAACCAGTGCTCAAAGGCAAGGGTACAGCAACCGGAAAGGAACGTAACAAATAAGTGCGGTTTAAAGTCAACATATAACACAAGGACAGGGATGGGTGGATTGTGGCTTAGAGATAGACCTTAGAACCAGTCCCTGCGGCAATGAAGCAGGGAGCTTCTCCAACTTTGTGCCACGGGCAGACCATCTGGTGCCACCCAAGAACCTTATCAGTCCATGTGGCGTCCATTCTTGGCTTGTTCATTCTGTCACGATCTAGAAAGCTTGAGCTGGCAGCATGAACCCAGGATGCAGAGACGGCAGGCCACTTGCAGGTAAAAAAAAAAAAAGAACAGTTGTTGGAAAAACAGGGAGCGCCAGCATGGACGAAGCCGTCAAAAATGAACTAAATTAGGGGTCCCCAAACTTTTTGACTCGGGGGCCACATTGGGTTGAAAAAAATTTGGCCGGGGCCCGGGCTGTACATATACATATATATTTATCCATCCATCCATCCATCTTCTTCCGCTTATCCGAGGTCGGGTCGCGGGGGCAGCAGTCTAAACAGGAAAGCCCAGACTTCCCTCTCCCCAGCCACTTCGTCCAGCTCTTCCCGGGGGATCCCGAGGCGTTCCCAGGCCAGCCGGGAGACATAGTCTACCCAACGTGTCCTGGGTCTTCCCCGTGGCCTCCTACCAGTCGAACGTGCCCTAAACACCTCCCTAGGTAGGCGTTCGGGTGGCATCCTGAAATTGGACGTTTATTCCGCACACTTTACCGACGAAAGCTATGCTACGACAGAGATGGCAAGAATGTGTGGATATCCTGCGACACTCAAAGCAGATGCATTTCCAACTGGACTGGACAGATCAGCTTTCAGGAAAAGAGAGCGGATGAGGGTATGTCTACAGAATATATTAATTGATGAAAACTGGGCTGTCTGCACTCTCAAAGTACATGTTGTTGCCAAATGTATTTCATATGCTGTAAACCTAGTTCATAGTTATTAGTTTCCTTTAATGCCAAACAAACACATACCAATCGTTGGTTAGAAGGCGATCGCCGAATTCGTCCTCGCTTTCTCCCGTGTCGCTGGCTGTCGTGTCGTTTTCGTCGGTTTTGCTTGCATACGGTTCAAACCGATATGGCTCAATAGCTTCAGTTTCTTCTTCAATTTTGTTTTCGCTACCTGACTCCACACTACAACCATCCGTTTCAATATATGCGTAAATTTTTTAATCGCTTAAGCCCCTGAAATCCGAGTCTGAATCCGAGCTAATGTCGCTATACCTTGCTGTTCTATCCGCCATGTTTGTTTGTATTGGCATCACTGTGTGACGTCACAGGAAAATGGACGGGTGTATATAACGATGGTTAAAATCAGGCACTTTGAAGCTTTTTTTAGGGATATTGCGTGATGGGTAAAATTTTGAAAAAAAACTTCGAAAAATAAAATAAGCCACTGGGAACTGATTTTTAATGGTTTTAACCCTTCTGAAATTGTGATAATGTTCCCCTTTAAACCAAGAATAAACAAAAGGTGAGTGTCCCTAAGAAAAGGCATTTAAGTTTAGGGAAGGCTATCCAGAACGAAACTAAAACTGAACTGGCTACAAAGTAAACAAAAACAGAAGGCTGGACGACAGCAAAGACTTACTGTGGAGCAAAGACGGCGTCTACAAAGTACATCCGAACATGACATGACCATCAACAATGTCCCCACAAAGAAGGATTAAAAACACCTGAAATATTCTTGATTGCTAACACAAAGCAGGTGTGGGGAATAGCGGTCAAGGAAGACATGAAACTGCTACAGGAAAATACCAAAAAAAGAGAAAAAGCCACCAAAATAGGAGCGCAAGACAAGAACTAAAACACTACACACATGAAAACAGCAAAAAACTCAAAATAAGTCACGGCGTGATGTGACAGGTGGTGACAGTACACCTACTTTGAGACAAGAGCTATAGTGATGCATGCTTGGTTAGGGTTTCAAGTCATATCCAACAATTGCGAGAACAACTTTTTACTGTCATCTGTGTTTCTTTTTTTAATGATTTCTGCTGGTGGTGTGCCTCCGCATTTTTTCAACGCAAAAAATGTGCCTTGGCTCAAAAAAGGTTGAAAAACACCGCACTAGGCCACCGAGTAGGCCACGGGATCGGCGCCTGTGGTCGGAAGTGCGCATGAATGTGCGCCACCTGTCCTGGCTCAGCCCATGGCCTCTGGTTTAGAACCTGGGAAAGCGTGGAAAGGCCGAAACACTTACCGTGGTCCAATAGCCTTTTAAAGCCCATGAAATAAGCAAGATAATAACACCAATCTCACTTTTGACCATGAACAGGAAAATAAAAGAGCGGTGCTGCAAAATGTAGCTGATGAAGTCTAATAGGTTACCATGGTTATAACTTTCATCCGGCGTGAGGAAGGCTTCATGTCTCCTTTTGAAACCCCTCAGCTTGAAGCCCGTCATCAAGTGCTGTAATTGACCGATGAAATAGTGCGCGCACGCCGCTCCGAAAGCCTCAAGCATGCACGGCTTTGCATCTCCTGCGTCCAAACGTTGGTTTTTTTTTTCTATTCCTGTCGTTTGCTTCTGTTTACACGTTTACGCTGTTGTGTGTTTTGTTGGCCTACTTAACGTATGCAGATTGTGTTGATGTCTGTCGCGGCCCAATTACACATGTCATCGGAAGTGAAACCTCGGGGGAGCTGCGGCTTTTATCGACTGCGTCCCCTGGAGAGATTGTTGCAGAACGGGGAGGAGTGCACCTCCCAGGATGTGCAGCTGTCAGGTGTGCCGGTGAACGTGGGCAGGTGCACGCAGCGAATGGATGACGATCACGTTTACCGCAGTCACGGGTGGGGGGGTGTTCGTATTTCCTTTTCTCACTGGGTACAATGCCAGCCCTGAGGGAGGAACACGGCTCTGAAGGCAGCGTCCATGGGAGGAGTCTTACATAACCGCTTGTATAATGTCAATGAAAACTGCTCATTTAAAAAGAGCATGAATAACGCGCTCTCGTGTTGATTCATGGACCAGGATCTTCATCATGCGTCTTTGGTCGACCTTTGTTTTTGTTTTTTTCTAGGTTTACAGCGCACGGCTTTTTAAAGGGGAACATTATCACAATTTCAGAATTGTTAAAACCATTAAAAATCAGTTCCCAGTGGCTTATTATATTTTTTGAAGTTTTTTTCAAAATTTTACCCATCACGCAATATCCCTAAAAAAAGCTTCAAAGTGCCTGATTTTAACCACCCGTCCATTTTCCTGTGACGTCACATAGTGAAGCCAACACAAACAAACATGGCGCATAGAACAGCAAGCTATAGCGACATTAGCTCGGATTCAGACTCGGATTTCAGCGGCTTAAGCGATTCAACAGATTACGAATGTATTGAAACGGATGGTTGTAGTGTGGAGGCAGGTAGCGAAAACGAAATTGAAGAAGAAACTGAAGCTATTGAGCCATATCGGTTTGAACCGTATGCAAGCGAAACCGACGAAAACGACACGACAGCCAGCGACACGGGAGAAAGCGAGGACGAATTCGGCGATCGCCTTCCAACCAACGATTGGTATGTGTTTGTTTGGCATTAAAGGAAACTAACTACTATGAACTAGGTTTACAGCATATGAAATACATTTAGGAACAACAACATGCACTTTGAGAGTGCAGACAGCCCAATTTTCATCAATTAATATGTTCTGTAGACATACCCTCATCCGCGCTGTTTTCCTGAAAGCTGATCTGTCCAGTTTTGGAGTTGATGTCAGCAGGCCAGGGAAGCTAGGATCGATAGGGGGTTTAGCTCGCTCGTCTGCGGGAACAAACTGCCGCCATTGCTTGCCGTTCTAGCGAGGTCCTTTGTCTCTGAATTGCTCACACACTCCGGCAGATTCAATGGGGGTCTGGCGGCAGATTTCTTTGACTTTATCGTAGGAAATGCATCTGCTTTGAGTGTCGCAGGATATCCACACATTCTTGCCATCTCTGTCGTAGCATAGCTTTCGTCGGTAAAGTGTGCGGAACAAACGTCCAATTTCTTGCCACTTTCGCATCTTTGGGCCACTGGTGCAACTGGAATCCATCCCTGTTCGTGTTGTTACACCCTCCGACAACACACCGACGAGGCATGATGTCTCCAAGGTACGGAAAACAGTCGAAAAAAACGGAAAATAACAGAGCTGATTTGACTTGGTGTTTGTAATGTGTTTGAGAAAATGGCGGATTGCTTCCCGATGCGACGTCACGTTGTGACGTCATCGCTCCAAGAGCGAATATTAGAAAGGCGTTTAATTTGCCAAAATTCACCCATTTAGAGTTCGGAAATCGGTTAAAAAAATATATGGTTTTTTTTCTGCAACATCAAGGTATATATTGACGCTTACATAGGTCTGGTGATAATGTTCCCCTTTAATAACATGCATGGTAGGAGAACATAGTGTACAGCAGTGTTTTTCAACCTTTTTGGAGCCAAGGCACATTTTTGTTCATTGAAAAAACTTTACGTTGTCGGTTAATCTTCTAATGGAGAACGTGGCAGCAGGTGGAGTCGCTGCGGATACTTTCAGAATGTTTCAAACCACACATTGCTTGTCCGTTGCTGTTTTTAGACTCATACTGAGCTAGCAAAAATAGAAACATGTTGTGAAACGGCTAAAAAACACACTTAAAAATAACACATTAGCACAGTAGCTAACAATAGCACTGCTCTGCTGACAAAATGAGCACCGGAGATCGATTAGCCCGCTCACAATGGATGTGCTGCCAGGCACAAAATGGCTACTCTGTGGGCACAAAATGGGTGGATGAAACGTTTGTACACGTAAACAAGGTTCTTACAACAGAGCATATTTTTCTTCAGCCTGTATTTTGTAAACTGAAAAGTTTGTACAACAAGGGGTTCGTAAATAGAGGTTAGACTTAGACTTCCTTTTTATTGTCATTCAAATTTGAACTCTACAGCACGGATAAGAACGAAATTTTGTTAAATAGAGGTTCCACTGTAATATATAATATTTTAAATAGAAGGATTTCTAATAGCTACATAAGTATACCCAGCAGCCACAAGACATTGATACAATGTTGATTATACACAGCAAAAACTGGAATGTTGAATCAACTCCCACAGAGTTGATTTGAACACCTTTTAAGGGTTTATATAGCTCCACACTTTTCAGAGTTAAATTCACATTTTCAAAATAGTTAATTATATAACATGATATCAGAGTTCCTTTTTTAACTCACCAACTTGGGTTAAATCAACACTTTGGGAGTTGTCATTAACCCTATGTCAGAGTTCCTTCTTTAACTCACCAGACGGGGTTAAATTAACACTAAGCGATTTAAACTAAGCAAGTAAAAACATTTTCAGGGTTTATATTAGAGATGTCGTATTTTTCGGAGTATAAGTCGCTCCGGAGTATAAGTCGCACCGGCCGAAAATGCATAACAAATAGAGATGTCCGATATATTATTGGCCGATAAATGCGTTAAAATGTAATATCGGAAATTATCGGTATCGGTTTTTTTTTAATTATCGGTATCGGTTTTTTTTGGTTTTTTTGTTTGTTTTTTAATTAAATCAACATAAAAAACAGAAGATACACTTACAATTAGTGCACCAACCCAAAAAACTTCCCTCCCCAATTTACACTCATTCACACAAAAGGGTTGTTTCTTTCTGTTATTAATATTCTGCTTCCTACATTATATATCAATATATATCAATACAGTCTGCAAGGGATACAGTCCGTAAGCACACATGATTGTGCGTGCTGCTGGTCCACTAACCTTTAACAGTTAATTTTACTCATTTTCATTAATTACTAGTTTCTATGTAACTATTTTTATATTGTTTTACTTTCCTTTTTATTCAAGAAAATGTTTTTAATTGATTTATCTTATTTAATTGTATTAATTTTTTTTTAAAGTACCTTATCTTCACCATACCTGGTTGTCCAAATTAGGCATAATACTGTGTTAATTCCACGACTGTATATATCGGTTGATATCGGTATCGGTAATTAAGGAGTTGGACAATATCGGAATATCGGATATCGGCAAAAAGCCATTATCGGACATCCCTAGTTTATATAACTCCACACTCTACAGAGTTAAAATAACATTTGCAAAACAGTTAAGTTGTTAACACTTTTTTAGAGTTTCTACTTTAATCCTATATTTAACATGTTATACATTGAACATAATGTTATATTACAATAAGATGATACACACAAAAAAATAATAATAAAAACATTTAATTTCCAAGAACATTTATTTTGGTTTGTCCCATGCAGTCAGTTAAAAATAAAAAAAAAGCTTACATGCATACTTGCCAGCCCTCACGGATTTTCCGGGAGACTCCCGAAATTCAGCGCCTCTCCCGAAAACCTCCCGGGACAAATTTTCTCCCGAAAATCTCCCGAAATTCAGGCGGACCTGAGTGACGTGTCGACAGCCTGTTTTCACGTCCGCTTTCCTACAATATGAACAGCGTGCCTGCCCAATCACGTTATAACTGTAGAATGATCGAGGGCGAGTTCTTGGTTTCTTATGTGGGTTTATTGTTAGGCAGTTTCATTACCGTCCTCCCAGCGCGGCAACAACACACAACAGCAGTCACGTTTTCCTCTACCGTAAAGCAGTTCGTCTGCCATAAACGGCAATGTTGTGACACTCTTAAACAGGACAATACTGCCATCTACTGTACATGCATATGTGACAATAACATCTAGGGCTTTTAGAGAGTGCAGTGCACAATTGCGCACACAACAAGGAGACGAAGCAGAATGCATCATCAGAGAGGCTGTTCAGCATGGTTAGAAAAATAGTGACAGAGAATAGAACAAGGATGGACAATTCAACCCTTAACTCAACAATGAGTAGATGAGTGTTATGTGTGTGTATATGTGTAAATAAATGAACACTGAAATTCAAGTATTTCTCTTATTTTTATATATCTATATCTATCTATATATATATAGATATATATAATTAAAAAATATATATATATATATATATATATGTATATATATATATATATATATATATATATATATATATATATATATATACATGTATATATATATATATATATTTTTTTTTTAAATTTATTATTATATATATCTATATATATATATATATATATATATATATATATATATATATATATATATATATATATATAGCTAGAATTCACTGAAAGTCAAGTATTTCTCTTATATATATATATATATATATATATATATATATATATATATATATATATATATATATATATATATATATATATATATATATATACATATACATATATATATATATATATATATATATATATATATATATATATATATGAAATACTTGACTTGGTGAATTCTAGCTGTAAATATTATCCTCCCCTCTTAACCACGCCCCCAACCAAGCATGTTGTTCCAACCTTGTATTTGTGTTGTAGAATATTGGTTGAGAAATGACCAAAAATGCAATGGTCAAATCAAGGTCCGAACCCAACATTGATTAAACGTCGTCAAAAAGCATGTAGTTTCAACGCGAGGTTTGAGTTGCTCAAAGTCAGGACCAAATTCAACAAGCTCTCAACATATGCTTTTGATTTGTTGTATAGCATTCCTTACACACTAAAAAATGCTGGGTTATTTTGATAACCCAATTTATGAGTTGCGAGTGTTGTGTTAAATTTTGGAGTTATTTTTATGAAGAGCAATCCATTTTGGGTATTATAAGGGTATTATTTTAACTAAATTTCTGGGTTTTCAAATCTATGAACCATTTTTAGGTTGTTTTTCAACGCATTTTTGGATAAAAGGTTGTTTTGTTTTTTTAATTAAAAATGACTGAATTGAAGGGAATTTCATTAAGGATTAATCTCATTATTATTATTTACAATCAAACATCTTATGTACATGAAAATAATTGAGCATGCTGTATAGAAAGATTCCCGGGCGCAGCACCGCTGCTGCCCACTGCTCCCCTCACCTCCCAGGGGGTGAACAAGTCAAATGAAGAGGACACATTTCACCACAACTAGTGTGTGTGTGACAATCATTGGTACTTTAACTTTAACTTTAACTTTAGAACTACTATGACCATACATGGCAATTCTGGTAAAAAAAAATGTCACTCATATCTTGCTTTTGAGTATATTTTAATGGAATAAACATAATATTGATCAGTAGTTGGGAAGGAGTAGGACAAATCAGCAGTAAAATGTATCATTTTTAACCAACTATTGGGTCAATGAGCGCTAAATTGTGCAACCCAATAGTTGGGTTAAGAATAACCCAACATTGTAGTGAGCATAACTCAGCTTTTGTGTTAAATAAATTTAACCCACTAGTTGGGTTATGAACCAACCAACATTGAGTTAGCATAACTCAACTTTTTGGTTCAATAATTCAACGTAAAAGTTGGGTTGGGAATAACCCAAAATTAAGTTATCATAACTCAACTTTTTGGTTAAATAATTCAACGCAAAAGCTGGCTTGAAAAAAATTAACCCACTATGAGTAGTCTGGGGTTCAATCCCAAGCTCGTGTGAATGTTGTCTGTCTATCTGTGTTGGCCCTGCGATGAGGTGGCGACTTGTCCAGGGTGTACCCCGCCTTCCGCCCGATTGTAGCTGAGATAGGCTTCAGCGCCCCCCGCGACCCCGAAGGGAATAAGCGGTAGAAAATGGATGGATGGATGGATGTTGAGTTAAAATAACTCAGATAAGGGGTTTGTCCTTTTCTGAACCAGCAGTTGGGTTCAAATTTGGTTACTTTTTAACCCAACATTTTTTTGTGTGTAGCGCCAACTACTAACATTTTTTTGCCAACACAGTTTAGCCTCAAACACATGCCGAGAGTTAAACGATGATAAAAAGTTATTTAACGTCAGTTTCAGCACATCTTTAGTTGGTAGGTTAGCAATAGTACAATTATTCCATACAAACCCCGTTTCCATATGAGTAGGGAAATTGTGTTAGATGTAAATATAAACGGAATACAATGATTTGCAAATCATTTTCAACCCATATTCAGTTGAATATGCTACAAAGACAACATATTTGATGTTCAAACTCATAAACATTTTTTTTTGTTGCAAATAATCATTAACTTTAGAATTTGCTGCCAGCAACACATGACAAAGAAGTTGGGAAAGATGGTAATAAATACTGATAAAGTTGAGGAATGCTCATCAAACACTTATTTGGAACATCCCACAGGTGAACAGGCAAATTGGGAACAGGTGGGTGCCATGATTGGGTATAAAAGTAGATTCCATGAAATGCTCAGTCATTCACAAACAAGGATGGGGCGAGGGTCACCACTTTGTCAACAAATGCGTGAGCAAATTGTTGAACAGTTTAAGAAAAACCTTTCTCAACCAGCTATTGCAAGGAATTTAGGGATTTCACCATCTACGGTCCGTAATATCATCAAAGGGTTCAGAGAATCTGGAGAAATCACTGCACGTAAGCAGCTAAGCCTGTGACCTTCGATCCCTCAGGCTGTACTGCATCAACAAGCAACATCAGTGTGTAAAGGATATCACTACATGGGCTCAGGAACACTTCAGAAACCCACTGTCAGTAGCTACAGTTGGTCGCTACATCTGTAAGTGCAAGTTAAAACTCTCCTATGCAAGGCAAAAACCGTTTATCAACAACACCCAGAAACGCCGTCGGCTTCGCTGGCCCTGAGCTCATCTAAGATGGACTGATACAAAGTGGAAAAGTGTTCTGTGGTCTAACGAGTCCACATTTCAAATTGTTTTTGGAAACTGTGGACGTCGTGTCCTCCGGATCAAAGAGGAAAAGAACCATCCGGATTGTTATAGGCGCAAAGTTGAAAAGCCAGCATCTGTGATGGTATGGGGGTGTATTAGTGCCCAAGACATGGGTAACTTACACATCTGTGAAGGCGCCATTAATGCTGAAAGGTACATACAGGTTTTGGAGCAACATATGTTGCCATCCAAGCAACGTTACCATGGACGCCCCTGCTTATTTCATCAAGACAATGCCAAGCCACGTGTTACATCAACGTGGCTTCATAGTAAAAGAGTGCGGGTACTAGACTGGCCTGCCTGTAGTCCAGACCTGTCTCCCATTGAAAATGTGTGGCGCATTATGAAGCCTAAAATACCACAACGGAGACCCCCGGACTGTTGAACAACTTAAGCTGTACATTAAGCAAGAATGGGAAAGAATTCCACCTGAGAAGCTTAAAAAATGTGTCTCCTCAGTTCCCAAACGTTTACTGAGTGTTGTTAAAAGGAAAGGCCATGTAACACAGTGGTGAACATGCCCTTTCCCAACTACTTTGGCACGTGTTGCAGCCATGAAATTCTAAGTTAATGATTATTTGCAAAAAAAAAAAAAAAGTTTATCAGTTTGAACATCAAATATCTTGTCTTTGTAGTGCATTCAATTGAATATGGGTTGAAAAGGATTTGCAAATCATTGTATTCCGTTTATATTTACATCTAACACAATTTCCCAACTCATATGGAAACGGGGTTTGTACATGGCCTAATTAGACTATGAAAATAGATTAACTATACACTAATAAAGACTTTCTGTGGTCAAATCAGAGGTCAAAGTAAAGCCGCTGCTCCTCCCATCGAGAGGAGCCAGATGAGGTGGTTCGGGCATCTGGTCAGGATGCCACCCGAACGCCTCCCTAAGGAGGTGTTTAGGGCACGTCCGACCGGTAGGAGGCCGCGGGGAAGACCCAGGACACGTTGAGAAGACTATGTCTCCCGGCTGGCCTGGGAACGCCTCGGGATCTCCCGGGAGGAGCTGGACGAAATGGCTGGCGAAAGGGAATTCTGGGCTTCCCTGCTTAATAATAATAATAATAATAATAATAATAATAATAGATTTTATTTGTAGAAAGCACTTTACATTGAGCAAACAACCTCAAAGTGCTACAGTGTATTGAAAAAAAAAAAAAAAAAAAAAAAAGATAATAAAAAAAGAAATACAAATAAAAACTAGAACAGCCTAATAGCTAGAACTATAGTATGCATATAGAAGGGTTTTTAAGCCTTTTTTAAAAGCATCCACAGTCTGTGGTGCTCTCAGGTGGTCAGGGAGAGCATTCCACAGACTGGGAGCGGCGGAGCAGAAAGCCCGGTCTCCCATAGTTCGTAGCTTTGTCCTCAGAGGTTGGAGGAGGTTAGCCTGTCCGGAGCGGAGGTGTCGTGTGGAGGATTTGGGGGTGAGTAGTTCTTTGAGGTAGAAGGGGGCATTTCCATGGAGGCACTGGTGGGTTAGTAGGGAGACTTTGTATTCGATCCTGAGTGGAACAGGAAGCCAGTGAAGGGATTTGAGAATTGGTGTGATATGGTCGTATTTCCGCACTCTCATCAGGATCATAACAGTTTAGGCTGCTGCCCCCGCGACCCGATCTCGGATAAGCGGAAGAAGATGGATGGATGGATGGATGAAGGTGAATTCGCGTGGCTTCTCCCTTTCCACTCATCGCCATCTTCGCCAACAAGTCTTCAATAAAGATACAAGTGATGTTAAATTTGTCCATTTCATTCATTATTTTTTTATATATTTTACCTTGTTTCATACTTGCCTACCTTGAGACCTCCGATTTCGGGAGGTGGGGCGTGGGGGCGTGGTCGGGGGTGGGACAGGGCGTGGTTGGGGGCGTGGTTAAGAGGGGAGGAGTATATTGACAGCTAGAATTCACCAAGTCAAGTATTTCATACATATATATATATATATATATATATATATATATATATATATATATATATATATATATATATATATATATTATATCTACATCCTGAAAATATGCAAACAAAACTGTTTAGATAATTGATACTTCAAACTTGCATAAATATAACATGAATATAACATAACTTGGCTTCTGAGAGCTTCAAAATGTAATGAATAAAATGCTAAAGTTGTTGATAAACAAGCAATTATTTTAATAATTAAATATGGTCATTTTAAATGAATTATTATGATAATTTAAAATTAATTATTTCAAATATGTTTATTTTGATGTACCGGTATAATTCTATGGCTGGATGTAATAAGGAGTCAGAAAAAATACAAATAAAAATACAATTAAATTTGATGTTTTTAGCAAAATATAGTAAAAATGTATTTAGTTTTTTTTTTTTTAATTAATAAATATATTTATTTTTAGGTAAGATAAACATAATAATACAATTTATCTCTAGTCTGGATGATTTAGTTCTTGTCACCCTGTTGTCCTACCGTCTGAAAAAAGGCTGTCCTCACTCAGGTCCGCTGAAAATCGGGAGATTTTCGGGAGAATATTTGTCCCGGGAGTTTTTCGTGTGAGGCGCTGAATTTCGGGAGTCTCCCGGAAAATCCGGGAGGGTTGGCAAGTATGCCTTGTTTTCTGCTATAATTAGTCGGTTTTTGGGTGTCTGGAACATATTTCTCATCTGAATTGTTGCTTCGGTTTTTGTGCGATCTTTATCCGACATTTTGAGTGCATTTACAGCCGTAATCGTACTGCAGTTCGAGAAGCGAGTGCACTACTAGACATGGTCATTAAGGCTACAACACGTAGACACATAAGTAGAGATACAGAATTATGACTTCCTTCCAAAATGTTTGCACGAATGGAGACGAAACAATGAGTCCAAATGAGCTTCCCTCCTCCTACATGAATAATTTGTGACATTGCAGTCCACTCCCACAGCCACCATCACCGCCACGGAGCGCCTTGCCTGCCTCGCGAACGCGCCTCATCGGTCTCGCGAGCGCGCTTCCGTCCGTCCAAAGCGCGGGCAGCAGAGGAAGGAAGGAAGGAAGGAAGGAAGGAGGGAAGGACGCGCGTTTTACTTTGGTACATTCATACATTTCGGCGCCTCGCTTGTCCCGTCCTCGTACTGAAGACTCATATTTACTTGACCGATAATCGATACTATCACACCAGCCTTCTCAGAGGGAGACAAAGAAGAGTCCCGTGGAGGTGATGCGTTGCCTTCAGGTTCATCCATCATTTTTTATTTTTTATTTCAGCCCCTTTGCTTACTCCGGACAGATGCCGGGAGAGACACTTTTTTCCCCTCCGAGAATTGATCACCTCGTGTGGACAACTAGCGGAGTGAAGCCCTGAAGGTAAGAAATATTCACAATTTCGTGATATTGTTATTATTAAAGTAGAACTGGAACGGTACAAACAGGTGGTGTGATACGTGAACGCAGCATTCCTTCATGGTGGACCACACTGAGTTAACCTGACCTATTTGGAGGATTGCATTTCTATTGATTTTTTTTTTTGCAATATAAAAAATGACCCAGTTGAGAGGTAAAATAATACATCTACAGCACAGTGAGCAGCATCATTCAATGTGAGGGCTGGAGGATGATATTCATGTTTGAAACAACATATAAGTGACTTTTTATCACATATCTGCAAATGTGATGCTTGTAGATGCAATTTTATAAGAGCAAATAATTCTTGGTGTTTGAGAGACTGCTTTGGCATTGTTGGTTTTTTCATTAGTTGTTACTCAACAATAATGGTATACCCACGTATATTTACTACTTTGTTGCTGTAAAGGATAGCATGAAATGAAAGTAGGTATTTACACTGCAAGTATCTATTTCTGATGTATTTTCAAGTGCCACATATGCAATAGTACTGTGCTTACAGGTAGAACACCTGGATCAACAAGCCAAACACACACTTGTGTCAAAACAGGAGTAAAAAAAATAACTATGTTATTCAGAATATTAAATGTTAACGGTTTGGACTAACTCTTTGCGACATGTTTTTTTGATTGATTGATTGAGACTTTTTTTAGTAGGTTGCACAGTGAAGTACATATTCCGTACAAATGACCACTAAATGGTAACACCCGAATAAGTTTTTCAACTTGTTTAAGTCGGGGTCCACTTGAAGTGATTCATGATACAGATATATACTATCAGATATAGACTATCATCATAATACAGTCATCACACAAGATAATCATCAGGGTATATACATTGAATTATTTACATTATTTACAATCCGGTGTGTGGAGGGGGGGGGGGTTAGGTTTGGTTGTTATCATCATTTCAGTCATCAACAATTGAGAACAGAGAAAGAGAGAGAGAGAGAGAGATCAGAAGGCATAAGAAAAAGTATCTACATTTGATTATTTACCTTTGATTATTAACAGTTCGGGGAGGGTGTTAGTTTAGGGTTGAAGTTGCCTGGAGGTGTACTTTTATTGCGGTTTTGAAGGAGGATAGAGATGCCCTTTCTTTTATACTTGTTGGGAGTGCATTCCACATTGATGTGGCATAGAAAGAGAATGAGTTAAGACCTTTGTTAGATCAGAATCTGGGTTTAACGTGGTTAGTGGAGCTCCCCCTGGTGTTGTGGTTATGGCGGTCATTTACGTTAAGGAAGTAGTTTGACATGTACTTCGGTATCAGGGAGGTGTAGCGGATTTTATAGACTAGGCTCAGTGCAAGTTGTTTTACTCTGTCCTCCACCCTGAGCCAGCCCACTTTGGAGAAGTGGGTAGGAGTGAGGTGGGATCTGGGGTGGAGGTCTAGAAGTAATCTGACTAGCTTGTTCTGGAATGTTTGGAGTTTAGATTTGAGGGTTTTGGAGGTGCTAGGGTACCAGGAGGTGCATGGGTAATCGAAAAAGGGTTGAACGAGAGTTCCCGCTAGAATCCTCATGGTGCTTTTGTTGACCAGAGAGGAGATTCTATAGAGAAATCTTGTTCGTTGGTTGACCTTTTGATTACCTTGGTTGCCATTTTATCACAGGAAAGATTAGTCTCTAGAATGGAACCTAGGTAGGTGACCTCATCTTTCCTGGTGATAACAATGTCACCCACTTTTATAGTGAAGTCACTGACTTTCTTAAGGTTCCTGTTTAACAGGATGGATTCCGTTTTACCCAAGTGTATGGATAGCTTGTTGTCAGCGAGCCTGGTGCAAGTTCTACAGAGTTCAGCACTGAGGATTTTCTCCATCTGTGACTTGTCCTTGTCTGATACCAGCAAGGCCGAGTCATCCGCAAACAAGAACAATTCACAGTCGCATGCCGATGACAAGTCGTTTATGTATACTAGGAACAGTAAAGGCCCCAATATACTGCCTTGGGGGACTCCACAGCTTACTGAGAGGGGGGAGGGGGGGACACGGTGCCGTTCACCTCTACCACCTGTTCCCTCCCCTCCAAGTAAGATTGCATCCAGCTCGATGGTACAGCACATTGTTTATAGTACCATATTTAGACTACACCATTTGTTTACATGTTTATTTGTTCGTGTAAGCCAGTTGTACTCAAACTTTTTTCACGAGTACCGCCTCAGAAAAAACTTGTCTCGTCAAGTACCACCATAATGACCGACATTAAGATACAGTAGCGTAGTATGGTCAAGTATTCATTGATAACAAAGCAGAGGTTTTGTTTAACAAGCATATTTAATATTTTTGGCCACTGTAACATTACACACAGTATGAACAGTAACACTGTGTTTGGCTGTATAAAAAACAAAACACTGTACTTTAATCAAGTGATTTTTTTTTTTGTGTACCACTAAATGGAGCCTGCGTACCACTAGTGGTATACGTACCACAGTTAGCGAGTTACTAGTGTAAGCTATGCAAAGTAGTTGAAATTTGAGTGGCAAAAGCTTCACTCCTACAGTTTTAACAGTGCTATTATTTCTCTGACAATCAGCGCTGTTTTTAAACCCCAAATTGAAATTTTGAAAGTACATCCGTCGTCATGTTTTTCATAATGATTGTGTAAAATTCCCCAAAAAAGTGCAGTTCGCCTTTAAACAAAATTGGTAAAAAAAACAACCAAAAACAAACATCGCCGCTATCAAGCATAGCACATTTGAATCGGGGCACATGTAGAATTTTGTTAATTGTCTATAAATTGTGGAACATTCGTCTAATGAAAATCAACCCGGCCCCAGTCAGTCAGAATCGGCAACCAGACATCAGGCACAAAGGTTCTAAGCATAGGGACCCCCCAAGGCTGCGTGCTGAGCCCCCTATTGTACACCCTCTTCACACACGACTGTCTGGCCTCCCAGAACAACACCAGTGTCATCAAGTTTGCAGATGATACTACGGTCGTCGGACTGATCACCGGGGGAGCTGAGGCAGCGTACAGAAGGGAGGTAGCGGAACTGGTGGCCTGGTGTCAGGATAATAATCTCTCCTTGAACACAGACAAGACCAAGGAGATGATTATTGACCCACGGAGAAGGAGTGCACAGTACACACCTCTGTACATAGGGGGGGACAAAGGTGGACAGGGTGAAAACCTTTAAATTCCTCGGGACCCACATCAGCGAGGACCTCACCTGGGATCACAACACCCAACAAACAATAAAGAAAGCCCAGCAGCGACTGTACTTCCTAAGAAGGCTGAGAAAATTTGGCATGTCACTCAAAATTCTCAGCAACTTCTATAGAAGTACGGTTGAGAGTGTCCTTACCAGCTCAATCACGGTCTGGTATGGAAACTGCACTGCTAAGGACAGGAAGGCACTCCAGCAAGTGATTAAAACTGCTCAGTACATATCAGGAGCAGCCTTCCCCTCACTACAGGACATGTACTCTACCAGGGCCACCAGGAGAGCACACAACATCATAAAGGACAGTACACACCCCCAGCACAGTCTCTTCAGCCTCCTACCATCAGGCAGACGATACAGGAGCCTGAAATCCAGGACTACGAGACTGACAAACAGTTTCTACCCACAGGCCATCAGGCTTGTGAATGCTAACTTGTGAATGCTAGCTCCCCCCCCACCCCCCGTTTTACTTTTGTCTTTTTGAACAAAAGACAGCTACCATGACCACCCCCGAACTGTGAACCATCACTGTAGACACTTTTCACCTTTGATCACTAAAGACACTTTAACTGCTGCCGTGACCCAAGGTCACCTCCATATTTATACTGTTGACTGTCAATCAGAATGTGCAATAATGTTATGTTACTTTCTGTGCCTTGTATATACATTTTTATTTTTATTTTTATTTGTAGCTAAGTACCGTGTGACTTGTTGAAGGGTGGACTAGCAAAGTAAGATTTCCATTGTACGGCAAACTGTCTGTTTAACTGTGCATATGACAATAAACAATCTTGTATCTTGAATCTTGAATCTTGAAATTTTTGGTAAATCTGTTTTCCAGTATTATGTATTGTTCTAGCATAAATTCCAAAGCATTTTAAACACAAGCTATAGAGTGTACCAAAGAAAGTCATTTACAGTTACGTGACTGAGTAACCATTAAGGATGGGTACTTTTCACATTTTAATGGATATGGTACTTGGGAATGCACTCCACAGTAGCAATTTTCATTATTTTTGTGTGTGTTCATGCGTTTATAATATTAATGTGTGTATAATCAAAGTCTATTTTTCAACATTTAACAGTGAGCTGATAATAATGCATGTGCTGTCCAGTTCTATCTTGTTTTCTTACACTTCTGAGTCTCATTTGCAAGTATTATATAGCAGGCTTTGCATGCAGTTGCAATACCTAGACGTTAGATGGCAGTAGTGTATAGACTACGGTGTGTTGCCTAGTCAGGGAGTAGTCTTTTCCATTAAGCTACATTTAGTCTTTTGTTGCACCCTAAAAAGTGTTTATACTGTAAGTGTTGTATTTTTTACACATCAGGTGTTTGATTGTAACGTGCATCTTAGTTGTACAGTAGTTTTCATTACCAGGAAAATCTAATTTAAAACATTTGTATGCTCGTACAACTCTTAAAACCTTTAGCATATCCGTGTGTGGAGTTCAATTATGGAATGGATTAACCAAAGAAATCAAACAAAGCACCAATATGATTCAGTTTAAGAGACTGTTCAAAGTACAAGTGTTCACAAAGTACACAGAACAATAATTATGATGAGATTAATTATGTACTTTATATTTGTTTACTTACTATGGTATATTATTTATTTATTTGCTGTTCTGTTATAGAGTACAAGGAAATGGGATACAATTGCTGCGGTATGAAAAGGGGTAGAATTAAATAAGCTCAGCTTCTTCCTGTAATGAAACAACTGGAAAAATGTGATGCCGAACTGAAAACTGAACATTTTGAGGTGCTGGAATGCCATGTCAAATCGCTAATGCTAATCAGTAGCACGTCAATGGGAAATCAAATGTAAATTAGCATCTAGTTATTACATTTTTAAAAATGTTAAAGTGTTTTCTATCATACTTGCGTTGTTGGCACGGAAAATTGTAACATCTCTTCGAGGCAGTCCGACTGAGTGCTGCTTAAGTGCTTGTTTGTCCGCCAAGTGTTTGAGCCGGCCGAGTAACCATGCATATTTTGTTGTTGTTTGGTTATTAATGTTCCATGCACATATTTAGACTATATTAACTGGTCAGCGATTTTGCTGTAGTTAAAGATATACTGTGGGTGTCTTTTTCGCCGTGTGTGTGTTGTTCGGGTGGATGTGCATCGGTGTATAGGTCATCAAAAGGTGTATTGCAAAGATGTCAGGCCGGCATTGACAAATATCTATCTGTTAATGTTCCCGATATCAATGCATATGATCCATATTTAAAAGAGGACTCCGCAGCTTGCATTTTATGTTCCTCTTGACTTCATTCAAGTCGAAGTGTGTGAGTGGATTAAGACCATCGAAAGACATCCATGTGTTGACATGAAGTAAGTAAGTGGTGGTAGAGAGTAGATGCCTGGCTAAAGATCACGTGACATAGTCTGCTCCAACCACGAAGCCTCGCCACAGAGCTGTTTGTTTCACGGGCCATGTGTGACATTTTGTGTCACACGTTTTACCTCTGTCATTTTGCAACGGCCCGAGCTTGTGTTCACGCTGGGCTCTCCGTCACTCGCCCACAACATGTAGAGCACGATATCACGACGTTTACTTTCATCGCTGTTGGCCACCTGCACCGAGTCGATTAGGTTTTCTTTGTTTCAACACAAAAAAACGGGTTGTTTCGGCCTTGTTGTGGTTTCGGCGTCGAAAGCTGCAGAATGTGTCCGTAAGTGTTCTTGTCTTTCGCGAAATAGGATCCTCAGAGTCCTAACGTTAGGTCCAGTCTGTGCTTTCACAGTGAAACCAGTACAGGAGGGTATTGTCAGAACTGTTTGTGCATTTTCAGCATCCAGCAGTCAGATCGATCAGAGCGCCCTCTCCATCTCTCCAGGTCACAAGTGTCTGTGTGAGTGACAGATAGAAAAGCTCTGGCTCGCGTTTGTAACAAATGTCTTATATTAGGGTCAATACGGTCAATTTCACCCGAGAAAAAAGGACAGGGTCGCCTTATATTTAAGGTCTAAAGCAGGGGTCCCCAAACTTTTTGAGTCGGGGGCCGCATTGGGTTAAAAAATTTTGGCCGGGGGCCGGGCTGTGTGTGTGTGTGTGTGTGTGTTTGTATAGAACAGCTCAATTTTCGTTTCATCTGACCACATAACTTTCCTCCAGAAGGTCTTATCTTTGTCCATGTGATGTCAGATGAAACAAAAATTGAGCTGTTTGGCCACAATACCCAGCAATATGTGTGGAGGACTATATCTACTGACAGATATAAGTTAAAGTACATTTAAAGGTACATTTTATCATGTATGTGCATGTACGCGCCAGTCTGATAGAGGATAGAGAAAAATAAGGAACCCATTGACTACAACGTCAGACTACAATGGCGGACTTGCGCAAAGCTCTTCGGGTAAACCTCTACCATATATGAGAATAAGGCGAAATACGTTCCTAATGTCTCAAATTCCAAACGGCTTGTTTGGAGCAAGTTTGGAAGAAGCCAAGATTGTTTTATAAATATCTACGACATGCCTCTATATTCTATAAGGATGAGCACCGAATCCGGCACTTTTTTTTAGCATCGACCGAATCCCGGGACAACGATTCACGTAAAATATAACATGTTACGGTTCTTTGGTAGCGCATGACGTCACGTCAAGTTGCAGACTAAGCCGGCTCTAACTACGGATTTAGGGATAACGGTATTAATGATAACCACAGTAAAACGCCCGACGGTTAGTAGTACCGTTTTAGATAACATTTTTCGAAAAACCATGATTTATAACTACATTTTGATAAACTCACAGATTGGCTGGTGCTAGCTTGCTAGCTTAAAGGGGAACATTATCACAATTTCAGAAGGGTTAAAACCATTAAAAATCAGTTCCCAGTGGCTTATTTTATTTTTCGAAGTTTTTTTCAAAATTTTACCCATCACGCAATATCCCTAAAAAAAGCTTCAAAGTGCCTGATTTTAACCATCGTTATATACACCCGTCCATTTTCCTGTGACGTCACACAGTGATGCCAATACAAACAAACATGGCGCATAGAACAGCAAGGTATAGCGACATTAGCTCGGATTCAGACTCGGATTTCAGCGGCTTAAGCGATTCAACAGATTACGCATGTATTGAAACGGATGGTTGTAGTGTGGAGGCAGGAAGCAAAAACGAAATTGAAGAAGAAACTGAAGCTATTGAGCCATATCGGTTTGAACCGTATGCAAGCGAAACCGACGAAAACGACACGACAGCCAGCGACACGGGAGAAAGCGAGGACGAATTCGGCGATCGCCTTCTAACCAACGATTGGTATGTGTTTGTTTGGCATTAAAGGAAACTAACAACAATGAACTAGGTTTACAGCATATGAAATACATTTGGCAACAACATGCACTTTGAGAGTGCAGACAGCCCAGTTTTCATCAATTAATATATTCTGTAGACATACCCTCATCCGCTCTCTTTTCCTGAAAGCTGATCTGTCCAGTCCAGTTGGAAATGCATCTGCTTTGAGTGTCGCAGGATATCCACACATTCTTGCCATCTCTGTCGTAGCATAGCTTTCGTCGGTAAAGTGTGCGGAACAAACGTCCAATTTCTTGCCACTTTCGCATATTTGGGCCACTGGTGCAACTTGAATCCGTCCCTGTTCGTGTTGTTACACCCTCCGACAACACACCGACGAGGCATGATGTCTCCAAGGTACGGAAAATAGTCGAAAAAAACGGAAAATAACAGAGCTGATTTGACTCGGTGTTTGTAATGTGTTTGAGAAAATGGCGGATTGCTTCCCGATGTTCCGAGAGCAAATAATAGAAAGGCGTTTAATTCGCCAAAATTCACCCATTTAGAGTTCGGAAATCGGTTAAAAAAATATATGATCTTTTTTCTGCAACATCAAGGTATATATTGACGCTTACATAGGTCTGGTGATAATGTTCCCCTTTAAAGGATAACATGAAAACAAGAGACATTGACGTCTTTCCCCATTAAGAAACAACATACCTCAATCTGAACTTAAATAAACTCATTGCTGTTTGAACAACTAAGCTACCTAATTGTGCACATCGAATATAAAAGCTGCGCTGTCTAAATATGTGGGACAACCAAATAGTAGAACGCCCACCATACGTAATAAATATTAGATTTGATTTGCAACGCACTTTTCATTTAAATATATTGTAAAGTGCTTAGGTACAAAACAATAAAAGTTTAGCCATTGAAACTAGAGATGTCCGATAATATCGGCCTGTCGATATTATCGGCCGATAAATGCTTTAAAATGTAATATCGGAAATTATCGGTATCGTTTTTTTAATTATCGGTATCGTTTTATTTTTGTTTTTTTTAATTAAATGAACATAAAAAACACAAGATACACTTACAATTAGTGCACCAACTCAAAAAACCTCCCTCCCCCATTTACACTCATTCACACAAAAGGGTTGTTTCTTTCTGTTATTAATATTCTGGTTCCTACATTATATATCAATATATATCAATACAGTCTGCAAGGGATACAGTCCGTAAGCACACATTATTGTGCGTGCTGCTGGTCCACTAATAGTACTAACTTTTAACTGTTAATTTTACTCATTTTCATTAATTACTAGTTTCTATGTAACTGTTTTTTTTATTGTTTTACTTTCTTTTTTATTCAAGAAAATGTTTTTAATGTATTTATCTTATTTTATTTTATTAATATTTAAAAAAAAGACCTTATCTTTACCATAGCTGGTTGTCCAAATTAGGCATAATGATGTGTTAATTCCACGACTGTATATATCAGTATCGGTTGATGTCGGTACCGGTAATTAAAGAGTTGGACAATATCGGAATATCGGATATCGGCAAAAAGCCATTATGGGACATCCCTAATTGAAACAGATAAAATACTAAAACTAAAGCACAGCTTATATAACCAAAACATGCAAAATAGTGGATTTTCCAACAGTGTGTCTATTCATTTTAGTTATTAAAAAAAAAATCAGATGATTTTAGGCTGTGTATAAGCACATATTGAGCCCATTCAACAATACTGCGATCTTACTGTAATAACAGTGCTACTTTTGGTCGCAATAACCGTGATATAGACTTTTCATCTCGTTACATCCCGAACTCTAACACTTGGTCATCATTCCAGCAGCAATTGTTGCAATTCAATGCTACAAAGTAATTGACTCAGAAATGTCATAATAAAGAAGCTATAGCAACTGGACAGAAGTTATAACAATCAGCTCATTTTTAAATGTTCCAATAAAAAAATTAGATTTTATTATTAAAAACATTTAGTTTTTATCAACACACACAAAAGTACCGGTACAGAACATTGTCGCCATTGAGTACCGGTATCGATTCCTAGGTCCTGGGAATTGATACCGTATCGGTTCAAATGTAAAAGGTACCCATCTCTATGCCTCCATGGTTTGATTGAAAATTTTCGGGACTTATGGAGATACCAAATACACAAAAACAAGGACCAAAATTCAAGAAAAGTAGTTTTTGCCTATTAAGTCCTCTTTAAGTGCTTAAATATTCCCTTCTTTCTGGAGTCTCCTTGCTCTTGCAAAGTAAAATACATTAAAAATGGTTCATATTAAATTGTAATTGTTTGAAATGAATCCACAGCAACCCTGTGAATAAATGTTAATCATTTGACAGCACTATTGCCGACACAACAGCCCGAGTGTCAAACTTGGCTTTGTGTCTTTGGCCTGCTCTCTACTGACTGCTCTTCTGGTTGAGCCTGCAATGTTGATAATAAGACAATAATCACAGTGCATGCTTGTCTAAACAACAGACTTGGGGACGTTCTAATGCTTGGAAGTGTTCCATCACCTGAGTACTTGAGACAAAAACCCTGTGCCATATGGTTCCCAGTGACTCTTAGCTGGAGGTAGCTTTCCATAAACAGGAAGAAAGCCTCGGGTTACATGATGGAAAATTCAACGACTTCCTCTGTAAGAAGCTGCTTGCTCCAACTAAAGTGTTTACACGATCCCACGGGGCTATCAAACACCATATTGTCTAATACGTCATTTTGAGTCCATTGTCGTCTCGCACTTAGAGCACATCAAAAGCTTGTCCGAAATATTCTTACAAAAAGAGTATGAATGTGGGAAGGCTCACACTAGACTAGGAAAAGTAATCTAAACCAGAAACAATAAAAAACAGAAGAGCCTATCAAAGACAGTTCAATTAAAATGGTAAAAAAAACAATTAAATCCTGAGTCGTGCTATCGAACGTAATGGCCCCTTTAAGTACCTCTGTGTACTATGATACTCCTGATACTTCCTAAGGATCATTTAATCAGAGGTGATCAATTTATTTAATACGTTCACAGATGACTTGAATTTCTGTTTGCACTATGAGAACATGCAGTCTTTTAGTCATAACTGATTCATAAAATGATGACAGATGCTGCCCAGTGTAATGGGCCGACTGGGACAACAGACTTGGTCATGTTTAACGAGGGACCTGCGGTCAGGGTCGGCATGTTGGGCCCGGGCAGAGTAAGCCGAGTCTGCCCTGGGCTGGAAGCTGTTTATTTTAATACATTTTATTTCTACATCAGAACAGGCCAAAATAAGATGATCAGTAATCAAAACATCATCATCATCATCGGTGGTCACTCGAACGAGTATGACGATCCTCCTGGTAGGGGTGTATCACTTTATGGAGGATGCCTGTGCGTGACTTTGTTTTACGTGGGGAGACTGGTGCACAGACAGTCACCACACGATCCTTGACAGAATCGGGTCAGGGCCCAGTGGCATGGAGTCCAAGACGACTGGGGACCCTTTTCTGCTGCAGCCTTCTTCCGCCATCGCAGCCCTTGTGGTAGTTCTTAAAATCTACCATCTTCCGCCTGCTCCGCCGTTGAGGTCTTCACCGTATCCCTGGCTAGGGGGGCAGTCAGGTACTAGGGCTTTGCCAAGGGCCACCTGGGGTAACAGTAGTAAAGGGGTTAACCTCCTAGTGCCCCACAAAGGTACGTTGACTAAGAGGATACAACAAGTACCCATTGTACTATAAGGCGCACTTAAAATCCTTTTTTTTAACTCAAAACTCGACAGTGCGCCTTATAACCCGGTACGCCTAGTGTACGGAATAATTCTGGTTTTGCTTACCGACCTCGAAGCAATTTTTTTTGGTACATGGTGTAATGATAAGTGTGACCAGTAGATGGCAGTCAAGCATAAGAGATACATGTAGACTGCAATATGATGGCAATATGACTCAAGTAAACAACACCAACATTTTATATGTGCCATTAAAAATTTAGAACATTACACACGGCACTCAAAAATCCATCAAATTGTTTTAGTACTTTGGCAAGCTATGAAGCCGCACCGCTTGATGGATTGTCGGCGCATTAAACATACTAGTATTATTATGGTGTGTGTATAAGGTAAGACATATTATCTGGCGTTTTGTTTTGCAATATTATGCAAAAGCAACTTTTCTTACCTTATGGTACCTGCCGATCTGTATTTGGGATCTGCATAAATCCTGAAATGTGTGCGCGTCCGCCTTAGTAGTCCGTGCCGACACCGTAGTCAATAAGCTTCTTCTTTTTCTCTATCTTCTTGTTATGGGACATTCATCCTCTGCTGTTGCCATGGAATATATGCACAGCTTTTAAATTGCGTACACTGAAAGAGGGGTGGGGGTTAGGTATGAGCGAGAGCCAATCAGATACTTTTCCTCGCGGGATAAGGAAGTCTCTGCCATAACTAATATAATACATTTAGGACAAACACTTACAGTTGCGGTTATCTTAAGGATATGTGTTTGAAATCATTTGAGCCTTTATCGTGTCCCAAAAATTACAGAGTTGGCCATTTCTATAGTAATAATGAGATTGTAAAGGACTGTTATTGATCTGGTGTTAATGTCCTACAACCTCTTTCTTGTTTAGACGCTACATCCATCCATCCATTTTCTACCGCTTGTCTCTTTCGGGGTCGCGGGGGGTGCTGGAGCCTATCTCAGCTGCATTCGGGCGGAAGGCGGGGTACACCCTGGACAAGTCGCCACCTCATCACAGGGCCACACGCTACATACAATAACTAATCTTTGTTCTTGTACATAATTGATATTTAGATCTATTCATTCAAGAGAGTTACATATATGATATTGAAGTACACATACTGTACTGTTTACATTTGGAGGTACCCTATATGCCCATAAGAGAGTTACATATTTGATCATTATGTACCTACCATACTGTTTACGTCTTTTGTACCTATAAAAGAGTTACATGCATAATAATAAAGTACCAACAGTACGGTACTGTTTGCGTGTTGAAGTACCTTTTAAAAAGCTGAAATTAACCCCAAACGACATCTTAGTGATTCAAAATAATATTTTGATACTGACACATGTCATCTGTGCATCTCCTAAGGGTGCTCGAGTAATGTATGTGCAGATGATGGTGTCAATATCAAAATATTACTTTGCATCACTTTTCGGCAACCAAGAATACATTGATTTAATGAATACATCCAAACACTTTATTAATTTGACCCCCTCCCAACCCCTTAAATATTTTTCTATGAATACAACCACAGAACCACAACATCGACAACTTTGTCTACACTGGAACTAATCATTCACAATAATCAGGTTACATTTAATGGACGTTTTACTTATAAACCAGAGGAAAATACCTTTGTGAAGATGGACTGTGCAAGTTTTGAACGAGTCGTGGCAGAGGGCGGTATTATTATTTGAAACAATATCGGGCCGTTTGGGACATGGGAGAAGAGAGATCCAACATGTAATTGTAAATAAACAAAACTGTTAAATAACTATTTAAATAACGACAGGCTGGTGTTTATCTGTATGGTCATGCTCAGAGTTCACAAATGTTCGTAAATATACCGTGCCTGAAAGATTATTGACATTGAATGAGAAGTCTTGTGTGTGTGAGAAAAAGATACGTGTGTACACAAGAAAGAAAATGTGTCGGAATTGAACCTGTTAGCACAAGATTTGCAATAAAAGTTAAGTGTCGTACTTTTACTTTGTGACTTCTTCTGGACGCAACAATAACACACACAATAAGCTGAAAAACACACATTCAGTTTTTATTTTCAGAGCATACCGAGATATTAAGTACACAATATCAGTTTTCAGACAAATGTTTAATCACTGCTGTTTTATTTCATACAATAATTTGTGCATTTTAAGCACGAAACCTGCTCGCCTGTGTCCAGGGACCGCCCTGGCAAAAACTGACCAATCACAGCTCTGCGTTCTGCGTCGCCAGCGGCGCAAACCTAGGATTTTTGGCAGGTGCACGTAGGCTATGCGGGAGTCGACGCAGGGGAAGGGGTACGACGGTGTGGCCTACACAAGCTATGCGACGCAAGAGTATACACCAGGCTTAAATCCAACACATGCAGGTTTTTTGCGCATTTGCTGTATTTTGTGTTGGGATGTAACGATAATCGGCATTAATAATAACCTCGGTAAAACTTGTTAGTATTTTTTTTTCTTTTAATCTTCATATGTCTTACTTGTATTTTATTTTGTATCTCTACTCATGGTTCTTACTATTTTACAAGTTTTATTATTTTTATTTTTCCAACATTCCTCAGATGAGCCATCTGCCTCAGGAGTATTCGGCCATGCTTGTGGGGGCGCTTTTTGTGTCAGCGTCCTGGTGGCCATGGTCTGATGACCTCCTGGTGCAGATGGCTCTTGTAATAGTGTTTGCTCACATGTCTCCTCTGTACTCAGCCATGCAATCATTTGTCCATATAGTTGCATTTGTGTGTGTGTGTTTGTGTTTGGTGTCTGTGTCCATGCGTACGTATGTGATAATGGAGGATATGGGTCACGGGGTATTGTTTTTAACTTTGTAAAGCACTTTGCTTTGCATTTCTTTTATGTATGAAAAGCGCTTTATAAATAAGGTTTGATTGATTGATTGAGTATTAGTGTTTTAAATTTAAAAAAATAAATAAACGTAACCAATAACTGCACTTTGACAAACTCACAGACTAACTGGCGGTAGCTCGCTAGCTTAAATGGCAATATGAAAACAAGAGACATTAACATCTATTCTCATTAAGAAACAACATACCCCAATACAAACTTATACAAACACATTGCTGTCGGAGCAGTTAAGCTATTAAATTATGCACGTTGAACCCACAAGCTGTGCTCTCCTAGATGGAGTGATCGCTATATACTGGGGGAATATGACACAAAGGGGTTTTTATGGTGTGTTCAATGACCACTGAACAGCGTAGTATGCCGCAAAGCCTACCAGAACACTCTTATCAATGAAACACAAGAAACCAAAAACAACGAGCTTTCCAAGAGTGGGTCTGTTATTTTTATTTAAAAAAACAGCTATAATAATGATAACCTTGATCATTTTAGTCACAGTCACCGTGTTATGAAATTTTCATATGGTTACATCCCTTATTTTATAATTATTTTGGTTTTGCTGTGATAATTATCAACAGTAAATTGTGGGCTGTATTCACAGTAGCCATGTTGGTTTGATGGCCCACCACGTCTTTTACTTCAATTCGAAAGTCATGTGATGGAATGCAACTTATTGTTAAATGTATTACTTAACATTTTATTTACAATATTGATGTATTTAAATAAAAATTCAGTTAAACTTGCTAAAAATTGAAAGGCATTGTTCTCAAACAAAATTGTTTATGATTATGGTTATGGTATAACTTTATTTTGAACATGCACACGTCAGTTACAATATGGAACAGTATTCCCCAGTTACTAATTACAGCATGTCCGAAAAGGAGTAGGAAGAAGCAGAGCTTATTTAATCCCACCCCTTTTTGTTTCACCGCAACTTCTAACACATTTGTTTGTACTCAATCTGTACAAATGGATGAATAAATAAATGAGTAAGTAAATCAATAAATAACAAATAAGGATCTCATAGATAAATAGTTAGGTAAGTTGTGATTCACATAATGAGATGAATACATTTTTTTGTACTTTGTGAAAATGTGTATGGACCCTTTGAAAAGGATTCATACTTAAATTCCACAGTATCATAAACCTTTATTAGCATCATAAACCTTTTTTAGTATCATGGCGGACCGACGCTCTTTTTAATTTTTATTGCCAACCTTAATCCAACAGCAGGCTGAATTCCAAATATGTATCCTCTCTTGCACGCACGTCTCTCTCCATTCCCACTGCACTTCCTCATTCTCCACCAATCACCTTTAAGGCGCGGTACATTCACAAACATGGGAAGTCTGAACATCACATTAACATAAACAATAACAAACTGTGTTTTATCTTTAACAGTGTGCATTTTACTTTGTACCTGTCTTATAGGTGTAGTTTTAGCTTTAGTTGTGTTTTTAACATTTAATTTAGTAAACTTATTTGTTTTGAAGCACAAACCATTGTTAAGTATTTATTACAGTAGAGCTTTCTATATATCCTGACCCATATTCTTAGATTACGGCAGGCTATATGATATTAATTTAGTTTTATCATAAGATGTTCTGTTCAAATGAAGCCAATAATGACATTTTTGTGTTCCCCTTTATTATGAAAAGTATCGAAATACTTCCAGATATGCATTAGGAGGATGTGATGGTACAACTTTGTGCAAGTCCATTAATGAGTGCCTGAATTTACTGGTGTCATCTTCTGAAAAGGGATGCATTACATTCTCAGCAGATACAATATGCACCAGTATGATCATATTTTCAGCATTTCTTTGAAATGGGAACATTGATGGGGAGGAACCATGCTGGCTCGGCTGTTATGGCAACAATAAAAAATAACAGGAGGTAAAATTTTGTATCACAATAATACAACAATGTTATAGTGCAACCATGCTTTATCTTTAGTGTGGAAATATTGTCACCCTCAATAACATAATGACGTCATTCAGATATACACAGCATGAATGAGAACACTTTTCCCGGATGTGTGGGAGATCAAAAAAGTGTCTCCATCTGCTAAAGCACAATAATGATTAAAGTTGTGGTTGCCTGTGCAAATTACTGTAAATGCAGTGGGAATATGTTGCGGTATTTTGCGCAAAATCTGTCGAATCCTCTCCCTGGGCCATGAATTAGTTTTTCTACGGTTCCTGTGTGTGCAGGACAGCGGGTTAAAAATCAGGTCCTGAAGATGATTGGTTATGCATAAAGGAACCTCAGCTGGACTCTGATAACGAGATAATGAGAGGTAGATTGATTGTGTTTTGGTCTCCAAGGGCCGACCTTATCCCTAATGCTATGAAGGAGAGCTCTTCTGTGTGTGTGCGTGTGACACTGTGAACCACATGAAAAAAAATATAATTATTTGATGCCCTACTCTACTATTTTAGACTCACTGTTAGCGCAATCCCACTCTTCTTCTTAGAAGCATTATAGTAGAATACCTTTAATTATTTAGTAATGAGCCCCTTTGGTCACCTAATGGTCTATCTGGCAATACAGCCTGTAAATACAATGCTCGTAAAAATCTGATTTGTAATAAAAAAAAAGTAATTTCCCGTCATTTAGGACAGTCTTCCAGCAAACTAGAAATAGAACGCAATATCCATATGTATTACATTTTCAAAACATTTACAATAAATTGAACAACAATTGAATGCAATTGTTTTTTGCCTGCCTGTGTGGATGCGTTGAATTCAAAACATGCACTATTTATTTGAAACAGTATTACCCCACATGCGTTATTAAAAGGTCATACATGCAAGCTTTTCCAGGCTTTGATTGGTGGCTGCATTTCCCCGCTCAAGGAGCTCATGTTGTTGGATTTATTTTTGTGTAGTAGCATAGTTAGTATTTCTGGTTGCAACAACTGACTTCTTCAATATTTTTGTTTAACTGCATACAGGCAATCAATTTTGCTAACAAACACAGGTTTAATGAAAAAATGGACAAAACAAAAACAATGTGCATACCTGTATATCGTGGTTCAACACATCTTGCTATTTTAAAGTATTGTATTACGATATTATTAATTCTAATTAAAAAAAAGTTTATATATATAAATAAATATACTGAAATATATAAAAATAATAGACTTTAACACAACAAAATGACTCAACTTTTTTTTTTAACCAAATCAGCATTGACGATAATTATTGTATTTGTACGATCATTTCACCCTCTGTACGATGTTGATCAATAGTTTAAAAAATCCCATAATTTTCGATAACTTGATTCCCGGAATTCATGTTTTTTAGCAAACACAAACAGGATACATCCTACCCTTCGTCTCCTGATATTGTGCCTCACATGCCTTTTTACGGACAGCTGTTCTGCTAATGGCAGCTTTTGTTCTCCAATAGTGTTGTTAGTTGTAGTCTGCGTAAATATTTTACTGCAGCAGATGATTCTGAGACGGGATGTAACGGATACCGGTTGTAATAATACAGTTACGGTTAGTATTATCATTTCAAAACAAAATTATTGCAAAACCGTGATTGATAAACACAGTTCGACGAACTCACGGACAAGTGATATTGTTCATTTCCTAGAGAGACAAGCTAACGTTCTACTTACAATGTGAACATGAGTACGATAACAAACGTCATAACCCATTTTAAACTTATATGAACACTTTGCTGTCTGAGCAAATAATATGTTTAATTGTGTACACTGAACCAACAGGCTGTGCTGATTGCTTTCTTAGGACAGAGGCCGAGACATTGATGTGAACTTGTGATGCTCAGTGTTATTTACCATTAGGAAAACAGAGGCAATTGCTGGGGTCCCGAGATTTCTAGGGGCCCCCAAAGATCTCCTAAAAACAATAAAGTTTTCCACTATTTGTGTTGTGTTGTGTTTGCTCGGTACTCGTTTTATCTTTTAACCTGCTCATTGTACAGCACTTTGGCTACCCCTGTGGTAAATTTTAAATGTGCTCTATAAATAAAGTTGATTTGATTTGATTTGATTATTTAAAATATTTTCGTATTTTTTTTAATTTCCCCCTCCCTACTCAGTGGCCTATTGGTTAGAGTGTCCGCCCTGAGATCGGTAGGTTGTGGGTTCAAACCTCGGCCGAGTCATACCAAAGACTATAAAAAATGGGACCCATTGCCTCCCTGCTTGGCACTCAGCATCAAGGGTTGGAAGTGGGGGTTAAATCACCAAAAATGATTCCCAGGCGCGGCACCGCTGCTGCCCACTGCTCCCCTCACCTCCCAGGGGGTGATCAAGGGGATGGGTCAAATGCAGAGGACAAATTTCACCACACCTAGTGTTTGTGTGACAATCATTGGTACTTTAACTTAACTTTAACTTCTCCCACAATAGACTATTATTTAATGTTACTGCGCATGTGCAGTGTCTGCCCGCTAATGGCAGTTGTTCCACACAACATTAGTAATGTTATTTGAGAATTCAAGTTTGATGCAACAAGCTTCCGTAGCCAGTCCGCATACAGTGCAATGCAGCAGGCTTGCTTAGATTTAGTGCAAAGTACCGTATTTTCCGCACTATAAGGCGTACCTAAAAACCTCCAATTTTGTCAAAAGCTCACAGTGCGCCTTATAATCCGGTGCGCCTTATATATGGACCATTGAGCCTCCAACAGGTAAAAGTTTCAATCAATCAATCGCAACTACGGTAAGCAGCTGCCGACTTCATTTTCCCCCGTAGAAGAAGAAGTTCTTCTTCTATGGTAAGCAGCCGCCCCCGTAGAAGAAGAAGCGTGCGGTGCATGCTGGGATATATGACTGTGCGAGGCGTGCCGTTTTGATTTCCATTTGTTTGTTTATGTAAAGACCCCAAAATGGCTCCTATTAAAAGACACGCTTACGACGCAGAGTTTAAACTTAAGACGATCAGTCACGCAGTAGGACACGGGAATAGAGCGGCAGCGACACTGACTCCATTAATGACGACTTCGACGAGACATTGAGATGCCGTATCCGCCCAACTGTTTAATTGGGACACTGAAGAAGAAGAATTCGAGGGATTGGTGGATGAGGAATAACTTCATAAAGTAAGCTTTACATGTTTATTTTGTGTGTAGTGTTGTGTGACATTAACGTTTGAGCAACGTTGAGTTATTGATATTGTTATTGCTCTGCACTATTTGGAGTGCTACTATATTGCTCTGCACTAACGTTTGATTTACCGTAACAGTATGAAACTGTTTTTTACCTGTTTATTGAATCAGGGAAAAGTTCCCCTCCACTATGTGATATAAATGTTGCAGTACATGTTATACCTTGCTGTTGTTAAAAGATAAACAAAACACCACGTCACTGACTTTACCTCGGGGAAAATAATAAAACAGCTGTTTATTCATTTTGGGAGTGACCAGAGTTGTCAGAATGCTGGTTTGTAATCTATTAATAAAGTTTGACTGACCTATCTGACTGTTATGTTGACATTCCCTTTAGCGCAGCTCCATCTAATGGATGCATAGGTGCGCCTTATATACGAACAAAGTTTTGAAATATGCCTTTTATTGAAGGTGCGCCTTGTAATCCGGTGCGCCTTATAGTGCGGAAAATACGGTAAGCAGTCATATCTTAATTTCCACAGAGTTTGGAGAATATATGCTTTTAAATTGTTAAAGCATAGGTGTTTTATGTTACTTTTGTTCTCTTGAAATAGACATTTAAACATGTTAAAAAGTTTGAACAGATTACGATGCTAATTTTGGTTGGCCTGTCTATAGTCAAATCTTCAAACGATAAACCATTGAATAGTAAGAGTATGTGAAAGTTCAACTCCTACCTTGTTTCTTTCCATGACAACCTCCTTAAAGTTTTGTAATCAATCAGAAATATCAAGCAACTTATATATATGGGTCTTATATGCCCTTTGAGACTTTTGTGATTTAGGGCTATATAAATAAACATTGATTGATTGATTGATTGATATATTGATGCTGTGCTCTATTCACTGTCAAATGAAATTTGCAGTCATTGTCCATCAATTCCATCATCGCTTACAAAGAGGTGGCAACATCACTCCAAATCAATCCATAGGTGATTAAATTTGGGCACAAACACCCTGCGCGGCAATCTTGTGATGTCTCGCCGCACTGAAGAAATCGGCAGACTGCACTCAGTTTATGGGCAGTAGTTTGGATAGCCCTGATGTAGATTGTGGTGTATAGTAATGTGAGAAAGACACAAATGGACTACATGTTCATCCATACAAACCTGTTTTGTGGTTACACATCAGGGGAATATATATATAAATATATATATTTTTTGCTGTCAAAATGTATATATATATATATATATATATATATATATATATATATATATATATATATATATATATATATATATATATATATATACACAGTATATCAATCAATCCATCAATGTTTATTTATATAGCCCTAAATCACAAATGTCTCAAAGGGCTGCACAAGCCATATACAGCACAGGCCAAAAGTTTGGACACACTTTCTCATTCAATGCGTTTTCTTTATTTTCATGACTATTTACATTGTAGATTGTCACTGAATGCATCAAAACTATGAATGAACATGTGGAATTATGTACTTAACACAAAAAGTTGAAATAACTGAAAACATGTTTTATATTCTAGTTTCTTCACTTTTTTTAGCCACCTTTTGCTCTGATTACTGCTTTGCACACTCTTGGCATTCTCTCGATGAGCTGCAAGAGGTAGTCATCTCAAATGGTTTTCACTGCTCAGGTGTCATAGTTTTGATGCCTTCAGTGACAATCTACAATGTAAATAGTCATGAAAATAGAGAAAACACATTGAAATGAGAAGGTGTGTCCAAACGTTCAGCATGTACCGTACATATATATACATATACCTGTATATGCATATATATATATATATATATATATATATATATATATATATATATATATATATATATATATATATATATATATATATATATATATATATATATATATATGCATGTGTGTGTCCGTGTGCATGTGTGTGATATGAAATTTCAACATCGTTACATTGCTGGTCTTGGGCAACCTCAAATTGGGTGTATACAAAAATATTACTCGAAACACCCATCATTTTAAGCTTCTAGTATGGCAATTAGTCACATCCCATCTGGTAAATCTGCAAATATTACAGTTACCTGACCTGCTATAGAATAATTAGTGACGTGACGGCGTCTGGTGTGATGTATGAAATACAGGCAGTTGCTTTCGGCACAACAAGGTGGGAGAGGTTTGTGTCGAGCGGTCACAACTTCACATTTTCTTTCTTTAAAGGCGTTATGCAAAATGCTGGTTTTGTTATGATTCTGATACGACCCCCAAGGGCGGAATCTTGGCGGTATGATTTGGTACACCCATGTTTTTTTGTTTTTATTTTTAAAAGAACAACGACCTGGAAAGACTCAGGCTTGTTCGACCCGGAAAGACTCAGGCTTTCAATTGTATTTATCATCTAATATTTTGACGACTTGTCCCGGGTGTACTCCGCCTTCCGCCCGATTGTAGCTGAGATGGGCTCCAGCGCCCCCCGCGAACCGAAGGGGATAAGCGGTAGAAATGGATGGATCTAGTATTTTGACCAAAGCCGGACAGCGGCGTAAAAACTATGCGGTGGTTTAGAGCCACAACCACTAGGTGGACCACATGATCGTGGCCTGGGCTTTTGTAAAGATTTAAAGTATTGTTTTCTTTCATTTAAATCCGTCAGTTATAAGATATGACTTCATAAAAGTTAGGATTAAATACATTTTGCTGTCAAAGTTCAATGATAAGGTTGTTTGAATCAAATTAGGAATGTGTAACATAACCTACACCCCTTTTGCTGTCAAAGTTCAATGATAAGGTTGTTTAAATCAAATTAGGAATGTGTAACATAACCTACGCCCCTTGCAAAAATGCACCCTAGTTTAAAGTTCAAACTTTATCAAAGCTCAAGTTTAATTATCCATCCATCCATCCATCTTCTTCCGCTTATCCGAGGTCGGGTCGCGGGGGCAGCAGCCTAAGCAGGGAAGCCCAGACTTCCCTCTCCCCAGCCACTTCGTCCAGCTCTTCCCGTGGGACCCCGAGGCGTTCCCAGGCCAGCCGGGAGACATAGTCTTCCCAACGTGTCCTGGGTCTTCCCCGCGGCCTCCTACCGGTCGGACGTGCCCTAAACACCTCCCTAGGGAGGCGTTCGGGTGGCATCCTGACCAGATGCCCGAACCACCTCATCTGGCTCCTCTCGATGTGGAGGAGCAGCGGCTTTACTTTGAGCTCCTCCCGGATGGCAGAGCTTCTCACCCTATCTCTAAGGGAGAGCCCCGCCACCCGGCGGAGGAAACTCATTTCGGCCGCTTGTACCCGTGATCTTGTCCTTTCGGTCATAACCCAAAGCTCATGACCATAGGTGAGGATGGGAACGTAGATCGACCGGTAAATTGAGAGCTTTGCCTTCCGGCTCAGCTCCTTCTTCACCACAACAGATCGATACAGCGTCCGCATTACTGAAGACGCCGCACCGATCCGCCTGTCGATCTCACGATCCACTCTTCCCTCACTCGTGAACAAGACTCCGAGGTACTTGAACTCCTCCACTTGGGGCAAGATCTCCTCCCCAACCCGGAGATGGCACTCCACCCTTTTCCGGGCGAGAACCATGGACTCGGACTTGGAGGTGCTGATTCTCATCCCAGTCGCTTCACACTCAGCTGCGAACCGATCCAGTGAGAGCTGACGATCCTGGCCAGATGAAGCCATCAGGACCACATCATCTGCAAAAAGCAGAGACCTAATCCTGCAGCCACCAAACCAAATCCCCCTCAACGCCTTGACTGCGCCTAGAAATTCTGTCCATAAAAGTTATGAACAGAATCGGTGACAAAGGGCAGCCTTGGCGGAGTCCAACCCTCACTGGAAACGTGTCCGACTTACTACCGGCAATGCGGCCCAAGCTCTGGCACTGATCATACAGGGAGCGGACTGCCACAATCAGACAGTCCGATACCCCGTACTCTCTGAGCACTCCCCACAGGACTTCCCGAGGGACACGGTCGAATGCCTTCTCCAAGTCCACAAAACACATGTAGACTGGTTGGGCAAACTCCCATGCACCCTCAAGGACCCTGCCGAGAGTACAGAGCTGGTCCACAGTTCCACGACCAGGACGAAAACCACACTGTTCCTCCTAAATCCGAGGTTCGACTATCCGGCGTAGCCTCCTCTCCAGTACACCTGAATAGACCTTACCGGGAAAGTGCGTGTGGATGTACGAGCATTAGGTAGGTAAATATGTACTGTATTTGTGTATGTATGTGGGAGCGTAGGTACCTATGTACGTATGTGAGCATATGTGAATTTGCATGTACAATACATTCGACTCCCAGAGTGCGTGGGAGCCAGAGCACGGCCCCATCACCCCCGAGAGCCCAACCCACAAACAGGAGGCGTGGTGCCCAGGGAACCAGGGACCACCGCCCCCACGCAGCCAAGCCGGCCAGCGACAGGAACCCCAGAGCCCGACCCACCGTACCGCCCACAAGGGCCAGCAGCAGGCCGCAGACAGACGCACCCGGCAGAGGACAGGGCACGAGAAAAGCAGGGGACAGCCAGACCCCAAGCCAGCGAGAGACCACACCCCACACGGGCAGAAAGGCGAGACGCCCCGCCCGAGGGACCCAGAGACTCCCCGCAACCGGCCCCGCCGGCCGACGAGGCAATGAGGGGTGCGCCGAACCCCAAACCCCCCATGCATGTGTACATGCAGAGTGTCTACTGTGTAGTTAAAATTAGGAGGTCAGCCATTACAGCCGACCTCCAGTCCCTATTGATGTGTGTACTGTAGCGTGAGTGAGATATGTATGCTTGTGGGAACTAATAATGCGATTAAAATTGGGGGACATCAAGGTCATGGTGGGTCCCAACCAAGCCAGGCCCCCCAAATCCTAAGTGTCTAATATGCAGCTAAGATTGAGGGATGGACGAGCAGGGGACAAGACAGGAGGACTGGAGCCCCATTGGAGGCATCCTCAACCCCCCGCCATGCCTCCCCGCAGGACAATCCCCAAAGTCCTATATATGTGTGACTGTGTGCGCTATAAGTAGGAGGAGTAGGAGGACATCCCCCCCAGTCCACGCGGCCGACAACCAGGAACTACGGCCAGGAGGCCGCCACCCCCCGCCACAGCCCGTGACCCACACCAGACCACTTTAACGTGACGCCACGCGAGCCCTCCCCCTGCCAAACAAAGCCAGCCCCCGCCCGCCCCAACCCAACCCTGCAGAGCCCATACCGGCAACCAAACGCAGAAAAACTGCACAGCCCCCACGCCCAATGCAAACACCGCATCCCGGCCATCCACACAGCAACGTGCCCATACGAGTCCCGGCCAGGGGAAGGAGCCCCCCAACGGGGGGAGGAAGCCAATGCATCCCGTCCGCCCGCCAGCCCCCAAACCAGCCGGCAAGCCAACGCCAGCCAGCCCCACAACCCCACAAGCGCACAGACACCAGCCACAGTCCCCCAACCACTCCAACCCAACACAGCGATGCCAACCGCTGGTATCACCGCAGCAACCATCACCACCACCGCCCGTCCGCAGCGTAAACACCCGTGGCCGCCGAAACCAAAACAAAAAAGCGACCGACCCCGTAAACCACAACAACGCACACCCCCGGCTACCACCGAGGCCACCAACCCACCTACCCGAACTCATCCACAGCCAGGCCAATTGAGCCACCGGACATCCACACCCATGCAAACACCTACACATTCATATACACATACATACACACATACATATATGCATATACATATACATACACATACACACATATACACACGCATGCATATACATATAAACATACACATCCACACATATATACACATTAATACACCCACACACATATACATAAGCCCACATATACACAAACACATACATACACAACACACACAAAAAATAAAAAAATAAAAAATAAAAAAAAATAGAAAGAAAAGAAAAATAAATAAATAAATAAAATAAAAATAAAAATAAAATAAAAATAAACCCTTTAAATAAAATAAAATAAATAAAAATAAACAAGAGGCCTGGTCGCCAACAGTGCCCAACGCCACCAAACCCCGCAGCCCTTCCCGCACGTCCAGGCCCCCCCCGCCCACCACCCACCAGGCATCCCATCCGGCAAAAAGCCATAAGGGCCCAGCCCTGCGCCCAAAGCCGGCATGCCACGGCACCTCAGCAGACCCGGCGCGGCGATCAGCAATGCACACCGGGGCAGCGACACATACATATGTACCTACATACATACACACAGATTTCACCATACATACATACAAACGTACACACACCCACATACACGCGTACCCATATATAATTTAACAGAATAAGTTAAATATATTAAATATATTTAAAAAAGAGAGGAACCACCACCCCGGTCTGCCAATCCAGTGGTACCGCCCCCGATGTCCACGTGATGCTGCAGAGTCTTGTCAACCAAGACAGCCCCACAGCATCCAGAGCCTTAAGGAACTCCGGGCGGATCTCATCTACCCCCGGGGCCTTGCCAACAAGGAGCTTTTTAACTACCTCAGCAACCTCAGCCCCAGAAATAGGAGAGCGCACCACAGACTCCCCAGGCACTGCTTCCTCATAGAAAGACGTGTTGGTGGGATTGAGGAGGTCTTCGAAGTATTCCCTCCACCGATCCACAACATCCGCAGTTGAGGTCAGCAGAACACCATCCTCGCCATACACGGTGTTGATAGTGCACTGCTTCCCCTTCCTGAGGCGGCGGATGGTGGTCCAGAATTGCTTCGAAGCCGTCCGGAAGTCGTTTTCCATGGCCTCACCGAACTCCTCCCATGTCCGAGTTTTTGCCTCTGCGACCGCTGAAGCCGCACACCGCTTGGCCTGTCGGTACTTGTCCGCTGCCTCAGGAGTCCTATGAGCCAAAAGAACCCGATAGGACTCCTTCTTCAGCTTGACGGCATCCCTCACCGCCGGTGTCCACCAACGGGTTCTAGGATTACCGCCACGACAAGCACCAACTACCTTGCGGCCACAACTCCAATCAGCCGCCTCGACAATAGAGGCGCGGAACATGGTCCATTCGGACTCAATGTCCAGCACCTCCCTCGTGACATGTTCAAAGTTCTTCCGGAGGTGGGAATTGAAACTCTCTCTGACAGGAGACTCTGCCAGACGTTCCCAGCAAAACCTCACAATGCGTTTGGGCCTGCCAGGTCTGTCCGGCATCCTCCCCCACCATCGCAGCCAACTCACCACCAGGTGGTGATCGGTAGAAAGCTCCGCCCCTCTCTTCACCCGAGTGTCCAAAACATGAGGCCGCAAATCCGATGACACAACTACAAAGTCGATCATGGAACTGCGGCCTAGGGTGTCCTGGTGCCAAGTGCACATATGGACACCCTTATGTTTGAACATGGTGTTCGTTATGGACAATCCGTGACGGGCACAAAAGTCCAATAACAAAACACCGCTCGGGTTCAGATCCGGGCAGCCATTCTTCCCAATCACGCCTCTCCAGGTTTCACTGTCGCTGCCAACATGAGCATTGAAGTCCCCCAGTAGAACGAGGGAATCACCTGGGGGAGCACTCTCAAGTACTCCCTCGAGTGAATCCAAAAAGGGTGGGTACTCTGAGCTGCGGTTTGGCGCGTAAGCGCAAACCACAGTCAGGACCCGTTCCCCCACCCGAAGGCGGAGGGAAGCTACCCTCTCGTCCACCGGGTTGAACTCCAATGTACAGGCTCTGAGCCAGGGGGAAACAAGAATTGCCACCCCAGCCCGTCGCCTCTCACTGCCGGCAACGCCAGAGTGGAAGAGAGTCCATCCCCTCTCGAGAGAACTGGTTCCAGAGCCCTTGCTGTGCGTCGAAGTGAGTCCGACTATTCTAGCCGGAACTTCTCCACCTCGCGCACTAGCTCAGGCTCCTTCCCCCCCAGCGAGGTGACGTTCCACGTCCCAAGAGCTAGCTTCTGTAGCCGAGGATCGGACCGCCAAGTGCCCTGCCCTCGGCTGCCGCCCAGCTCACATCGCACCCGACCTCTATGACCCCTGCTATGGGTGGTGAGCCCATTGGAGGGGGGACCCACGTTGCCTCTTTGGGCTGTGCCCGGCCGGGCCCCATGGGGACAGGCCCGGCCACCAGGCGCTCGCCATCGTGCCCCACCTCCGGGCCTGGCTCCAGAGGGGGGCCCCGGTGCAAGGGAAATCTGGGTTCCTTGTTTGTTTTCTTCATAAAGGTCTTCGAGCTGCTCTTTGTCTGATCCCTCACCTAGGACCAGTTTGTCTTGGGAGACCCTACCAGGGGGCATAAAGCTCCCGGACAGCATAGCTCCTAGGATCATTGGGACACGCAAACTCCTCTACCACGTTAAGGTGGCAGCTTATAATAAACCTTTTTGTGGCAGCATTGGACAATGTTATGTTTAAGTTTCATTTGTGCTGGTGTGTTCTAGGAACTTTGATTACAGAATGAAACAGAGGCATCACTAGTTTTCGAGGACGTGAGAGGCTCTACCTACATGCACTAATAATGATATTTATTGTTTTTATAATAAAGTGTTATTTACTAATGATAATCATTTATTAATAAACTAATCTCTACCTTAATATATAAAGTAAAAGGAAACTTGACAGATCATATTTAAGTGAATAATGACAGGTTGTATGATTATTAAAACTCACATTCTGGCTACTTTATATAAAAAAATGTTTGCAGTATTTTGTTATTATGGTTTTACATGTTTTAAAAAGGTAGTTTCAACCAAATTAAGCCAATACTTGTTTTTTAGTGCATGTAAACATACTGAGTGCGGGGCGATAATGTAAAAATGTTTTGGGTGGGGGTTGGGGCCTTTTAGGAGTCTAATATTAAAATAATGCATTAATCAATCAATCAATCAATCAATTCCTTTATTGTCATTGTCATAATAACACTTAAGTCATACATGAACAACGAGATTTTGTTTGAGCTTTGTCCAGCGGCATAGAAACTGCATTGATGTGCAGGTTGACAATAGTTTACATTTTAGCATTGTCAGGAAGATCGCGATAAGAGGGGTGTGGGGGTGGGAACAGTCAGATGTCTGATGGGTGTTACGTTGATGTTGCAGCAATGCAATGTCCAGAGCACAATTATTGAGGTGGTGAAGAGTGAGGTAATAAGATGGTCCGGGGCAGCAAAGGGGCAGGCTGTTCATTTAGCAGTCTCACAGCCTGTGGATACAGACTGTGAGACATTCTGGTGGTCCTGGCGCGAATCGATCTATACCTCCTTCCAGAGGGTAGCAGGTTGAAGAGGCCATGTGCTTGGTGGTATCTGTCCTTCAGGATGTTGTGTACTCGCTTCAGGCAGCGAGTTGTGTACATGGCACTCATCTCTGGGAGTATTGTCCTTGTCATTTTCCCCGCCGCTTTAACCACTCGCTGGAGGGCCTGTTGGTTTGCTTTAGTGCAGCTAGCAAACCACACTAAAAATCCGTAAGTGAGGATACTGCTGATGGCACAGTTGTAAAAGTTGACTATTGATTTCTGCGGAATGTTTGCGCATTTTAGTTTCCTCAAAAAAAAAAAGACGTTGTTGGGCCTTTCCGACTGTAGAAGCAGTGTTAATGTCCCAGCATAGATCTTCTGTTATGTTCACCCCTAAGAATTTGAAATGCTTGACCTTTTCTACGAGATTGTTATTAATTAAAAGTGGAGGGTGTTTGTTCTGTCCTTTCCGGCGGAAGTCTACAATTAGTTCTTTGGTTTTGTTAGTGTTAAGAACCAAGTTATTGTTTGTACACCATGGAGCCAACTGTTGGACCTCTGCATTGTATGCTGTCTCATCATTATTACTGATGAGCCCAAGCACCGTGGTGTCGTCGGCATATTTGACAGTGAGATTGGATGTTGAAGAGGCTATGCAGTCATGTGTGAAGAGGGTGAAGAGCGCAGGGCTTAGCACACAACCCTGTGGGGCACCGGTGTTGATGGTGAGCGTGGCAGAAATGTGCTCGCCTATTTTCACATACTGTGTGCGATTCGTTAAAAAGTCCAAAATCCAGTTGCAGAGGAAGGTGTTAGTAACATTAAACAAAATCTTGGGCCCAGGGGCCAGCCCTGATTTTGAAGGAAAACACACACATCCTTTCACATCCTAATTTTTTGGAAGGAATAATTGTAGCCCACAGAACTAATACTAAACTGTACTTATTGTGCCACCACATCTCAAACACAAGCCTCCATATGCTTGTTGACAAGTGGGTTGTTCTAGCACATTTCATCAGGCCTAAAGATGAATTATTTAAAAATGACTTTGCTCTAAAGACTGTGTGTTCTCAGTGGCTCCCTCTTATCAGTCAGTACCTTCAAGTTAGAGACAAAAAAGTCCTGTAATTGTCAATGCTCCATTCCCGGGAGCGGTGGCATATTTTGCTGGAAGGCCCAGGGGATTGTGGGTGATCAAGCTGTTAGTCCAAGTAGCGAGGATGCCCATCAGTCAAGGGTTTAAATTAAAGCAGTGCTTCTTGCTCCACTGCTGTTCCCATCTGCTACCACATGCTTCTCAGGGTGTGCACAAATATTAAATTAGGCACTGTCGCATAATAATGCATGCACCAGCATTGTCATTATCAGCAATGGTGGATTCAACAAAGAAGAGAAAAGGCTGCGAAGTAAACAAAGGCCGATAGCAGAGAACATGCAGGACTGTTTGTTCTTTCTTGTTGGCTGTTTATTACGAGACAAGCATTGTTCGAGACGCCTTTTGTGTTACTCCTATTCCAATCACAATGATAACCTTCTGCCAACCAATCTTGCACTGCAGTGTGCCCAGTTTTAACTCTTCAGGCACCACTTGCCTGAAAATGTGACTTTAAGGCAGACGTGGGCAAATTAAGGCCCGTTAAGCTTTTCAATCTGGCCCGCCGGACATTCCCAAATAATTTTTTTAGATCTTTAAGATGGTACCTGTAGTGCAGTGATGTTTTCAAATTACCGTAATTCTTGAACCATACAAAGTATTGCAATGGTTGGAATCTGCGCTTTTGCATGAAATACTAGTTACTATGGTAATCTATGTCACAGCAGCTCAGACGAGGCACCAAGCAGTGTGGGTGGGGAGTGTTTCCACAGAGTGTTTCCAGAGCGGCCAGCCTGAAATGCGGGTGTCAGGGACAGACGCGGAAGGAGATTTTTACAACAAAGTTCTAAAGCTTAGTGATGTATCAGATATATCAGATTATATATTTATTTCGCTGTGTTCGTTGCATTTTTGTTGCGTTTCGCTTGATTGTAAAATATGTCGATCGAGAGGGGGTGTGACATTCATATGTTGTCAATATTCAGTGTTTTAACGTTCATAGTTAATATTGTAAATCCCACATTCTTTATTTTAATGTACATTCTGGGTGTCTCAGTCAGTAAAAAAATTTAAAATTCCATTCTGTTTTTTAAGGCAGTCTGTCATAACGTTTTTAGCATTAGATCAGACATTATTGTTAGGTTTTGTATTAGTGTTCCTAAAAATAGGACCAAAGCACACATGGGGCGGTATAGCTTGGTTGGTATAGTGGCCGTGCCAGCAACTTGAGGGTTCCAGGTTCGATACACGCTTCCGCCATCCTTGTCACTGCCGTTGTGTCCTTGGGCAAGACACTTTACCCACCTGCTCCCAGTGCCACTCACACTGGTTTAAATGTAACTTAGATATTGGGTTTCACTATGTTAAAGTGCTTTGAGTCACTAGAGAAAAGCGCTATATAAATACAGGTATAATTCACTTCACTAATTCACTACTGTACAGCAGATTTTCACAGCCTATATATATATATGTATATATATAAGTAAATACTCATAATATATATATAGCATATAATTAAATATTAGGGGTGTGGGAAAAAAAAATCGATTTTCGAATTCGAATCGCGATTCTCACGTTGTGCGATTCAGAATCGATTCTCATTTTTAAAAAATCAATCAAACAAAACAATACACATCAATACCATAACAATGCAATCCAATTCCAAAACCAAACCCGACCCAGCAACACTCAGAACTGCAATGAACAGAGCAATTGAGAGGAGACACAAACACGGCACAGAACAAACCAAAAGTAGTGAAACAGAAATGAATATTTTCAACAACAGTGTCAATATTAGTTACAATTTCAACATAGCAGTGATTAAAAATCCCTCATTGACATTATCATTAGACATTTATAAAAAAAAAAAGAAAAGAACAATAGTGTCACAGTGGCTTACACTTGCATCACATCTCATAAGCTTGACAACACACTGTGTCCAATATTTCCACAAAGATAAAATAAATCATATTTTTGGTTCATTTAATAGTCAAAACAAATTTACATTATTGCAATCAGTTGATAAAACATTGTCTTTACAATTATAAAAGCTTTTTACAAAAATCTACTACTCTGCTTGCATGTCAGCAGACTGGGGTAGATCCTGCTGAAATCCTATGTATTGAATGAATAGAGAATTGTTTTGAATCGTGAAAATATCGTTTTTGAATCGAGAATCTCGTTGAATCGAAAAAAATCGATTTTGAATTGAATCGTGACCCCAAGAATCGATATTGAATCGAATCGTGGGACACCCAAAGATTCGCAGCCCTATTTAATATATATATATATATGGATTCATGCATATTTAATTTTTACCTTTTTTGAAGACTCTTGTTGACAAAGACAGCAATGTGCGAGACGAGTGGAGAGGAGAGCCATCCAGACACCACTGTTGTATTTGCTATGAGTTCTTTATTGGATTCAAGAGCATATCTCACCTTCTTTATTAAAGTGTTGTCACTTGCAACTTTCTTTGGTCCCGTTCTGGCTTATTTTGCAGTTTTACTCAATAAAGAAATACTTTTTTGTTTGGGCACTTGATTCCGCACAATGATACGTGGGCAAACGGACTAGTTTCTTTTGTGCGATGTTTGGAGGTATGATAACCATATGTAAGCATAAAGCATATGAAAACTGAGGCAAAATGTCATTGTATAATTTTGTTGAAAACTAATTCATACAAAAAGTAGGGTGTTCGAAACCAAGGTTATATTGTACTACGTGTGTACTTGACCTTGCAGAGTCTGGAAGAAGATTATTCCATGACTATCTGTTGGCTTATTGATGGCCTGGACTCTCACATTATTTTTTAATTTAACAATTTAATTTAACCCTCTCTGGAAGGAGGGTCCTTTCTACGGCCCCTTCTCAAGGTTTCTTCTTTTTTAGATCAAGGGATGAGTTTGTAAAAGCCCTTTGAGACACTTGGGATTAAGAGCTTTATAAATACATTTGGATTGATTTGATTGATACCGATGATACAAAACGAAATCATTTAAAATGCACCTTTATCTGGATCTGCACCAACATTTCATATGTTATGTTCTTCTATGGAATATGCGCCAACCCTTCTACACGATTGTAACCAATGGTGATCTCAGTATTGCTCTCAGCCATCCGCTTTTGCAGAGGTAATCAATCAAGAGTAGTCATATCATGTTGTGCACATGTATTATAGTCAAGTACATTGTGTAGGATTGAAGCCTTTTGTATGATTATTTTATATTTTTTTTGACATTTTGATTATATAATCATAATAATAATGGATTAGATTCATATAGCACTTTTCTAACAACGTTGTTGGTGACTGCTTTTTCAGTTTCAGCTTGGCAGGATGCATTTGTGATATCATACAACCGCAAGTTTGTCAAAAAAGTATGTCCCAAACATTGATAGCACAGTGAAGTGGTTACATTCGGTTTCAGTGTCACTTCTCTTTCCCCTGTCATTTCTACATTCTCTAAACTGTGCTGCGAACAAAACTGCGTTTGGGAGAGCAGCGTTTGGTGAATCAAACACCTGGGCCTCCCTGGATCAAAGCTGGGATTGTCTTTTTTTTTTTTTTTTTTTACATCTCCGCCTGGTTTGATGTCTTTTTTCTTATTTTTTGGATAGTTATTAACACCGTCAGCTTACTTTGATGTTTTTCGTAGTTGAATATTGTTTGTGATGTTTTTTTTATGTTATCTCTATTAATAATTCAAATAATTTTGTGTTTGTTCAGTGCAGTTAAATTATTTGATTCAAGGGATTATAAGTGATCATTTGTTTAATCCTGTTTTCATATGACAAAAGACACACATTAGTAAAGACACATGTCGGCATTTTGTAGTCATTTTAGGTGTTTTGCTGCTGACTTTGACAGTTTTTAGCTACTTTGAACCTTGCTTTTATTTATCTGGACCTGTCACAAGAGATTGATGCTTTGGTGTGTATCTTTTAATCCAGGCCTGGGCAATTATTTTGACTCGGGGGGCCAAATTTGGAGAAAAAAATGTGTCTGGGGGCCGGTATATGTATATCTATATCTATATCTATATATATATATATATATACCTCACAATAATGTCTGGTTCAATGCTAAAAACGTTATGACAGACAACCTTAAAAAACAGAATGGAATTTTAAATTTTCTTACTGAATGAGACACCTAGACTGTACATTAAAACAAAGAATGTGGGATTTAAAATATTAACTATGAACAATAAAACACTGAATATTGACAACATATGAATGTCACCCCCCCTTTCAATCGACATATTTTTTTTACAATTAAGCGAACATTTCCTTTACGACTGACTTTGAACAACATTGAGGAAGTTTATTAAATGACAGATACATTTATAAATTGACATTTTACAATTACACAAGTCTTGAATTAATAGAGGCAAAATGGAATGCAGGGCTGCAGCTATTGATTATTTTAGTAATCTATTGATTAGTTTTTTTAAGTAATCGAATAAAACACACTTTTTAAGTCCCTATGTTGATGCAATTGTTGATGACTGAAGTGTTGATACCAACCAAACTTAACCCCCCCCCCCCCCCTCCATATCCCACACCCCGGATTGTAAATAATGTAAATAATTCAATTTATATACTGTGATGATTATCTTGTGGGATGACTGTTTTATGAAAATAGTATATATCTGTATCATGAATCAAGTGGACCCCGACTTAAACAAGTTGAAAAACTTATTCGGGTGTTACCATTTAGTGGTCAATTGTACGGAATATGTACTTCACTGTGCAATCTACTAATAAAAGTATCAATCAATCAATCATCCATCCATCCATCTTCTTCCGCTTATCCGAGGTCGGGTCGCGGGGGCAGCAGCTTAAGCAGGGAAGCCCAGACTTCCCTCTCCCCAGCCACTTCGTCCAGCTCCTCCCGGGGGATCCCGAGGCGTTCCCAGGCCAGCCGGGAGAGATAGTCTTCCCAGCGTGTCCTGGGTCTTCCCCGTGGCCTCCTACCGGTGGGACGTGCCCGAAACACCTTCCTAGGGAGGCGTTCGGGTGGCATCCTGAGCAGATGCCCGAACCACCTCATCTGGCTCCTCTCGATGTGGAGGAGCAGCGGCTTTACTTTGAGCTCCCCCCGAATGACACAGCTTCTCACCCTATCTCTAAGGGAGAGCCCCGCCACTCGGCGGAGGAAACTCATTTCGGCCGCTTGTACCCGTGATCTTGTCCTTTCGGTCATGACCCAAAGCTCATGACCATAGGTGAGGATGGGAACGTAGATCGACCGGTAAATTGAGAGCTTTGCCTTCCGGCTCAGCTCCTTCTTCACCACAACGGATCGATACAGCGTCCGCATTACTGAAGACGCCGCACCGATCCGCCTGTCGATCTCACGATCCACTCTTCCCCCACTCGTGAACAAGACTCCGAGGTACTTGAACTCCTCCACTTGGGGCAAGATCTCCTCCCCAACCCGGAGATGGCACTCCACCCTTTTCCGGGAGAGAACCATGGACTCGGACTTGGAGGTGCTGATTCCCATCCCAGTCGCTTCACACTCGGCTGCGAACCGATCCAGTGAGAGCTGAAGAGGAAGGAAGAAGCCATCAGGACCACATCATCTGCAAATAGCTGTGACCTAATCCTGCAGCCACCAAACCAGATCCCTTCAACGCCCTGACTGCGCCTAGAAATTCTGTCCATAAAGGTCATGAACAGAATCGGTGACAAAGGGCAGCCTTGGCGGAGTCCAACCCTCACTGGAAACGTGTCCGACTTACTGCCGGCAATGCGGACCAAGCTCTGACACTGATTATACAGGGAGCGAACTGCCACAATAAGACAGTCCGTTACCCCATACTCTCTGAGCACTCCCCACAGGACTTCCCGGGGTACACGGTCGAATGCCTTCTCCAAGTCCACAAAGCACATGTAGACTGGTTGGGCAAACTCCCATGCACCCTCAAGGACCCTGCCGAGAGTATAGAGCTGGTCCACAGTTCCACGACCAGGACGAAAACTACACTGTTCCTCCTGAATCCGAGGTTCGACTATCCGGCGTAGCCTCCTCTCCAGTACACCTGAATAGACCTTACCGGGAAGGCTGAGGAGTGTGATCCCACGATAGTTGGAACACACCCTCCGGTTCCCCTTCTTAAAGAGAGGAACCACCACCCCGGTCTGCCAATCCAGAGGTACCTCCCCCGATGTCCACGCGATGTTGCAGAGTCTTGTCAACCAAGACAGCCCCACAACATCCAGAGCCTTAAGGAACTCCGGGCGGACCTCATCCACCCCCGGGGCCTTGCCACCGAGGAGCTTTTTAACTACCTCGGCAACCTCAGCCCCAGAAATAGGAGAGCCCACCACAGATTCCCCAGGCCCTGCTTCCTCATAGGAAGACGTGCTGGTAGGATTGAGGAGGTCTTCGAAGTATTCCCTCCACCGATCCACAACATCCGCAGTCGAGGTCAGCAGAGCACCATCCCCACCATACACGGTGTTGACACTGCACTGCTTCCCCTTCCTGAGGCGGCGGATGGTGGTCCAGAATTGCTTCGAAGCCGTCCGGAAGTCTTTTTCCATGGCCTCCCCGAACTCTTCCCATGTCCGAGTTTTTGCCTCCGCGACCGCTGAAGCCGCACACCGCTTGGCCTGTCGGTACCTGTCTGCTGCCTCAGGAGTCCCATGAGCCAAAAGAACCCGATAGGACTCCTTCAGCCTGACGGCATCCCTCACCGCCGGCGTCCACCAACGGGTTCTAGGATTACCGCCACGACAGGCACCAACTACCTTGCGGCCACAGCTCCAATCGGCCGCCTCGACAATAGAGGTACGAAACATTGTCCACTCGGACTCAATGTCCAGCACCTCCCTCGTGACATGTTCAAAGTTCTTCCGGAGGTGGGAATTGAAACTCTCTCTGACAGGAGACTCTGCCAGGCTTTCCCAGTAAACCCTCACAATGCGTTTGGGCCTGCCAGGTCTGTCCGGCATCCTCCCCCACCATCGCAGCCAACTCACCACCAGGTGGTGATCGGTAGAAAGCTCCGCCCCTCTCTTCACCCGAGTGTCCAAAACATGAGGCCGCAAATCCGATGACACAACTACAAAGTCGATCATGGAACTGCGGCCTAGGGTGTCCTGGTGCCACATATGGACACCCTTATGTCCACATATGGACACCCTTATGTTTGAACATGGTGTTTGTTATCGACAATCTGTGACGAGCACAAAAGTCCAATAACAGAACACCACTCGGGTTCAGATCCGGGCGGCCATTCTTCCCAATCACACCTCTCCAGGTTTCACTGTCGCTGCCAACATGAGCGTTGAAGTCCCCCAGTAGAACGAGGGAATCACCCGGGGGAGCACTCTCCAGTACTCCCTCGAGTGAATCCAAAAAGGGTGGGTACTCTGAGCTGCCGTTTGGCGCGTAAACGCAAACAACAGTCAGGACCCGTCCCCCCACCCGAAGGCGGAGGGAAGCTACCCTCTCGTCCACCGGGTTGAACTCCAACGTGCAGGCTTTGAGCCGAGGGGCAACAAGAATTGCCACCCCAGCCCGTCGCCTCTCACTGCCGGCAACGCCAGAGTGGAAGAGAGTCCAGCCCCTCTCAAGAGAAGTGGTTCCAGAGCCCTTGCTGTGCGTCGCAGTGAGTCCGACTATATCTAGCCGGAACTTCTCCACCTCACGCACTAGCTCAGGCTCCTTCCCCCCCAGCGAAGTGATGTTCCACGTCCCAAGAGCCAGCTTATGTAGCCGGGGATCGGATCGCCAAGTGCCCTGCCCTCGGCTGCCGCCCAGCTCACACTGCACCCGACCTCTATGGCCCCTGCTATGGGTGGTGAGCCCATTGGAGGGGGGACCCACGTTGCCTCTTCGGGCTGTGCCCGGCCGGGCCCCATGGGGACAGGCCCGGCCACCAGGCGCTCGCCATCGTGCCCCACCTCCGGGCCTGGCTCCAGAGGGGGCCCCCGGTGACCCGCGTCCGGGCGAGGGAAATCTGGGTCCTTGGTTTGTGTTCTTCATCGAGGTCTTCGATGAATCAATCAATCAATCAATCAATGTATATTTAAGAGAAAATAGTTTAATCAAACATTTTTTCTGCTTGCATTAACCGTCTTAATTTTTTTTAAATAAATACACATTTAAAAACAACTTAGCTGTTCGTCGCTACACAGACACACCACCGCTCTCATGTACGCTCTATTGCACCGGCCGTGTGGAAACTATGTCCACAAATTTAAAGTTCCGGGCAGTCTGTGTGACGCGTTTTTTTTCTTCTAATTATCAGTTACACAGATTGAACGATTAATCGAAGCAACATATCTAAGCTTTTTTCAAATCGTTTGAAATCGTTTTTTCTAATTGTAGCTGTAATCGAGTGCTAGTTTTTGGCCCAAAGAAAAAAACACCAGTCCATCATATTTATTTTGTTACAAAGAAAGTAAATTTAGTGTTGTGAAAATAATACTATTCTTAAAATTGTCACAACTGGGTCGCATGGTGATGTGCGGGTCGTTCTCCCAAGATGCAGCAGGAACGCCGGAGGCAAGGTGCAGGAAAGGAAATTATTTATTCCTCATAAATCATACAACGTACCAACAAACAAAACAAACGTGCTGATAGCACGGGAAGCTAAGAAAAAAGGTTAGCATATCAACAGGCATAGGAATCAAACAAAGTAGACGTCGTAATTGTTGCATGGAAGCAAATAAGAAAGCCAGACTGAGTATGGCGAAAAGCAGGGAATAAGTATCTCTCTGATTAGTGTCCAGGAGCAGGTGACTGTCCCGCACACTAATCAGAGGCCGGTGAAAACAATCTGCAGTCATGGCAACTAAAACACAAACCCAGGAGTGCTCAAAACAGGAACTGAGGGAGTCAAAGACCAAACAAACATGATCCGGGCAGCGGATCATGACAAAGATACACATTTCTATGTACGGTAGATTTTTTTTCGTACCAGAGAAAAATAGGAAAAAAATAACAATTGTTAATTTTTTTCATGATCGATTGAGGAAATATAGTCAAACACACCTGATCGATATAATAAACTTTTCACATACCTCATTTATAGTGTTATATTTCTGCACCTATGTGTTCTTGCCGACTCTCCCTGTTCTTTCTCTTGTGTGCCCAGCAAAGTGACTACATGACATACTTTGGGTCACCAATTTTTTTCCTCCGCAAATTCTACCGAGCAACACATTTCATAAAGACTATCAGTTATGCTGTTTGTCGTTCGTGTTGATTATTAGCCATTCTTCCTGGAAGAAACACTTTAAACAGTAAAAACATTATAGTTTTCTGGGCGTGAAGCCAGCCTAAACGGTTGGGACTTCACCAAATTGTTGTCACTAAGATGGTTGGTTCCAAGAGAGACACAGAATGATGGTGATGATGAGGTCATTTTCACTGTCCCCTCTCAGGGGTGTTGCCTGCAGCACATCAGTGTTTGGACAATCCAAAATACAGGAAATTGATGTGACAACATGCCCTGGCTGTGTGGCGAGATTTGTTCACCTCACACTGGGGGACAATGCTGTCTCTTCTAGTACTATGTAGTAAATTAAAATGGAAAAATAGACCCTTATCGTCCATGATATTAATGTACCTGATGGTTTTTTTTAGCTTTATGTGACAATATTTGATTCTGTTTTGTTTTGGCCGACCACAGTTCTTTTAATTCTTGGTTTAATGTTTGTCATCAGGATTAAACACTGCATGGATCAGCTGTTGTAAAGCTATGACTATGTGCACATTTAAATATGTTCAATATTCAGTGCTGAGTCACAGAAGCCAAGCAGCAAAAAATCTATTTTGTATGATAGCCATGTGAAAAATAGGATAACACGCATGTGCTTGTGTAGGATAATGCTTCTACTGCTGATTTGCTACACGCAAAGGGACAAGCGGTAGAAAAATGGATGGATGGAACAGAGAGAACATTTGCCAAAACATGCACCCCTGATGTGTTGCCTGTGCTATTTCTTTCGCACTAATACACCACATGGTAGCGCCGTTAACAATAACCATGACCATAATCATAAATCAGATTTACTTTACATTTCTCACATAGCTACATGTGCTCTGCAAAACACCCTCTGTAACTTTAGTGTGTTTAGTCAAATCACCACACAATTTGGTACATGTTTTTAAGGGACCGACAAGCACACGTGTGTAAAGTTTCAGCATAATTGGATGAAAAACGTCTCTGGAGGGCCACAGGACTTGACAAGTAATTGCCTGTATTTTATTGATTATTTATTTAAAGTTGGCCAATAAAGTTGATTCTGATTCTGTTAATACAACTTTGAGGATATATATATATATATATATATATATATATATATATACATATATATATATATATACAAACCCCGTTTCCATATGAGTTGGGAAATTGTGTTAGATGTAAATATAAACGGAATACAATGATTTGCAAATCATTTTCAACCCATATTCAGTTGAATATGCTACAAAGACAACATATTTGATGTTCAAACTGATAAACATTTTTTTTTTGCAAATAATCATTAACTTTAGAATTTGATTCCAGCAACACGTGACAAAGAAGTTGGGAAAGGTGGCAATAAATACAGATAAAGTTGAGGAATGCTCATCAAACACTTATTTGGAACATCCCACAGGTGAACAGGCAAATTGGGAACAGGTGGGTGCCATGATAGGGTATAAAAGTAGATTCCATGAAATGCTCAGTCATTCACAAACAAGGATGGGGCGAGGGTCACCACTTTGTCAACAAATGCGTGAGCAAAATGTTGAACAGTTTAAGAAAAACATTTCTCAACCAGCTATTGCAAGGAATTTAGGGATTTCACCATCTATGGTCCATAATATTATCAAAGGGTTCAGAGAATCTGGAGAAATCACTGCACGTAAGCAGCTAAGCCCGTGACCTTCGATCCCTCAGGCTGTACTGCATCAACAAGCGACATTAGTGTGTAAAGGATATCACCACATGGGCTCAGGAACACTTCAGAAACCCACTGTCAGTAACTACAGTTGGTCGCTACATCTGTAAGTGCAAGTTAAAACTCTCCCATGCAAGGCGAAAACCGTTTATCAACAACACCCAGAAACGCCGTCGGCTTTGCTGGGCCTGAGCTCATCTAAGATGGACTGATACAAAGTGGAAAAGTGGTCTGTGATCTGACGAGTCCACATTTCAAATTGTTTTAGGAAACTATGGACGTCGTGTCATCCGGACCAAAGAGGAAAAGAACCATCCGGATTGTTATAGGCGCAAAGTTGAAAAGTCAGCATCTGTGATGGTATGGGGGTGTATTAGTGCCCAAGACATGGGTAACTTACACATCTGTGAAGGCGCCATTAATGCTGAAAGGTACATACAGGTTTTGGAGCAACATGTGTTGCCGTCCAAGCAACGTTACCATGGACGCCCCTGCTTATTTCAGCAAGACAATGCCAAGCCATGTGTTACATCAACGTGGCTTCATAGTAAAAGAGTGCGGGTACTAGACTGGCCTGCCTGTAGTCCAGACCTGTCTCCCATTGAAAATGTGTGGCGCATTATGAAGCCTAAAATACCACAACAGAGACCCCCGGACTGTTGAACAACTTAAGCTGTACATCAAGCAAGAATGGGAAAGAATTCCACCTGAGAAGCTTAAAAAATGTGTCTCCTCAGTTCCCAAACGTTTACTGAGTGTTGTTAAAAGGAAAGGCCATGTAACACAGTGGTGAACATGCCCTTTCCCAACTACTTTGGCATGTGTTGCAGCCATGAAATTCTAAGTTAATTATTATTTGCAAAAAAAAAATAAAGTTTATGAGTTTGAACATCAAATATGTTGTCTTTGTAGTGCATTCAATTGAATATGGGGTGAAAATGATTTGCAAATCATTGTATTCTGTTTATATTTACATCTAACACAATTTCCCAACTCATATGGAAACGGGATTTGTGTATATATATATATATATATATATATATATATATATATATATATATATATAATCACCAGAAGAAAAAACAATTACATTGGGACCTTCCTGGGCAGCTCTTCATCATAGTTTAATTTTGAAATATATTATATAGGGCCCCAAGATATCCACGTAAGCGGATTGGTGGGATTTGCCAATAAAAACGGAATCTACAGTTAAACGTAATAACACAGAAATTGTGTGTTTGGGAAATCATGTTCCTTGAGACCGCTCATTCGTTTTTGAAACACTCTCGGACTAAACAATTGTGAAACGGCCATTTTACACACTGACTAAGTGCCTGGGTTACTAAAGGTTTGCGTGTACTAAAACACGTGCAAACCTGATCTACTAAATGTGTGCAAAGTGGATTGCTTCTATTAAAGGGGAACTGCACTTTTTGGGGGGATTTTGCCTATCGCCAGACACACGATGAACAGATGAGAATCGTCTTTCCTATGTGTGTGTCAATATTTTGGACGGTCAGAAACAAAAATTTTTTAGACATTTTGTCTAGTCAGCAATTTCCTTTTATAATTTTACAGCTGCTGGATGACTTATATATGACTATAATAAACTTGCTTAGAGCCCCAATTTAGCCTTGGGCGGCCTGACATAACACAAACAGTGTTGCTAAAAATATAAGTAAAGAAAAATAACAATTGTGTTTTTTTAATGATATGGCTTCTCAACTTTAGAATCCTTCCCATTTTTAACAGGTGCAAAACATTGGATTACTCTTATAATTGAATAGGTTTTAATGAAGCATTACACTCCGAGCTTGTTTGTATTCTTCCCAAGTAAGCACATACGTAACATTATCTTGCTATCATTCAGTTTCTTTGTACCATTACTTTACTGCTGGTACGGATGTAACGTAATTTCATATCACAAATATCGTGACCAAAATTATCACAGTTATTATTATCGCAGTATTGTAGAATGTGCTCAGAAAGTACTTACACACCAAAAATCTTTTGACCAAGTTATTTTTTTTATACATACAGTAAAGGAGTATGTATAAAGTTCTCTCGATGAGCTACAAGTGAAAACCATTACAGCTAATCGAGAGAATGCCAAGAGTGTGCAAAGCAGTAATCAGAGCAAAGGGTGGCTATTTTGAAGAAACTAGAATATAAAACATTTTTTCAGTTACAGTATTTCACCTTTTTTTGTTAAGTACATAACTCCACATGTGTTCATTCATAGTTTTGATGCCTTCAGTGACAATCTACAATGTAAATAGTCATAAAAGTAAAGAAAACGCATTGAATGAGAAGATTTTTCCAAACTTTTGGCCTGTACTGTATATATTTTATATATATATATTTTATATGTATTAAGAAATTTAGACAGTTAGAAAAAACATGTTTACATGTTTGTGTTTCCTATGCTTCACTGATAGTGTTTTAGTTTCAGTATTTTATCTATTTTAATAGCTAAGCTTTTCTTGTTTTAAAAAAAATGTGTACAGTAGCATTTTAAGATTTATTTAAATGAAAAGTGCTAAACAAATACTATTTATTATTTCTGGCAGACATTGTGGCATCCAACTCTGGTCAGCGATCCTTGAAGGCAGCGTAAAAATGCCTCCGTCTCATATTCTAGAGCACAGCTTGTAGATTTGAATAGCTTAGTTGCTCAGGCAGTAATGTGTTTATATAACTTTCAATTGGGGTAGGTTGTTTCTTTATAGGGAAAAGATGGTAATGTCTCTTGTTTTCATGTTAGCATTTAAGCTAGCGATCTGGCACCAGCCAGCTTATGAGTTTATTGAAGTGCACTTATCAATCACGGATTTTCGATCATTTTAATTTAAAACGGTAATACTAACCATTGGGGGTTTTATCGCAGCTATCATTATTACCATTTATTATTACATCCCAAACTCATAGTAAGCTAATAATTAGCAATCTAGCAGAAAACTGCTGGCACAGCATGGCTTACGTGTCTAGATTGGTTAGACTCCAACCCGATGTTTGCGCGTTTGGTGCTCAGTCCCCCTGTGACCATGTGGAAGTGTCCTTGATTAAGGTACTGAACCCACAGTTCCTGATGCTGCGTCACCAGTAGGCGCATAATCCATTTACCATTGAAACAAGATTCACAAATCATCAGCGCTGGTGTTGTACATTTTGTTGAAAAAACCTCCTAAAGTTCATGTTTACACTTTTCCCATGCGTACGTTGTTCAGGGGAGGCTCAGACAGGCTACTTTACGCAGCTGCTGCCTCTCTGGTGAAATCCGGTACTGCACATTACTTCTGAGAGGTGTTTTTTTTTTTTTAATCTTTTTTTAATCCTTAATTGGTGTCAAGACGTGGACTATGGTGTGTTTGTTTTCCCGAGATGCAAGTAAAGCTGGACTGGTCATGGCGTGAAGGTAAATACATATTTATTTATAACACTCAAAGGAACAAAAAGCGCGCTCAAGGCGGATGTACAAACTTGACTAACGAAACAAAAAGACTTGCACGTGGGCAAAAAACTGTGAACAATTAAACAAAAACACTAACTGTGGCATTAATAGAAAAAACTTACTTGGACATGGCATGAAGTGCGCAGAGGTAGACAGAGTGTGACAGGGGTATGAATGCGGGATGTCACCAGAAAGACAAACTGAAAACAATGAACTTAAATACTACAGACATGATTAACGAAAACAGGTGCGTGACTCAAAACGTGAAACAGGTGCGTGACGTGACAAAACAAAACAAAAGTGCACAAAAAGTCCAAAAACAAAACCGAACATGACTAAAACAAAACATGATCACACAGACATGACAATTGGGGCTTTTTCAGAAAACACCCGGGACCTGATACAAGGGGGAATAAAAAAAAAAGAACTCAAAATTGCGGCAAAAATTCTATCAATTGACAGAAAGGTGCGGCAAGCCATGCTGGGAAGTTGGCATCACTCCTAGCAACGCGGCATGACCTCATGCAGCACGATGATGTTGGTTTCGGAGTCACCGGCGTGTTTCATCCATTTTATAACTCTCAGCTTAATGCTGCCATGTTGCTTGCGGCTGTAAAAATAAAAATAGCCCTGCTGACTGATCAGTGCGCGCTCTCAGCCGCCACAAATGAATGACTTTCAGTATTAACTGTAATAAAGTGTGCTGATTAACATAATTAACTCATTGGGATGAGGGATTATGTTTGATGAAGGATTATTTTGAATTGGACCCACTAATACAATGAGATTACATCATCGCCCCCTCTCATTCTGATCCCCAGGCAAGCGGCCCGGATCTGCCCCCCCTTCCCCTAAAACTCCCACTGCCATGGAGAGCGCTCGCCCCCCCATGTAGGATGCCTGCCCCGTCCGATGCCCGGCATCCCCTCCTGCCCGTCACCACCACCTCCTCCTTGTCCTCGCGTGTGCCCGCTCTTGCCTCCAGTTCACTGCGGCCCCCCAGGCTGTGCCCCGCCCCGCTCCAACATGGTGGATGAGGCGACCGCCATGAAGGATGACGTCATCAACGCCAACACGCTGGCTTGGCTGGTCTGCTCGGGCGTGTCCATCCTTGCCAACATGTGGAGCATCCTCAGCGTCAGCGCCAAGCAGAAGAAGTGGAAGCCGCTGGAGTTCCTCATCTGCACGCTGGCGGGCACGCACATCCTCAACATGGCCATCCCCATCACCATGTACTGCGTCATCACACTGCGCCGCCAGCACTCCAACTACGAGTGGAACGAGGGCTTGTGCAAGGTGTTTGTGTCCACCTTCTACACCCTCACGCTGGTCACCTGCTTCTCCGTCACCTCACTGTCTTATCACCGCATGTGGATGGTACGCTGGCCCGTCAACTACAGGTAAGACACCTTTGTTTGTGTGCTTATTGTCCGCTGACACCGTTGACACTTTCCTTTGAATGTCTACCAAGCTACCTATCTCTCTTACACTACGTTGGTGGTAGTGGGGGTGTATTTTGTAGCGTCCCGAAAGGGTTAGTGCTGTGTTACGGTGCGGATGTTCTCCCAAAATGTGTTTGTCATTCTTCTTTGGTGTGGATTCACACAGTGTGGCGTATATTTCTAACAGTGTAAAAGTTGTTTATACGGGCACCCTCAGTGTAACCTGTATCGCTGTTGATTAAGTATGCATTGCATTCACATGTTTGTGCATACAGACGCCACACATATTTTGTGATCGGGCCGGCATGTTGTTAGAATGGATGAAAAGCAGACGTGACGACAGCTCGTAGTCGAAGTTAAAGGCAGTGCCTTTAAGGCACGCCCCCAAGACTGTGGTCCGGGCGGACTACGGGATATAATGACTGATGAACACCTTCGTTCGATAATGAAGGTTGCCTCAGCTCAAAGCCTGAGCCCCAACATTAATGAACTAGCATCCAAGAAAAGATGGCAGGTATCTGGCTTGGGCACATCAGATTAGTCCTGAATGGTTGGTTTATTCATTGTTATTTTTATTTTAAAATTTATTAGCCTGTGGAAAAAGTTAATGTTGATATTTACCTCAGAAGGCTGCAAATAGAAAAGAGGCATTCAATTTCTATTTAAATTGTATTTGATATGCCATTGATATTTTTTAATTATTATTATTATTATTTGAAACTCGATTTTGCATGTCACTATAAAGTTATATAAGCCTTGCTTGTTCAATATTCAATGCAAAACTTGTTTGGGTTTGGTTAATTTGTTCAACCTTGGCCCGCGGCTTTGTTCACTTTTAAATTTTGGCCCACTCTGTATTTGAGTTTGACACCCCTGCCCTAGTCGATAAGATTCTTCTTGTTGTCTATCTTCTTGTTATGGGACATTCATCCTCCGCTGTTGCCGTTTCTAATATAAAGTAGTGTAAAGTTCTTACTTATATCTGTCAGTAAACTCGCCATGAAAGCGCTAAAACATACCGGTATAGTGAGTTTACATTATTCACCCAAGGAACTTTAGTTATTAGAGCGTTCTGATCGGACAGATTTTCACGGGACACATTTCCGGCGGATGAGAAGATCTAAAGCGACTGTCAGAAAGCGGCTTGCAGATGATCTGTAAAACATAATCTATGCAACATTTTGACCAAAGAACCACCATTACATGTTATGTAGACCACAAGGAAGTGTTTTCAATTTAGAAAAAAAACAAAACCAATATGACTCCTTTAATACGCTCTATAATCTGGTGCGCATTATACAGTATATGAAAAAAGATTGGAAATAGGCCAGTCATCAGCAGTGCGCCTTATAATCCGGTGCGCCCTATGGTCCGGAAAATGCGGTAATATCAATCAATCAATCAATCAATTCCTTTTTTGTCATTGTCATAATAACACTTAAGTCATACATGAACAACGAGATTTTGTTTGAGCTTTGTCCAGCGGCGTAGAAACTGCATTGATGTGCAGGTTGACAATAGTTTACATTTTAGCATTTTAGCATTGTCAGGAAGATCGCGATAAGAGGGACGTGGGGGTGGGAACAGTCAGATGTCAGATGGGTGTTACGTTGATGTTGCAGCAATGCAATGTCCAGAGCACAATTATTGAGGTGGTGAAGAGTGAGGTAATAAGATGGTCTGGGGCAGCAAAGGGGCCGGCTGTTCATTTAGCAGTCTCACAGCCTGGGGATACAGACTGTGAGACATTCTGGTGGTCCTGGCGCGAATCGATCTATACCTCCTTCCAGAGGGTAGCAGGTTGAAGAGGCCATGTGCTGGGTGGTATCTGTCCTTCAGGATGTTGTGTACTCGCTTTAGGCAGCGAGTTGTGTACATGGCACTCATCTCTGGGAGTATCGTCCTCGTAATTTTCCCTGCCGCTTTAACCACTCGCTGGAGGGCCTGTTGGTTCGCTTTAGTGCAGCTAGCAAACCACACAATTATAATGTATGAATGGATGTATATAGTGTAATATATTTGGTAGGGTTGTAATCTTTTTATGGCTGTTAAATAGAGGCAACACAGACATCGGGGTGGATCTACGTTAGTTTTATTTTTCAACTCACTTACGTAAACAACTTACACAATGCCTGTAACATGTAAGTAAATGCGCCACAGCATCAATACCTCCTTCAACAATCGCTATTTCTTCGGAATCAAAATGTTTATTCATATATTACATATAGCCTATTATTTTCGCACTATTGACACCGAAAATCTTCCCGCCGAAAAATTACTTTGTTCATCGAAACCAGACTTGCGATGAGGTATCCACTTCTGCTGCCTCTTTCCCCGCACACACGAATGACGTAGCTCGCACAAAGGTGACGAAAAAGTTGCAATCAGGTCGCATTCAGGACCCATTTCCGTTTAGACTGAAGTCACATTTGAAAAGATCAGATTCCAATCGGATTCGGACTACCTCTTGATGTGACCAAAATCTGATGTGAAAAGATCAGATTTGAAGCACTTTTAGACTGGCAAAAAAAATCAGAGATGTCACTTAAGGGCAAAAAAAATCAGATTACCGGTAGGTGTGCTCTGTAAACAGGGCCTTATTCGGTAGAAGTGGGACACTTTCTTTTTCAGCAGCATGGGAAATTGCATCCAAACCTTTGTCACTTCATAATTAGAATCGTTTGCTCAAATTTGACACACCTAAAAAATGTAAACACGGCATGACTAGAGTTGAGCAATTTAGGCAATATGTGATATAAATGATATAAATGTGTCTGACGATAGAGCTTTTAATATGGAGAGTGGGAGGGGACTACAGGATTTTGGCCGTGATTGCAGTACCATTTCTGGCCACATTCCTACATCTGGCACCTTTAAATGTGAGCGGTGTCCTGGCTGGTCCGCCAATACTATAGTCCATGGATCGCTATTGCAAGTACAACAATTCTTGCTAGTAGCAGTTGCATTCAGTCCAGTTGCTCCACATTGTTACTTTGATTAGCCACTTAAATGAATGATTTCCTTGGAGCAGTACCAGGTGACACTTCTCTCCAGCCAATGCATCTGTTTGTGTTAAGACAACGTGAGAACCTTCTACAAGGAGCATCTGCCGGTTCTGGCCTTCAGCTTCATTTGGCTACAAGTGATATTACAAAGTGACGCTGAATAATAAAAATGACATTCACATTATCAGACAGCTTGACGTTGCAATGACACCATTTTGGTCTCTCAAGACATCTTCTGTTCACACATCCAGTTGATGCCGACATGCTATTTTTGCCAGAGATGCATCAGTGCTGCATTAAGATTCCTTAGTAAACAGTAGGCATTTGTTTTGTTTGTACGGCTTTTCTTTGTGAGTTATTTTGAGAGGTAGCATTATATAATTATTAATACATTATTTGTGCAGCTGCATGACAGCTCAAAGCACTCCTCAAACATCTTTGCTACAGTGCAGCCCATCTGTTCATGATTCTGATTAAAATTCTCTTTTTGTGGTCAGCAGCAGCACTAGCAAACATCACCTGGGAACCCCAAATTACTTTTTGCCAAATGCAAACGGGCTCGTCGTGTGTTGATGTACGCAGATAGTGCAGTGACACACAGCGAGAATCGGGTTGTCTCACTCTTGCTCTGATGCAGAGAAACTAAGAATGACGCTCCTTCCCGAGGCACCTTGCTTTTTACGGTTGTGCAAGGCTCAAATGTGCCACCTATAAGACTCACACAGTGACAATGACATTAGTGAGAGCTGATACAACAGATGAAGAGGTAATAATTTATCAATAGTTTTGCTATTGCGGTTGTAGTTTGTAGCGTTGAAAAGCACTGCATCTTGCTTAGGACTCTTTGTGTATGGAGAAAAATGTCTCCCTTGGTATGCAACCAAAAAAACACAAGACATTTGCAAACAAAAATAATATTTGCAAACCAAAAAATGGATTGGAAATTAAAAATAAATAAATAAATAAAATGGTTGCAAATCTTTTTTTTTTGGTTACAAATAGTTTTCTGTTTAAGAAAAAAACTTTGGCCAAGGACTTCTCGGAACAATTCAACATCAATTCACAAACAGGGTTTGTAATAGAAAATATTGCATATTGAAACAAATTTCTCTATTAGAAACAACTTACGGTAAACATGAATAATAGGTTCCAGCCTCCACAAAAATTCATATTTTAGTAAAAGTTTGTACACTTTCAACTGGGGTTGTACGGTGTACAAGTGGCTGTACTGCCTCTGTAAAATACATGTAGTTTTTTTGGTTTTTTTTACGGACATGACGGCATGCCGTGGTCACGTAGTTACATTGCTAGTAATACGATTATGTTAGTCAAAGCACACGCACAGAGCACTTACAAGCAGACACAGTGTAGAGACAGAAGAGGTCGAATTAACGTATTTTTGAAGTGTTGAAGCTATAAAAACTGAAGCGGCGTTCTGCAAGCAGTGCTTTAAAACATAGCTGGCCAGCGGCTAACGTCCAGTCGCAATCGGTAGTGTTTTATCTACTTCTAAATCACTAATCCTCGCCTCCATGGCGACAAATAAACTACATTTCTTACGAATATCATCACTGAAGGACGAGGAATTCTAAACATGCTTCACTACACACCGTACGAGGATACAATAGCTAGAGAAAAAGCACTATAATATGATATAATTCACTTCATATCGCTTGTCCATGACTTTCTTTGAGTAAACAAACCGCTAACATTCAGCTCTTATTTAATTATATTATCTTTAGCTTGCTGTTAGCGGTTTGTTTACTCATGTAAACAAAAGGGTGGATCTCTAGATCCATCAACTGTAACGATGCCAAGTACTAGAGCCATATATAGTCGATAATACAATGATAACATTGATACTTTTACTAACACAAAATCTTTTGTAATTTTTGTATTATTTATAAATTAAAGAAATGTGTCCCTGGACACAGAAGAACTTTAATTATGACCAATGTATGACCCTTTAACTACGTGGTATTGGATTGATACCAAAATGTGTAGTATCACCCAAAACTTATGTCAAGTATTCAAACAACAGAAGAATAATTGCATATTACATTTTAACAGAAGTGTAGATAAAAATGTTAAAACAGAAAGTACTCTGATCCATCCATCCATCCATCCATTTTCCTACCGCTTGTCCCTCATAATTTTGACAAGAGAATGGGAAATTACACAATATGTTAGTGCATACTGTAGGTCAGAAGCCAAATTAGAAGCCTTTGTAACCCATTTTCTTACTTAATACTAAAAAAGAAGTTGTCTAGTATGTTTACTATCTTATTTAATGCCAACATTTTTATTTTATTGCAATAAAAACACATTTTTAATGTATCATAAGATATTCTGGTAAAATAAACCCAATAATGTCAATTTACTGTGGTCCCCTTTATTTTAAAAAGTATCGAAATACATATTACCAAAATTTTGGTATCAGGACAATCCTACTTTGAACACAATATAAAGCGCTGTACAGTACTATATATCAAAGAAACATAACAAGGGGGTGAATTGATCAACTTTTTACATATTACCAAAGTCAAAACAACAACTTGCTGAGCTGTCCTCATTTTCAGCCACCCTGCTGACACGCACGCATACTCACTAGCCCTGTGGTGCACTCATAGTCGGAAATCACAAAACTCCTTAACAGCCAGGTCTCTACAATGATTAAGAATAGAAAATCAAATCCACTTTACCTTGTTGTTTAATCTTTTTGTCTTCTGCGGAAGAAAGGAAGAAGGGGAAGGGGACATTGTCGACAATGCTGCGGATACTTCCTGAATGTTTCAGACCACACATCGGCGTGGCTCAGATAGTAGAGCAACGGGCCATAAACTTGAGGGTTTCTGGTTTGAATCCAGCTTCCATCACCCTAGTCACTGCCTTTGTGTCATTGGGCAAGACATTTCACCCACCTTGCTCCCAGTCCCACCCACACTGGTTTAAATGTAGCTTACATGTAGATAATGAGTTTCTCAATGTAAAGTGCTTTGAGTCACTAGAGAAAAAGCGCTATATTATGATATAATTCACTTCACTTCACTTCATATCGCTTGTCCATGACTTTCTTTGAACTCATATTGAGCTAGCAAAACTAGAAAAATGCTGCAAATGGACTAAAAAAATGGTGTTAGCACCAGCACTATGCTGACCGAATGGCAAGATTAAAGTTGAGTTGGAACTAAAGAAGGATTTTTAACCAAAACATTTTTATGTTAAAATGTTATTTTTATTTCAAATCCTTGTTTTTGTTTGCAATTTTTGTTTGGTTGCAAATCTATTTTTGTTTGCATGCATAAAAAGACATATATCTCCATATTTTGTAATATTATAGTTTCCTTTTTTGGTAAAAAAAACAGAAAGCTTTTTGGTTTAAATATATTTGAATTGCTTTTTCAACATTATAGTTAGTGTTACTCATGGTAACACACGTGTACTACATTAAATATATTACATTGGCTTTTAGTATGTAATAAGTACTTGCTACAATGTGGTTAGCCATAAACCATAGGTGGGGATTATGTGGAAGAATGACCCAAGTATGAATGACAGATGTCTCAAACTAGGTCACAGAAACACAAACACAGCCTAAACACTCCGAGCACCAGGATGTGCTGATGTCATTGTTATCTGTTCTATTACTAAATTTTCAGGTACGTTCTGTGGGACTCTGTGATAATCAGAATCAGGATCAGAAATACTTTAATAATCCCCGAGGGGGATTTAAGATTTTCAGCACAATCCCATTAAAACTCAGACAAACATTACAGGGAGACAGAACAGGATCGCTGACGGGTCTGCCAACTTCCGGTGCCCCTTACAAAAAAGGTGAGAAACGCTGGGGAGGAGCTTGGGGGGTGAGAAAAAAAAAAATCAGTCTAAGCCTGGGCCCCTCGAGAGGGGGTCCAGACTGAGGCCAAGGAAAAAAAACTCATAGCCATAGCACACATAAACATGTGTGTAAGAGGGAAACATCAAAGAACACAAAGGACATTAAAAATACATTAAAGGGGAACATTATCACAATTTCAGAAGGGTTAAAACCATTAAAAATCAGTTCCCAGAGGCTTATTTTATTTTTCGAAGTTTTTTTCAAAATTTTACCCTTCACGCAATATCCCTAAAAAAAGCTTCAAAGTGCCTGATTTTAACCATCGTTATATACACCCGTCCATTTTCCTGTGACGTCACACAGTGATGCCAATACAAACAAACATGGCGGATAGAACAGCAAGGTATAGCGGATTCAGACTCGGATTTCAGCGGCTTAAGCGATTCAACAGATTACGCATGTATTGAAACGGATGGTTTATAGTGTGAAGGCAGGTAGCGAAAACGAAATTGAAGAAGAAACTGAAGCTATTGAGCCATATCGGTTTGAACCGTATGCAAGCGAAACCGACGAAAATGACACGACAGCCAGCGACACGGGAGAAAGCGAGGACGAATTCGGCGATCGCCTTCTAACCAACGATTGGTATTTGTTTGTTTGGCATTAAAGGAAACTAACAAATATGAACTAGGTTTACAGCATATGAAATACATTTGGCAACAACATGCACTTTGAGAGTGCAGACAGCCCATTTCAGGCGCGCTAAGAACATATATTTTTCCACGATTTCAGCACTCAGGTTAACCATACCTAAATAGACACAAAATACTGCATTACACAAGACTACCCGAATGTACTCGAATGATTGAAAAAAATAAACGTTTTTAAGCTAAATTATTGGTAAACCCAGTTTATGTATAATAATTTACGTAAAACCGTGAGTAATGAATAAAGTTTTCATCAATTAATATATTCTGTAGACATACCCTCATCCGCTCTCTTTTGCTGAAAGCTGATCTGTCCAGTTTTGGAGTTGATGTCAGCATCTGCTTTGAGTGTCGCAGGATATCCACACATTCTTGCCATCTCTGTCGTAGCATAGCTTTCGTCGGTAAAGTGTGCGGAACAAACGACTGACCATTTCGTCGGCTTTCCCCACAGCCTCGTATTTTGAACAAATTTCGTCCAATTTCTTGCCACTTTCGCATCTTTGGGCCACTGGTGCAACTTGAATCCGTCCCTGTTCGTGTTGTTACACCCTCCAACAACACACCGACGAAAGTAAGAAAATGGCGGATTGCTTCCCGATGTTTCCGAGAGCGAATAATAGAAAGGCGTTTAATTCGCCAAAATTCACCCATTTAGAGTTTGGAAATCGGTTAAAAAATATATATGGTCTTTTTTCTGCAAGGTATATATTGACGCTTACATAGGTCTAGTGATAATGTTCCCCTTTAAAAGAGCAGAGCTGATGCAACCAGCCACTTCTACACACAGCCACAAAAGTAAAACAACAACAACAACAATAACAAAAAATATATACACTGTAGTGGCCTCTGCGGTGTTCCACGCCATCCTCTACTGGGGTGGAGGGAGCATGGCCAGACAAAGCAACCAAGAGAGCCGACTCCACCCTCGGCCGCCCACCAACTCTAGGCCAGTGTCCAGTCCGCATGGATGAGCGAGGATACGTCCAAGGTGACTGAGGTGTCCGATACCTGCTCATTCAGCCAAGACACTGTGAAGCTTGTTAATACACAAGCTTGTTAATAGACAAATACTATCATAGCTCAGAGATGTGATCCTAGGATATGCCTGGTAACCGACATCATTGTTTTCTGATTAAAACTTTTTTCAACACTTCTTTCTCAACGCCAAGCTGTGTCTGAGTGAAGTATGTTATATTCTACAATTGGAAGTCTTTCTGTCTGTGTATTTTGCATTTTACAATGCTTTAGGCAAAAATACTTCCATGTAAAATCTGTTCATGTTCCACGTGCCCTGCTGAGCTAGCATGGCCGCCTTGTCTCTGACATTAACACGCACTGAAGGCCTAAATAATGAATTCCAACCTTGTAGTTGGGCTGCAATTCTCCCTCTCTCATTTCCCCCCCTCCCCTCTTTGCAACGTTCATTCATTCAGGCAATAGATTCAAGCTGCTTAGTGATGCGATCTCGCTGCTATAGGAACCTGAGGCATATTGAGGAAAGGACTAGCATTATTGCTCACAGTGACAACAAGACCTCCTTGTCTTTGCACAAAGCTGCAGAGGCTACTGCTGCCCTTCATTTTGTGTCTGTGCATGTCAGACTAATCCTTACAATTGGATTAAGACATGCAGATAACAATATTTTGATTTTTTCGGGGAGAGGTATTTGTAAATCTTGATGTCACAGTAGTAATCCTTTTTTTCTGAGGATTATAAGGAAAGGAATTGTGTTCCAGTTATTGTGCAGGCACTGTTTTGACAGCTGTAAACGCAAAATAATTCATGATATTTCCTTTCATATGACATCACCCACTTAAGTTTGGTACAAACACAAAGATTTTCTAAATCTTAAGAGATTTTTTTATCTGCTACAGACTCCAGACATAAAGACAAAAAAAAACAGGCATTGAGCAGTTAGGATTTGTATGTGTTTGTGCCTTTGTGGTACCGGTACAATAATATCAACTCAGCACAGCACACACATGACGATTATGTCCCACCACAAAGCCAGGCTCTGGTCCTCGAAGCCCAAAATCTTGCGTAAACAAACGTTTTCTAACGGAGTGAACGTATCAATCTAAGTATTGATAAAGTGGGTATAGGTATTGGATCGATATTACTGTAGCGTGGTGGATAAGAGTGGGAATTGATAAGATTTTTCCGGTTCCGATTCCACTTTCGATTCTGCTTAATAGGGCTGGGCGGTATACCGGTATTATAGTTAACCGGTATATGTTAGAAAGCGGTATATATTTGAGACAATACCGCCATACCGGTATCTTTTGATGTGCCTTTGTTACAGTCGTTTGCTCTTTTATGCACCTGAAAGGCGAAGCACAGGGCACCCTCTTTGGCTCACCTCTGCTCACACCCAACCCTTGCCTGTTTCAATCAATCAATCAATTATTCAATCAATCAATCAATCAATCAAAGTTTATTTACACATCCCTTAATCACAAGTGTTTTAAAGGGCTGCTCAAGCCACAACGACATCCTAGGCTCAGATCCCACATCATGGCAAGAAAAAACTCAACCCAATGAACACAAAGAGAAACCTCGGAGCTGTGGGGATGTGGGGACTCCCCTGTGTGCGACCAGTGCAATGGATGTCGAGTGGATCTAGTTAATAGTGTGAGAGTCCAGTCCATAGTGGGGCCAGCAGGGGATCCTCTTGAGTGGAGACTAGTCAGCAGCGCAGAGACGTCCCCAACTGATGCACAGATGAGTGGTCCAACCCGGGTTCTGACTTTGGAACAGCTAGCGCGTCATCTGTGGTCACCTGATAACCTCTCCATGCAGGAGAGGGGGGCAGAGCAGAAAAGAGACGGCAGATCAACTGGTCTAAAAGGGGGGTCTATTTAAAGGCTAGCGTATACAAATGAGTTTTAAGATGGGACTTAAATGCTTCTACTGAGGTAGCATCTCTAACTGTTACCAGGAGGGCATTCCATAGTACTGGAGCCCGAATAGAAAACGCTCTATAGCCCGCAGACTTTTTTTAGGCTCTGGGAATCACTAATAAGCCATAGTTCGTAGAACGCAGATTTCTGGTTGGGACATATGGTACAATACAATCAGCAACATAGGATGGAGCTAGACCGTTAAGTATTTTATACGTACGGTAAGTAGTAAAACCTTAAAGTCGCATCTTAAGTGCACAGGAAGCCAGTGCAGGTGAGCCAGTATAGGCGTAATATGATCAACATTTCTTGTTCTTTTCAAAAGTCTAGCAGCCGCATTTTGTACCAACTGTAATATTTTAATTCTAGACATAGGGAGACCTGAAAATAACATGTTACAGTCATCGAGACGAGAAGTAAGAAACGCATGAATAATGATCTCAATGCGACATTCATTTATAGTTATTACATACTGTGAGTTCAAATGTTTCAGCTTGTTGCTCAAATGTCCTCCTCGTGATGAAATAGCCACTTTGCAGTTATTACATGTAGCGCTGTTGCAATCTTTTCTTGTAAAATGTAGCCAAATTTTGTAGTGTTTACGCGGCATGGGAGCCATGTAGATGTCTGACGTCAATATGCACGTTGCGTAATGACGTCATTTCCGCCCATCAAAATCATTGTTGGAAAAAAAATGTATACACTGATAACCGGTTCTGAACAAGAACCGATTTTCGATTCTTTGGGAAGCTCACAAATCGATTACGATTATGATTCAGGAGTTCCAATTCAAGTAAAATTTGATTATTGTTGCATCTTTAACTTAAGTATATTGATGCAGTTTTACATATCTTTTCATTTCACTAAATAAGCGCTTATCACTTGCAACTTTTACAAACTGTGCATTTGTAATTATAAACAGTTGAAATAATTCCCACATTTATTAACATAGTAAAACAGGAACATTAGAGCCCTAAAATAAAGGAGCTAGTCAGATCAGCCCAAATTTAGAACTCTGCATTACTTCATTGACAATAAATAAATCGATTATAACTTATTGACAGTTACGAATCGATTTTATATTCGTCCATGTTCGAATTGTGATGCATCTAAAAATTGATTATTTCCCCCACCTCTAATTCCCATCCCAAGTGGTGGGATTGATACTCTTTGTTGTAGTTTCTCTTTAATTTGGGGACTTTGACAAACTCATTCCTTTTGAGCTCATGTCATCATCAAGACAGTACAAGATGACAAAGTATTGGTTGTGCATGCACTACTGATGTACAGACGAACAGAGTTGATCAACAGCGCCTCTGCTGGTTGGAGTCAAGTACTGCACTCCGTTGTGCCTGATACGGTTAATCAACAATTCCAATTAATATTCTACTGTGTCCTCTCTTGCCACAGTCTGTGCTTTTTTTTTTTTTTTTTTTTTACAAGCGAGGACAGTGAAGTTTTCCTGCAGTTGTTAGTAATAATAATGATAATAATAATAATAAAAGAACCATCCATCACTACCTGTTCTTCTTTCAGGTGGATATTATGTGTGCCATCGCCAGAGGACACAAACACATTTGGCAGAGTGCTGGACTGTAACAATTACTTGTAGATGTGAGGACCATCCAGTCCGTCTGCACAGATATAGACCAAAATGACAAATAGGCCATAGGATGGCAAAGGTAATTTTTTGCCATCAGCCAAGTACACTCTCTTCATTCAGCTGCAGTTTCAATGATGCTTCTTTCAACTTGTTTTCCCACACGCTACAAGGGAGACATTTGATTTGCTTCAAAGTGTTTTACCTCTATGACAGAGGTCTGTCTGCAGCCTCTTAGAGGTCTCTCCTCATGAGTAAACGGCACTTGTTGTACTTGTTTGTTTCTTCATGTGACCATTTTAGTCATATACTATTCAACATTTGAAAAAAAAAAATGCTTAATTCCAGCCAAAATAATAACACACAATAAGTATTTATTGAAATATTCATGGAATGCAGGTCTTGTTGTGAATTTAGTTGTTGAAATGTACTGCAATCAGAGGTGGGTAGAGTAGCCAGAAATTGTACTCAAGTAAGAGTACTGTTACTTTAGAGATTTATTACTCAAGTAAAAGTAAGGAGTAGTCACCCAAATATTTACTTGAGTAAAAGTAAAAAGTATGTTGTGAAAAAACTACTCAAGTACTGAGTAACTGATGAGTAACATATACACACACACACATATATATATATATATATATATATATATATATATATATATATATATATATATATATATATATATATATAAACACACATATATATATATACATACATATATATATACATACATACATACATATATATATATATATATATATATATATATATATATATATATATATATATATATATATATATATATATATATATACATATATATATATACATACATTGATATATACATTATATAATTTATATTTATTTATTTTGCCGTTTTTGTTTACATGTTAAAGGTGTTTTAATGAATATACATGCATGTTTAACACTCCTTTATTTCATGAAGACAAGAATATTAGTTGGTGTATTACCTGATTCTGATGACTTGCATTGATTGTAATTAGACAGTAGTGATGATAACGTCCACGTTTTCAAATGGAGGAGAAAAAAAGTTCCTCCTTTCTGTCTAATACCACATGAAAGTGGTTGGTTATTGGCGTCTTATTTGTCCAGCTTCCATATTCGTTTTTATACACTTTACAAGAAATACACTGGCGGCAAACTCCGTAGCTTGCTAGTTTGCTAGCTTGTTTGCGCTGGCTTTCGGAGACTCTTATTTTGAAAGCGCAGGCGCGATGGAGCGGCATTTTTATTGTGAAGACAGGGACTGTGCAGTCAGTCTTTAGGCTTTTGACGGGATGTACGGTTGAAATAAAAAAGGGTCTTTTTTTCCTTCACACTTTTGATTGATTGATTGGAACTTTTATTAGTAGATTGCACAGTACAGTACATATTACGTACAATTGACCACTAAATGGTAACACCCGAATACGTTTTTCAACTTTAAGTCAGGTCATGTGACCGCCTGGCTCTGTTTGATTTGTCCAACGTCACCAGTGACTGCATCTGATTGGTGGAACGGAGTGAACGTCACCAGTGACTGTATTTGTTGAAACGCAGGCACTTTGAAGGTCTGTCTGACAGACCAAAACAAACAAAGCGTGCATTAACAGATCGATAAAAATTAGTAGCGAGTAGCGAGCTGAATGTAGATAAAAGTAGCAGAGTAAAAGTAGCGTTTCTTCTCTATAAATATACTCAAGTAAAAGTAAAAGTATGTTGCATTAAAACTACTCTTAGAAGTACAATTTATCCCAAAAGTTACTCAAGTAGATGTAACGGAGTAAATGTAGCGCGTTACTACCCACCTCTGACTGCAATAATAAATAATTAATACAAGTTATTAATGATGCGTTGTCTGTTATACTTTATATTTTAGTCGACAAAATTTACTGTAATTTTAGTCAACTAAGTAAGTATTTATTATTTTTTAAACCAATTATTAATTTTAGTTAATAATAACAATTCCATTCATTAGATATTATTGCCCTTTAAGAGTAAAATGCATATAAAATGTATGAGTAATTGACCCTTGGCTTGCTTTGTCCTTTCGGGGAAGTGTTTTCATCAACATTTGGGGTTGTTGTTGTTGTCACGTCTAATGTATGATTCCAAGTCCCTGAGCTATTGAAGTAATTGTTGTTATTAGCAAATGGCCATCTTGAATGCTTCTATGCTAAAATGTGTGTTTGTGCTTCCAGGCTGAGCAACACTAAGAAGCAGGCGGTGCACACAGTGATGGGCATCTGGATGGTCTCCTTCATCCTGTCCACACTTCCAGCTGTGGGCTGGCACGACACCACCGACCGCTTCTACACCTCTGACTGCCGATTCATCGTGACAGAGATCGGCTTGGGGTTTGGGGTTTGCTTCCTGCTCTTGATTGGCGGTAGCGTGACCATGGGTGTGATCTGCATCGGCATTGCTCTCTTCCAGACCTTCTCCATTCAGGCAGGCCACAAAGCGGACAAGAACAAATTCAACGTCCCCACCATCGTGGTGGAAGACGCCCAGGGCAAGCGTAGATCCTCCATTGATGGGTCGGAACCTCTTAAGACGTCACTGCAGATCACTTATCTGATCAGTGGCATCGTCTTCATCTATGACTTCCTGACTGGCTTCCCCATACTGGTGAGTTCTCAGCTTAAACATGACAAACTGCCAAGTTACACCAGTGCGTATAACTGTGTGTAGTTTCCATAACAAAGGTGACAGTTTGGAATATACAGTGAAAGTTAAAACGCTGACCAATAAACAACCCATAGCAAGTAATATGCGAATTATTGTGCTGCAGTCACTGTCACTAAACATTAAATAACTCTACAGGAATGTTTAAAGTAAACTTTCTGAACTGCTATACAAGTGTAATAAAAGGTAACCACTCTGTAATAAAACAACATCAAACTACAATAAAGAAAAACTACTCACTATTTGAATAGCGAGGTAGAGTTATGACAAGTTACAGTCACAGGCAGTCCGATCATTATGTGTTTATGAGCGAATGTGAACAGTTAGCACCAAATCTAAATGAATGTACTGGTACTGGTAATGTTGGATTTAAAAGTTTAAAAAAACTTACAACACGTGCTCACAGAGCTGAAATCTCACAAGAATTGGCAATGTCTTACACACACGGTTGAAATTTAAATTTTTTTGTAATATATATCAGGAATTGAATATATATTAAATATATTTTAGACGTTTTTGAGACATTTTTTTTGGTTTTCAGCCATTTTTTTTTTATGTTTAAGGTTCCCCTGTAAATGATGTAGATTTTGGTACATTTTTAGGGACCGAATGTCCCTTTGGGACAGAGGACCCTATTGTAATTGTAAGGTTTTATTATTATTATACCAGCCGCCTCTTTGAGCTGTAATTTGACCCCCTTAACATGCTTCAAAACTCACCATATTGACACATATGACACACACATCAGGACTAGCGAAAATTGCGATCTAATCAAGAAACCGAGCCCCAAAACTCAAAATTGCGCTCTCGCGCCCCCTAGGAAGAAAACACAGACAAAACTGCTCCTAGGAAGAAAACACAGACAAAACTGCCTGTAACTTCCAGTAGGAATGTCGTAGAGACATGAAACAACAACCTCTATATAGGTCTTAATTAGACCTACAATTCATTAATTGACAACCCCCAGCAAAAACAGGAAGTTTGCAATTGCCCCTTCATAACAAAAGTTTTGTAAAAACGAGTCACCTTTTTTTTTAAATTATCTTCTCTGAGCGTGTTTGTTGTGTCGGCTTCAAACTAGCACAGGAGAGAGATTGAACCCTTCTGATTAAAAGTTGACGAAATAGTTTTAATTACTGCTCCGGTTTGGATTTTATGTGCCGTCAAAGTCGGTCCCATCCATCGCTGCTTGCAGCTTTAATTATATATTAAAATTTTATTCCACGTTCATTGTGACCAAAATTACCACGGGTATAAATAACTATTATCACAATATTGTTGAATGTGCTCAAAAAGTGCTATATATATATATATATATATATATATATATATATATTATTAATTTATTATTTTTTTTATATTTGTTTATTGAATTTTTGACATATACAATCTCGTAATACAATTAAATACATGTAAAAAAAAATGTTTTCTCCCCCAAACAAGTAACCCACAACAATTATATATAAATAGAGTAAAATAAAAACAAAAAACGCACCATTCAAATAAGTGCAGGCAAATATTGACATGAAGCCACAGACAACTGCACTCCTGGATGTCCCCAACACAGCGCAGCAATACACAAAAGCAGACAAAAGGCGAATCAATTATCTACCTATCTTACTTTTCAATCGGGGTTAAATTTGAGATCAGTCTCTCTTACATATTTTAGGAAACCACCCCATACTTCCTGAAACTTCACAGAACAACCGTTTAATGTCAGCCTAATTTTCTCCAATATAAGGAAATAAAGTCTCTAATGGCAGGGAGGCGCTGTTGCCTTTCATGTTAATGCAGTGAGTCTTCTAGCCAACAAAGTAGTGAATGCTACGAAGTTCTTTTTGGATTTACTAAAGGTAGATGACTAAGGTGCTACCCTAAATAGTCCACTTAGAGGATTTGGTTCAATCTTTTCGCCAATTACCGTATTTTTCGGGCCATAGGGCGCACAGGATTAAAAGGCGCACTGCCGATGAGCGGGTCTATTCAGGTCTATTTTCATACAAAAGGCGCACCGGATTATAAGGCGCATTAAAGGGGTCATATTATGATTTTTTTCTAAATTTAAAACACTATCTTGTGGTCCACATAACATGTGATGGTGGTTCTTTGGTGAAAGTGTTGCATAGATTATGTTTTACAGACCATTTTCAAGTAGCTTTCTGAGCGTCTTTTCAGGATGCGCCGTTTGGTAGGCGGTCTTATTTACGTGGCTCAACTTCGACAGCGCCTTCCCCCCGTCATCTTTGTTGTAGTGGTGTAGCGTGCAAGGACGGGAGTGGAAGAAGTGTCAAAAGATGGAGCTAACTGTTTTGATGACATTCAGACTTTACTTAAATCAATAAAAGAGCAGCATCTTCTCATCCGTGGCTCAATAATGCAACATCAAGGCCGGAAATGTGTCCCGTGAAAAAACGTTTGACTGAAACCCTCTAATAACTAAAGTTCCGTGGGTGAATTATGTAAATCTGCTACAGTTTTTAGCGCTTTGATAGCTAGTCGACTGACAGATATAAGTAAGAACTTTACGCTACTTTATATTAGAAATGGCAACAGCGGAAGATGAATGCCACATAAGAAGGTAGAGAAAAAGAAGAAGCTTATCGACTACGGCGTTGGCACAGACTACAATGGCGAAATATTCAGTACTTATGCAGATCCCAAATACAGATCAGCACGTACCAGAAGGTAAGAAACGTTGGTTTTGCATAATATTGAAGAAACAAAACGCCAGATAATGTCTGCTAATAGGTGCCATTTTGCAGTCCTTATACACACACCATAATAATACTCGTATGTTTAATGCGCCAACAATCCATCAAACGGTGCGGCTTCATAGCTTTCCGAAGACGTACTAAAAACATTTTGACAGATTTTTGAGCGCCGTGTGTAGTGTTCTATATTCTTAATGGAACATTTAAAGTTTTTGTGTTGTTTACTGGCGTCATCTTGCAGTTAACTCGTATCTCTTATGTGTGACTGCCATCTACTGATCACACTTATCATTACACCATGTACCAAACAAAATAGCTTCGAGGTCGGTAAGCACAACCATTATGCCGTACATTAGGCGCACCGGGTTATAAGGTGCACTGTTGATTTTTGAGAAAATTAAAGGATTTTAAGTGCGCTTTATAGTCCGAAAAATACGGTACTAAAGACAAAGTATTACAAATTCAGTCCAATAACTGCACAGGGATGGGCAAAACCAAAACATATGTATTAAGTTAGGTGGAGACTGTTGACACTGATCACATAATACCAAACACAATGGTATCTTTTAACCAAGCTTTATTTGTAAAATAATAAATATACCTCAACATATTGGGGTTGTTGTTATTTTAGTCTTTATATATGTTTATCATCTTCCGTTTTAATTTGTAAAGGCTTTTCTTACCTATTGGTACCTACTTATGTGCTTTTGGGATCTGCATAAGTCCTGCAAATTCAAAATCAAAGTGTGGAGGCATTGCGGAGATATTTATAAAACAATCTTGCCTTCCAATCTACTTCCTCCAAACAATTCTTTTGAACATTGTTAGCAGATAATCCATATACTGTATAAATCTAGCTAGATTGCCTTGGTTGCGTCCACCATGTTTAGTTTAGACAACAAAATGCCCATTATTTGACTAGAAGAAGGAAAATGCTGTTGTTGGTTGTGGTACCCAACGCAGGACACTATTCAACCCTCAAGTCTCATCTGAAGAAGTAAGAAGTGCCAGGCTAACTTTTTTGTTTTGCGGCAATGTCCCTCCGAGTGTGTGCGAAAGAGAGTCTGACGGTAGCTGCTTCACCCACAAACTTTCACAAAAAGATAGACTATCCCAAAAATGACTTTTAATGGCGAGCCCGCTGACTGATATCTATGGCAATGAAGGAGAAAGAGGAAGTAATAACGATAGGTTAGAAATGTGTGTATGAAGCGTGAGCAATGTTAGCTCGAGTTGTTGTGTAGCTAGCTTATCCTTCTACTGTAAAACAATAGCGTTATTTTCCTTTGGCAAAATATCAGAATTATATTCCTAAAAACTACTTTTAATTGGATCAGTGCCTACTGTGTTTGACAAGGTTCGAGTAAGTTATATAATTCGTTGGTACGTTAGCGAAGTAGATAAGCTTTTTATTGTCAATATACACATGGATCTAGCACTAGAAAGTTAAATTTGGTAAAAGTTTAACCTTAGAGAGTGTGTATAGTTCCAGACCTGTATGTCAGCCAGGGTTCCTTCCTTAGTGCTGACAACAAACCACTCTGGGATGTTGTGTTGTGGTAAAAGTCACTCAAAACAGAAAGCTGGTGGCGGTCACCAATGTTCATAGTGCACAATAAAAGCAAGAAAGCTAAAAAAAATACAAATAAAAGCTGACGGGCGGGGGCGAAGGCTAATCGGCGTGAGGAGAGGTTCAATTGCATCTAACAACTCTGCCTCTCAAAACAAGCTGTTTTAAAAGGCAGCAAAAAAGTGACTTCAAAATAGGTCTGTAAAACAAAATCTACGCATTCTTTTCACCAAAGAAACACCATCAGACGTTATGTAGACCAGAAGGAAGTGATTTACATGTAAACAAAATAAATCATGATATGACCATGTTCTCCCCGTGTCTGCATGGGTTCCCTCCGGGTACTCTGGCTTCCTCCCACCTCCAAAGACATGCACCTGGGGATAGGTTGATTGGCAACCCTAAATTGGCCATCATGTGTGAATGTTGTCTGCCTATCTGTGTTGGCCCTGCGATGAGGTGGCGACTTGTCTAGGGTGTACCCCGCCTTCCGCCCGAATGCAGCTGAGATAGTCTCCAGCACACCCCGCGACCCCGAACGGGACAAGCGGTAGAAAATGGATAGATGACCACTTTAATGATCAAGACAAAACGGGGGTTGCACGCTTCACCTCCTGTTTATGTTTGTGTGTGTGCAGTGTAAAAATCTTCACAACCACCACTATGTTCTCAGCATAACATATTGCCTGATCTACTAAGCTCCAAATTAAAAGTGCTAAATAGCATATGCAAACAATAAAATTGTGTGTACTATTAGTGGGTGTGTGGCGAGTGATCTCCTAAGACATAATTGGTAACAAGTACAAAAGTGGTGCAGACCTACCTGTTTAAATGAGCATTGTGCATGTTTGCCGACTGTCACCATAGAGACATTAATTTCCTCCACATTTAGGGCATCATATGGTCCAACTTGTGGTGTTTTGTTATGTTGTTGACATGCAGCACGCAAATAAAATATGTATCACCTTTTCAATGCAAAACTGAAGCGGAACGACATAACTTATTTTTACCACACTAAAGGTGCACTCTGGGTGTCATGCCCTGTCACTCTAGGTCACGGTTTGTGTTTGTTGTGGTTTTTCCATGTTTAAGTCTGTTTCGGTTGTTTCCTTGGTTTATTTTTAGTTGCCAGGTATGCTGATTTTTCTACACACCAGTTTCTGTTCGGTGATTAGTGTTTGGTAATGGTAAACAATTCTACTGTAATGAGGAATACAAGTTTATATCCTTTAAAATGGTTACTTGCATTACTATGATATTGTGTGATTACATTACATTATAAACACTGTATAGTTGTATGGATTATTTAGTCAGTTTAAGAGCATCATGTGGACAAAAGCTCTAAGTCTGTCTGCATAAGGCCAAATATTTTTTTAAGTAAATTATTGCATATTGTTCTAATGTGGGGCACCTTGAGACAAGAATATGTTGATTGGAATTCACACTTACACCTTCACTCGTTAGTTTCGCAGTTGTATGCATTTGTATGCATGAAATATAAAAATCGCAAATCGAATCACAATCGGACTTTTGGAGAGGAAAGGGCGTCCGGTACACTGTGGAGAAATATGAGAAGCTACTTGACAAACCATCACCCGGAAAATATATTTGAAGCCAGCAAAGCTAAACATAAGATTTTTAGGTAATTACATTATTAAAAGATAAATTGTCAGATATTTGCTTAAAACAGTAGATGTTGCACTTGAAAATACATGTTTGTAGTAATAAATATGATTAAAACATTTAAGCATATGTTTGTGTTTAATTACAGTAAGTGTGTTTATCCTAAACCTTCCTGGCACTTCATTTTACGCACTATGCCATTTTTACCAAGTCTTTTTTGGGGGGGAAATTCCATAATAATATTGTACTGTAGCCTTAATACCATCATAATATTGTCCGGTGACATTTTGATATGGTTACATCCCTATTTAATACGCACAAACCTTTGGTAGATCAGGCCTGTAGTTGCTCAAACAAGTTTAGAGTTTAGATTGACGTTTATAATGTGGAAAAATGTTTGTGTTTTGTATTCCTATTAGCATTTAAGCTAGCTTGCGATTAGCCCGCTAGCTGCTTCTCCAGGAAATGAAAAGTATCACCATGAGTTTTTCAAAGTGCAGTAATCAATCACGGTTGTAAGAAAATTTAAAGTAGTAATATTAACCGCCAATACCGTATTTTCCGGACTATAAGGTGCACTTAAAATGCTTTTTTTCCCCTCAAAACTCGACAGTGCACCTTATAACCAGGTGCGCTTAATGTACAGAATAATTTTGGTTGAGCATACCCACCTCGAAGCTATTTTATTTGGTACACTATGTAATGATAAGTGTGACCAGTAGATGGCAGTCACACATAAGATTTACGTGTAGACTGCACTATGATGTTGTTTACTTGGTGTCAAGTAAACAACACCAACATTTTAAATGTCCCATTGAAAATATAGAACATTACACACGGCGCTTAAAAATCTTTCAAAATGTTTTAGTACGACTTTGGTAAGCTATGAAGCCGCACCGCTTGAAAGATTGTCGGCGCATTAAACATACGAGTATTATTATTATTGTGTGTATAAGGTAAGACATATTATCTGGCGTTTTGTTTTGCAATATTATGCAGAAGCAACTTTTCTTACTTTCTGGTTCCTGCTGATGTGTATTGGGGGTCTGCATAAGTCCTGAAAAATTGTGCGCGTCCGCGCCGACGCCGTAGTCGATAATCTTCTTCTTTTTCACTATCTTCTTGTTATGAGAAATTCATCCTCCGCTGTTGCCATTTCTAATATAAAGTAGTGTAAAGTTCTTACTTATATCTGCCAGTAAACTCGCCATGAAGACGCTAAAACATACCGGCATAGTGAGTTTACATTATTCACCCAAGGAACTTTAGTTATTAGAGTTCCGGTCGGACGGTTTTTCACGGGACACATTTTCGATGTTGTTGTTTCCGGATGAGGCGATGCTGCTCCGTTATTGATTTAAGTAAAGTCTGAATGTCATTAAAAAAGTTAGCGCCATCTTTTGACATTTCTTCCACTCCCGTCCTTGCACGCTACACAGCTACAGCAAAGATGACGGAGAAAAGACGCTGCCGAAGGTGAGCCACGTAAATAAGACAGCGACTGTCAGAAAGCGGCTTGAAGATGATCTGTAAAACATAATCTATGCCAGTGGTCCCCAACCACCGGTCCGTGGATCGATTGGTACCGGGCCGCACAAGAAATAAAAAAATTAAAATACATTTATTTATTTTATTTGTTTTATTTTTTTTTAAATTAAATCAACATAAAAAACAAAAGATACACTTACAATTAGTGCACCAACCCAAAAAACCTCCCTCCCCTATTTACACTCATTCACACTCATTCGCACAAAAGGTTTTTTCTTTCTGTTATTAATATTTCTGGTTCCTACATTATATATCAATATAGATCAATACAGTCTGGGACAAATTTTCAAGCGTTGACCGGTCCGCAGTTACAAAAAGGTTGGGGACCACTGATGTAGACCACAAGGAAGTGTTTTCAATTTAGATAAAAATAATAATAATATGACTCCTTTAATGCGCCCTATAATCCGGTGCGCCTTATATTTAAAAACAGATCAAAAATAGCCCATTCATCTGCAGTGCGCCTTATAATCCGGTGCGCCCTATGGTCCGGAAAGTACGGTAATTTTACCGCAGTTTATCATTAATACAGGTAATTATTTTTTACGTTTTGGAGCAACAAACTTATAAGCAAGGGCCATAAATGTTCATAATCACACATCTTTATCTCTTTATTGCTCATTTTGGAGGCTGTCGACCATGTGCAGGCTCGCTTGGCATGACATGAAACAGGCCCGCTGGAGGTAAACATTCAACACACTTAGAAACCACGCCATGCTGCTTTATTATTTACATCAACCTAAATGTTTTTCTTCCTCCACATCTGAAAGTAGGCCAGGCTCAGTGATTATAGATGATGCCTGTATTTTTCCAGCAAGTCACAATATATAAAGAGAGTGGGGGGTCTACTGAATCTATCAAGCACGTTTAGAGCAAGGGTCATCTCCCCTCTCTTATCTGGAATAACAAGGGTGTCACTTAACTCGAAAATCCTTCAAGATCATCATGCTTGAATGAAGCTCTTCTAGCCTGTCGCCATTTGGTTTGCAAATTCAAGCCTCAGGGCCTCATTCATTTTTCACATTGTGTTTCCAGGCTGAATCAAGAGCTCCTAGAGAGCTTAAGGCTTTTCACCAAGAATACTTCTGTGCTTGATTGAGCTGTTTGCATTCCGACTTGGTGTTATTAAATTGTGTAAGACGAGATGTCTGTATCATTACCACATTCATGCATTAGCTCACGGTGAAGCCATCTGTTTAAAGTCATCCAAACAAACTTTTTCCTGATGGAGTTGTGTACACCCCAGGCAAGTTACAGACATGGCTGCACTAATGCACTGATACAAAATAAGTAGTACTTCTTGCAGTTGAAGGATGTTCAACATTACCAAGAAAGAACATGTGGTCTGGGTTACATTAGCACGATGAATTTCAAAAGCCTCCCTCAAGAATTGTATTAGCAAACGTTCAGTGAGGCCATTGTCACACTTTGCAGGCTTTGGCTTTTATAGCGATCTTTAATTATTCCCTCAAGTCATGCTTCTCGTCTTTTTGCCGCATGCCAATAACTGCACCCTGGGAGCTGGGCGATAACAATTCCTTCTCCAAATAGCCAAACTTTCAAACGCTTTCTCTCCGCGGATCAGCAGACGAAATCATTGCTGATGGCTCATTTTGGACTGAAAATGTTTGCTGCGTACATTGTTAAAAGCACAGAAAAAAAGATAATAATTTCAATTGCATTTTTGCTTGTCTCACTTTTATAATGTTTTGACTTCTGTCTGAATTATTTTACAAAGAATAAATAAATGAATACAATATTTTTACGATGATACGAAAAAAAAAGAAGTAATATTGTATACAAATATACCATGGGTGTCCAAACTTTTTGACACTGCATTGGGCTAAAAAAATTTGGTCGAGTAACTATAAATAAAATAAATAAATAAATAAAAATACAAATGAAAATAAATATATATATATATATATATATATATATATATATATATATATATATATATTTATTTATTTATTTGTTGTATTTTTTTTTATAGTCGAGGTTTCTGTGGTTTATCCGTTGTACAGTGCTCAATATCGGGGTAGAGCGGAATATATGTTAGGTCAGGAAAAAACAAAGAGGCTATTTCATCCATACAAGCCTGTTTTGCAAGTTTCTCTGCTCTTCAGGGGATTTTTTCTCTTCTGAAGAGCAGAGAAACCTGCGAAAACAGGCTCTGTGTTTTGTCCTGACCTAACAATATATATATATATATATATATATATATATATATATATATATATATATATATATAGCATATACATTATATATATATATATGTACATATTATATTAATATAACGGCTATATAATTAATATAATTGGATATTAAGAGTATTTGAAAGTTCGACTTCTACCTTGTTTACTTCCGTGACAACTTCCCTAAAGTTTTGTAATCAATCAGAAATATCAAGCAGCTAAAATGCGCCAAACATGGATAAGTGAGCGGTGTTTTGCATTTTTCTCATCATGCTTTTTAATGGATTTAAATGGATTTAAAGGGGTGTAGTTAAGAATTTTTTTATGGTGCATGGACGTTTTTTATAATGTCCACAAAGATCAGTGATCAGGTTGTGTTGTCTGTTGACATTTTATGTTGGTTGGATTTTTAATTTTATTTGTTTTTTTGGACCATAACTATGGAAGTTTTTTTTTGCATTGGGTCATATAATTAATGCTGTGCAAACTTCCATTCAGAGCATAATTAAAGCTGACCTGGATTTCTCACGTTGTCCACTAGTTGGCGACATCATAGCAGTATCAAAATCATCAGACCATTAAAATGAATGCAATCTCCCTATGGGTAAAACTCCTTAATAAACTCATGACATCTCGCGGGCCAAATTGATTACGTCGTCAACCACATGTTGTCCGCGGGCCGTAGTTTGGACACCACTGATCATCATATTACAGAAGTCCCTCCTTTATTTGGTTCTGGACATGAATGAAATACAAAATTGTTTTAATTATAAATCCAATATTTATATAGCTAGACCGAAAACAAACTGTTTACCACCTTCTTAATATGTTTTTCAACATCATGAGAGCCCTTTAGAAATAAAACAACACCCTTTAGTCACATTTACACTCTCTTTCAATACAAAATAGTGATACTGCCTGAGACTTAGTCAATCAGTGGCCACAATATTGAACAGCACACTGTGATTGGTTCGGTGTCCTCTAATGGCCAATACTTCTGCAGTATTGATAGTTTTTGTTAATATAACAATTTCTATGCTTAAAATACTTAATTAATGGTTGGTTCTAGAATGAATAAATAATAATATTGCTTTAAAAAACTAAACAAAACAACATGTAATGTAGTACAGCTGCGTTTTAGCAAGGGACAACTGACCTAAATGATGATATTTTACTACTATTGTATTTGTTATATGGTATTGTGAATAAACTTGAAACTAACTAAAAACTAACTAAACTATATTCAATTGTAATTTAAATTTGAAGTATAATTTACATTTGTGATTTAATTCTAAATGTTAAACTTATTTTATATTACATAAAATGTTATTATATATAATATTTTATATACTATTCTTAATAATACAAATATTTAATATATATATTAATTAATGAAACGTATGTTAATATTTATGTTATGATATTAATATTGTCAATTCTTAAATAAGTATTTTATATTAATATTTATTTTCCTAATATTACATTTATTTGAGATTTTTTTAAATTTCTTTTAAGCCTGAAAAATAGATTTGATATTGAAATATGTGTTTTTTTCCCCCACATCTGGGTTTATAATGGTTGTGAACTTTAAGTCACTTCAAGCTGAAGCAAAGAAAAACAGCAAAGATAAAAGCAAAATACATCAAGTTAATTATTTTTTTAATGTACAATAAATAAATAAATAAAAAAATACAAATAATAAGAAAATTAAAAAAAAAAAAAAAAAAAAAAAAATATATATATATATATATATACATACACAAAAACATCAAGTCGATTCTCACACTGGCATACCTCATTTTTGTGTGATAAGATTATATTTGCAAATGTTATTCATGTATAGCCAACAACAGTTGAGGTGTTGTGGCTGGTCCGCCATTAAAGTACATAATGTGACAGAGGTGTTATTCCTCCTTTTTACAAACCAATGTGCCGTCATAGTGTATTACATTTATGACATACTGCTGCTTTGAATAGACCGTTCATGTTTTTAGCAAACATACATGTGCAATATATGCATGTTGCACATATGCATTGCTGCTCCATGCAAAGTGATGACCTCACAAGCCTTTAGGCACTGCAGCTGCTATTTAGCATTCAGAAAGATTGAGGACACGTGAGTGCTTTTTATGACTTCCTGTTTGGTCATGTATTAGAAATGGTTTGCGTGTGCTCCGACTTTGCATCTGCACTGCATCGTATGTTTATGTTCCAAACAGAGGTGGGTATGATGAAAGACTATATTCTGTCACAGTCTAGTGACATAAAGACCTGAAGGCCTCTCATGGCCTAATATAATGAGCTATTTAAATGCATGGAGAGCAGAAACACACAAATGAATGTGGATGGATGGATGTTCATTTACATTTGCGTGATTATGCATGTACAAATACTCAGGAGCAGAAACAAAATTGTAGTTTTACAGTTGTAATTATCCCTAAAAAATTTTTTTCGAAATAGGTTAAATACACTTGACAGTTTATTAAAAGCTGCTGCCATCTTTGTTGAAATAATAAAAAATGTAAATAATAATGTATTGAAACACCAGCACGCATTTCTGAACATTGGGTGTCTGTTTCCTAACTACAATGTCAAGTTGTTTTTTTTCCAGAAATAAAAGTAAATATTGGTTTGAATAGTTTTTGTTCACAAAACTGCTCCTGAAGCTGAAGTGACTTACAGAGAGTGAAACAATTATTTATGCATTCAACAGGATTTGATGAAAAAAAAAAATCAAAAACAATTCTGAATAAATACCTAATATTTATTAATTATCTGATTTATTTTTTTATTATTCGTATTTTTTTACGGTGTCCAAGAAATGTCACTATTACCGTACTACAACAAACACAAACACCACAACACAACAACTTTAAGCCACAACGCGATAACAAAAGCCACATTCAACGCAAACGCCACTACACTGCAACATAAAGCCTCAACACGACATAAAACCACAACACAACAACTTTAAACCACAATACAACATAAAGCCACGACACAATACCTTTCAGCCACTACACGATTGCAAAAGCCGCAACGAATGCAAACGGTATAACACAACAACATAAAGCCACAACAGAACAACTTAAATCCACGACACAACAACTTTATGACACATGACAACAACATAAAGCCATAATACAGAAACATATAGCCACAACAACTTTAGGCCACAACACAACTTTGGTATGTCAGCAAAACTTGGTCCGCTGTCACTTCTGTTGTGTCCGTCACTTTCGTTGTCACTTAATGTTGTTGTATTGTGGCTTTGTGTTGTGGTGTTGTGGCCTTTGCATTTGTTGCAGCTTTTGCAATCGTGTTATTGTTGTGGCTTCACCTTGTTTTGTTGTCGTTTTATGTTGTTGTGTTGTGCTTTTGATATTGTTGTATTGTGGTTTTATGTTGTTGTGTTGTGGCATTTGCAATTGTTGTGACTCTTCTCGGCCACCATATTTTTTATGCTGCTATTACTATCAAAAGCATCAATGATCCGATCCTACAAACAAGTGTCATAGTTATACTTAACTTTGATAAAGACACTTATATATTTATATGCTGTATTGCCCAAATCTATAAAAAAAAACTAACTCAATATAAAGATATACCGTATTTTTCGGACTGTTTTTTTCATAGTTCGGCCGGGGGTGCGACTTATACTCAGGAGCGACTTATGTGTGAAATTATTAACACATTACCGTAAAATATCAAATAATATTATTTAGCTCATTCACGTAAGAGACTAGACGTATAAGATTTCATGGGATTTAGCGATTCGGAGTGACAGATTGTTTGGTAAACGTATAGCATGTTCTATATCAGCAAATTAAGGCCACATGTGGCCCGTTGAGCTTTTCAATCTGGCCCGCCGGACATTCCCAAATTTTTTTTAGATCTTTAAGATGTAAAGTGTAGCTGTGAAGTGATGTTTTCTAATGACCGTAAGTCTTCAACTATACAAAGTATTTCAATGGTTGGAATCTGCGCTTATGGATGATATACTAGTTACTATGGTAATATAATTAGTTACTATGGTCATCTAATTAGTTACAGCAGCTCAGACGAGGCACCAAGCAGTGTGGGCGGGAAGCGTTTACACAGACGCGGAAGGAGATTTTCACAACAAAGTTCTAAAGCTTAGTGAAATATAGAATAGAATAGAAAGTACTTTATTGATCCCTTGGGGAAATTCAGCAAATATCAGATAAATCAGATTGTAGGTGGGTTTATTTTGTACCCTTCGCGTTCATATTTCACTGTTTGTTGCATTTTTGTTGCGTTTCACTTGATTGTAAAATATGTCGATCGAAAGGGGGTGTGACATTCATATTTTGTCAATATTCAGTGTTTTATCCCCCATAGAAAAATGTAAAATTCCATTACGTTTTTTAAGGCGGTATGTCATAACGTTTTTAGCATTCAATCAGACATTATTGTGAGGTTTTGTATTAGTGTTCCTAAAAATAGATATACCGGCCCCTAGACGCATTTTTTTCTCTAAATGTGGCCCCCCGAGTCAAAATAATTGCCTAGGCCTGTTCTATATGTTATAGTTATTTGAATGACTCTTACCATAATATGTTACGTTAACATACCAGGCACGTTCTCAGTTGGTTATTTATGCCTCATATAACGTACACTTATTCAGCCTGTTGTTCACTATTCTTTATTTATTTTAAATTGCCTTTCAAATGTCTATTCTTGGTGTTGGCTTTTATCAAATACATTTCCCCAAAAAATGTGACTTATATATGTTTTTTTTCCTTCTTTATTATGCATTTTCGGCCGGTGCAACTTATACTCCGGAGCGACTTATACTCCAAAAAATACGGTATATCATAGTAACAATGAACAGACGTGCAGTTTGTTTTTCGAATTAGTCACTATTAAATAGTGCACCAAACTTGCCAGAAAAGTGATGGTGTGACTATATCAATATGTTAAATATAACAGTAAAGTATTATACTGCAATCCTCAAGTTTTTCATTTTTCCCTGCACAGGTGGTGAGCTTTGCCAGTCTGAAGTTCGACCGCTCATACAACTGGATGGTTCTGTGTGTGCTGTGGTGCTCCATTGTGCAGTCGATCCTGTTGCCCATGTTCCTGTGGGCTTGCGACCGCTACCGGGCCGACATCCGCATGGTGTGGGACAAGTGTGTGGCCATCATGTCCAATGACGAGGTGGACGAGGGTAAGCCCCATCACAGTCTGGCAGTGTCCCTTTGCCCAGTCTCCTCTTTACCTCCCTTCACCTTGACCTGATGACACCAATGTGGCCAATTAGTCTATTGATTGCCTTTTAAACATAAAAGGAAATTCATTGAACAATGTCTTACGATTAAATATAGTTTTCTTTCTTTCACCTTGGTGGTGCTACACCGAGGGAATTGATAGTATTAGCATTGCAAAACAGGAAAATGGGGGTTATAGCACCAAGCTAATGTTTCATTATTGCACATAGCACATGTGTTATCGAATTCTAATGATTAGTCAGACCTCCTTTAAACCTTCTTTGACAGGAGGCGAATGGCTTTTTGGGAACCCACTCAAATGAGTGACGATACACGCAAAATATTTTACTTAAAATAATAATTTTTCATTCATTTGAAATGAATTCAGTGCTCGAATCCTATCATGTGACCTATCAAGTGTGGACAGAACAGCGCCGGTGTTGTGGAAAAATGTGCTACCCATAAAAATGTGCTGCCCAACGCTACTGAGCATGCGCACTAATGCGCATCAACGATAAACGTTTCCTCGAACAAAATAACAATAGCAATTAAGGCTAAAAAAAATGCTGATGTATTGTGGTTATTTGTAGCATTTTTTACATACCAGGAAACAAAACAAAACAAAAACTATATACATTTTGAATGACCAAAAATGCATGGCTCGTTGTTTGTGTATACTGTATGGTGACAGAATGAATGTCAACAATAAGTATTTTGACAAGCTCGTATATGAATAATAATTAAAAATAAAATACAAAACCACTTATTCCAAGATCAATTTTGGACATTTTCTGAAAATGTAATCCAATTTCGTTTATTACTTACGTTGCTAACTATCAGATTACGCAACTGTTTGCCTTTTTTTTTTTTTATGAAGCAGCACATTTTTTCAAAACACCAGCCCATTGCATAAAGATTATGCGGTTGTTTAGGGCCACAATCACCAGGGGGGGCCACATGATCATGGCCTTTTTTTTCTTTCTTTTTTTTTTGGAAGATTTGATTTTTCTTATTTCATTTAAATACGTCAGTTAACATTCGGGAGCCAGGATAAGGCGATAGAAACAAACATATGACAAATCTTGGGGCGGCATGGCGTAGTGGGTAGAGCAACCGTGCCAGAAACCTGAGGGTTGCAGGTTCGCTCCCCGCCTCTTACCATCCCAAAAAAAATCGCTGCCGTTGTGTCCTTGGGCGGGACACTTCACCCTTTGCCCCCGGTGCCACTCACACCGGTGAATTGAATGATGAATGAAAGGTGGTGGTCGGAGGGGCCGTTGGCGCAAATTGCAGCCACGCAGTCAGTCTACCCTAGGGCAGCTGTGGCTATGAAAGTAGCTTACCACCACCAGGTGTGAATGATTGATGGGTTCTACATGTAAAGCGACTTTGGGTACTTAGAAAAGCGCTATATAAATCCCAGTTATTATTATTATTATTATTAAATCTATTTGTGTCAACATTGTACAAAGTTATGTTTAAAGGGGAACTGCACTTTTTTTTAAAATGTTGCCTATCGGTCCCAATCATTTTGAGAGACAAGAAGACAAATGCTTTTTTACGTTTTTTTGCATTTAACATGTGAAAATCGGCTCGTTCTTGGTGGCTACAAATGCAGCTAATGGGAGCACCTCTAAATCACTTAAAAAATGCATTCAAAAACCGTCAACAATACTTAATTTACGTTCCATAACCTGTATAATAACCAAGCTGTAGTGACATTGTTATTGTAAGAGCGAACGCTGAGGAACTCTTTTTTTTTTAGATTAAAAAAGATAAGGTTGTGATTCCTTATTTGCTCAAAAATAGTTGTCTTTGTTGTTTGGTACCGAATCTGCCATGATAAGAACACAGACAAGCATTTTGTATCCGGAAGTAGGAACACACATTGTCAGACGTGCGCTGCTATGGAAACGGAAATACATGTGGCGAAGAATTAGTTCCGGAATTGATTAAAATGATCAAAATACGGTAAATATTGAGCATATTACATATTGTTATGAACGTGCCAGTTACTACATTATATATAGACTTGCAGTGCATATATAAAACCTTGATAAAGGGTTTTGAAGTTGTTTTAGAGGGATTTGAAGACTACAAAAGTGACTCCCATTAGCCGCATCTTCCAAGCGGTTTTTTTTTACCATCTTTAAACACACCCCACACCCACGTTTGGCAAAATTCCCTCAAAAAGTGCAGTTCCCTTTTAAGTTTGAATTTTACATCTCATAGCACAGTGGTTCTCAAATGGGGGTACGCGTACCCCTGGGGGTACTTGAAGGTATGCCAAGGGGTACATGAGATTTTTTTTAAATAGTCTAAAAATAGCAACAATTCAAAAATCCTTTATAAATATAAATAAAAACCTATCTTTTTTTCCAAATAGTTCAAGAAAGACCACTACAAATGAGCAATATTTTGCACTGTTATACAATTTAATAAATCAGAAACTGGTGACATAGTGCTGTATTTTACTTCTTTATCTCTTTTTTTCAACCAAAAATGCCTTGCTCTGATTAGAGCGTACTTGAATTAAAAAAAATTTCACAGGGGGTTCATCACTGAAAAAAGGTTGAGAACCACTGTCATAGCACATAACTGTGGTGGGTTCAAGGAACCCTGTTTAAGGTTTAAAACAGAGGCGCCATTAGTATTTAAAGACAGGCAAGGCTAAACCCCCAACCCTCGACTAATATTATGACGATGATTATGGGGGCACATCATGAGTAATAATAATAACAATTCAAAAAGAACAAACAAACTACCGGTATGTCTTGTTTAAGGCCACACAAAAGCCTAGGGACAGATTATACTGTTGTTCTTTTTTTTTAACTATAAAGTGCTGCTTGTCTGTGTTGAAGAAAAAAAGAGTGAGTGATTGCCGTACAAAGGCCATATTTACCTCGCAGCACTTTATTCACTCCATTGCATTTAAGTTGGGACATCTTGCCCCCACAATGAATGGACGATAAAATAAATGGTTCGCATTTATTTGTGAGGATCAGTCCCAAAGCGGAAAAGCACTTTTTTGTTTAACGCTCATATTTCCCTCGAGTCACAAAGGGATGTTGTGTTTTTCTAGAGACAACGCTTAATCAGATTAAGTTGTGCACTGCACATTCATTTTTTTGGTTTATTTTAAAGTGATGTGTGCCTTAAAATCTTGAAAGACATTGTTAGGTCACATGATAATAAACAATTGGACTGGGCCAAGATGCAAACAATTGGCTATAACTGGTATTATTATTGCAAATTTATGTCCGATGGTTAAGCTGGACAGGAACTCCCTGCCTTGCTCCCTGTGTGTAACCTTCCAAACCTCTAGCGCCACCTGGTGTCCTCCATGAGAAGTCCCACTGAAAAACAGCACCACCGACACAGGGCAGCCAATATTTTGTGTGAAAATTAACACCTCCAGTTTTCTGCTTTCTTTTTCCAGAGGGCTTGCCATGTATAACTCATCACAGTTGTATGTATAAGGACTGTTTTATTTTTGTTTATTTATTTTTTAAATAAGCTGCTGACTTGCATGCCCACCTTGCCTGTGCAAAAAGCTACTGTCATCTTCCATCCCCTTTTGGCACAGCCTTCCCTCAAATGCAGCATTTTACAGCCCAGCTTCCGAAAATCAACACAACTTTCAAATTGGGTGTTTTTTTTTTTTAACACATTTTTAAAACATGATTGTGTTGATATGTGCATTGGAAAAGCATTAAGAGATCTAAAGTTCGACTCGCTGGAAAAAGTTAAACATAAAAAAGCCAAGTCAGACGTCAATTGATCATGTCTCTCTTATCTATTCGTCTGTCTGTCTGTCTGTCCTGTGAGTCCGTGGCTATCTAACCCTGACGCCCGTGCTTTTCTGCACTTTGCAGAAAACAGCCAAGATGGAGGAATTCATGTCGACTTAATATATGACAGACCATATGACTATAACTCGCCGCCTGAAATCGTAGACCGTAATGCCAAGTATGAGTTCTCAACCTTAGAAAGGGGGGTCCCGCAAGGGTTTCCGGTGAGGGAACAGCAGGAAGATAAAATGCAGTATTTGCAGGTATATTCTTTTATTAATTTTTTTCATTTCTTTTGACCTGAATGACACTTCATTGCTATAAAATGTGCATGGGAAACAGCATTGTGGGCGTTTTAACATTGTGAAGCTATCAGATATGTTGTTTTTTTGTGCTTTTTTTCTTGGGGTGTCCTGATTCGATATTGATATTGGATATCAGCAAAAAAACAAAAAAAAAGTATCAGACGATATCAAAGTCCTGCAGCGCGCTTACTCATGCAAAGCTGGACAGCCAGTTAACATCTAAATGTTTAGTTTTGTTAAGTTTATTAAGGATCCCCATTAGTCTACAGCGCAGTGGAGACTATTCTTCCTGGGGTTCAGGCAAAGAACATCACATAATCACAAAACAAAAGATTACAATGCAGTACAACATGATCAATAATAACATTTTGTAATGCAAAAATAGTCACACACAAAAAAAAAAACAATAACTGGGAGTTTACATAATAATGTTCACACCAAAAATTTAAAAAACAATATAAAAAAAAAAATATATTTTTTTTTAAATATAAAACAAAGAACCAACGGCCTACAATATACCCATTAGTGTACCGAAGACAAACAATATTCTAAGTGACGAAAAAGTACTATAATGAATAAAATATGACGTAAAGTACATACAAAATCAAGATAATCCATCCATCAATCCATCTTCTTCCGCTTATCCGAGGTCGGGTCGCGGGGGCAGCAGCCTAAGCAGGGAAGCCCAGACTTCCCTCTCCCCAGCCACTTCGTCCAGCTCTTCCCGGGGGATCCCGAGGCGTTCCCAGGCCAGCCGGGAGACATAGTCTTCCCAACGTGTCCTGGGTCTTCCCCGTGGCCTCCTACCGGTCGGACGTGCCCTAAACACCTCCCGAGGGAGGCGATCGGGTGGCATCCTGACCAGATGCCCGAACCACCTCATCTGGCTCCTCTCGATGTGGAGGAGCACGGCTTTACTTTGAGCTCCCCCCGGATGACAGAGCTTCTCACCCTATCTCTAAGGGAGAGCCCTGCCACCCGGCGGAGGAAACTCATTTCGGCCGCTTGTACCCGTGATCTTGTCCTTTCAGTCATAACCCAAAGCTCATGACCATAGGTGAGGATGGGAACGTAGATCGACCGGTAAATTGAGAGCTTTGCCTTCCGGCTCAGCTCCTTCTTCACCACAACGGATCGATACAGCGTCCGCATTACTGAAGATGCCGCACCGATCTGCCTGTCGATCTCACGATCCACTCTTCCCTCACTCGTGAACAAGACTCCGAGGTACTTGAACTCCTCCACTTGGGGCAGGGTCTCCTCCCCAACCCGGAGATGGCACTCCACCCTTTTCCGGGCGAGAACCATGGACTCGGACTTGGAGGTGCTGATTCTCATCCCAGTCGCTTCACACTCGGCTGCGAACCGATCCAGCGAGAGCTAAAGATCCTGGCCAGATGAAGCCATCAGGACCACATCATCTGCAAAAAGCAGAGACCTAATCCTGCAGCCACCAAACCAGATCCCCTCAACGCCTTGACTGCGCCTAGAACTTCTGTCCATAAAAGTTATGAACAGAACCGGTGACAAAGGGCAGCCTTGGCGGAGTCCAACCCTCACTGGAAACGTGTCCGACTTACTGCCGGCAATGCGGACCAAGCTCTGACACTGATCATACAGGGAGCGGACCGCCAAAATCAAACAGTCCGATACCCCATACTCTCTGAGCACTCCACACAGGACTTCCCAAGGGACACGGTCGAATGCCTTCTCTAAGTCCACAAAGCACATGTAGACTGGTTGGGCAAACTCCCATGCACCCTCAAGGACCCTGCCGAGAGTATAGAGCTGGTCCACAGTTCCACGACCAGGACGAGAACCACCCTGTTCCTCCTGAATCCGAGGTTCGACTATCCGGCGTAGCCTCCTCTCCAGTACACCTGAATAGACCTTACCGGGAAGGCTGAGGAGTGTGATCCCACCATAGTTAGAACACACCCTCCGGTTCCCCTTCTTAAAGAGAGGAACCACCACCCCGGTCTGCCAATCCAGAGGTACCTCCCCCGATGTTCACGCAATGCTGTATATCAAGATAATATCAATATAAAAATGATAGCCAGAAACAAGGATGAATTTAAGCAAAAAATAAGTCAAAAGAAGATAAATGAACCAGTCATGACATTAGGTACAATCTAGAACAGTAGTTTTTAACCTTGTTGGAGGTACCGAACCCCACCAGTTTCATATGTGCATCCACCGAACCCTTCTTTAGTGAAAAATAAAATGTTGGGTTTTTTTCAAATTCAACATAAAGTTACATGTTTTTTTACTGGTGCACAAAATGAATCGTGCATGAACATCACCATGTTCAGAGAACAAAATCAACACAGTGCATGAACTCACAACAATTACACGCCTGAAAATCAGATGGAAAATTAGAGGGAACATTCTTTGGGGGTATCCATAATATGCCAATAGGGAGAAGTTTTTATTTACACGATGAGTCGGGTGTGTCTTGACCTCCGCAGCAGAGGCTCCGCCGAACCCCTAGTGTTCGATCGAACCCAGGTTAAGAACCACTGATCTAGAATAATCTCTTTCCGCAATACTTCTCCTCTCAGTCTGTTCTTAAAACTGTCCCCCAATAGGCGCACAAAGTTGGCTGTATATGCCTAATTGTGTTTCATTGTATCCATTAAACCATATCCAATTGTATTTACAATCCGCAAAGTATGTAAAAATGCCTTCTAAACATCACAAAATGCCTCAAATTCAGTCAGCTATTTTGAATATTCCGCTCAGAACGTCTTCGGTAAATTCCGTAGATTGACATCACTGGAGGAACACTTCTGCACTCTGACCATAGTATCAGTTCAGTCATACTGGAAATAGGCAAACATTAGACAGAGTCATGCTATCATTCAAAATCCCAACGTGAGACATGATCACATATGTTTTTCTTGTTTTAATGCATCCTAAGTCGTAAATAAATAAATCCATAGTCTGTTAATGGGGGCTATCTATTCCGCCCACAAAACCCTCAAAATAACCATTCAAAACTCGGCAGCAATACTCTTTATACATATCGTGACCTGAATATTAACCAAGTATTAGCGATGTTGTCATTATAAGCGCTAACACAGACAAACTATTTTCCAGCGGCGGAATGATAGCACACAGCTAAGTATCTTCTGGTGCTTTACTGTGAGCCGGCCGTGATGTCCTGCTGCTGCGACAAAGTTATTCTCGATTATAAATCATGCCTCACGTCTAGATATTAGGAGGATTTAGCCATACATCTAGAAATTGTTCATCTGTGACATTCAATTTATACCCGAAGAAGGTAACAAACACACACAACCGAAGACAGTGTCTGCAGGGAGACTTGTTAACACTTCGCGTGCATCATGATCAATCCTTCATATAAACGGGAAGATATAAACATCCTATCAGTCATCATCTTGTAAGAGCAGACATTGTAAAGTAAGTGATTGTTTTTATATATTTTTCATTTGCACTTCTTGTCAACAGTAAAAACAATTGTGTTTAACTTTCAAAATTTTAAATATATTGGTATAAAGTTTTTTCATGCTTTTTAATTGGAATTATTTAAAATTTTTATGGCTTTTTGGTCACTTTTTTTTACATGGGAAAATGCAAATCATGCAATATTTCTAAACAAAAAAGAAGTTGCAGAGTGGAATACTCGAGGTCGGGTTATTACAGCCTTGAAAGGTTCAATAATTCTTAAAAACATTGATTTTGATACAGCAGACAAGTAGACAAAAATATTTTTTTTACAGTGCCGAGTGAGTTTATTGAGTTCACACAATTATTTTATGAATATCTGCATTGTATATATATGCCTTGTCCAATATCAAAATGGCAGTTTAACTCGTTTTCCACTCATCAAACCTCTGAGGATTAAAGCTCATGGATTTCTGGCTTCATCTGGTGCTTAAAAGGCGCAACTACACCAAAACAATATATTCTTGATTTCCAATCGACAAAAATGAGATTAATTCGGTTTTCAGGGAAAAAGCATAGTAATACGCAAGGTTTACAGTCTGTTAAAAACAGTTATAATGTGAGTCAATAGAGTTCTCAAGAGAACATATGTGTACTTTATATTTACAGCTTATTCTGACAATGTTGCAATCAAAAACACAATGCATTTTTATTTAAACAAAAATAACTCCTACTAGGGGTGCACAAGAGTTAAAGCTTGGGTTTTTCAGACCCACCATTGTTCTTTGTTTGCCTAATTTTACTTGATCAAACTGCTTCTTGCATTCCTCACTACAAATTAAAAGTATGTGTTGAGATTCCTACTGTTATCGTATCGGATTAATATTGGTATCAGTCCACACTCAGAAGTGGGAAAAAGTGGAACAAGTCGTATCGGGACACCCCTACTTTTTTACCTCAATCCAAAATGTATTGTGGCTGGCTAATATTTGGTTTAAATAAAGACTGGATTACATTTAGGAGGGGTTTTCCTTTATACAGCTCTAGAATGGATAGAAACATAGCTTTCTCAAATCACCACCATTTTGTGAAGGGTGGCTCTATTTTTATTATTAAAGCTCTGTCAGCGTCCAAAAACGGCCTTTATTATTATGATTTTGTGCAAGGGTGAGAGTTCAGTAAATGGCTTACCTTCTGCATTTCAGGTATTCGTCAGGGTTTAAGGACAGTTTACAAAACATCTTCTACTAACAAATTAACATCCCAGTCAGAATCACAGCTTCTTTTTAGACTGCACTAACTTAACCCCAGCATGTTCTGACACACAGCCTTCATGGGGCGACTCAACAAATTCATTTGGCCAACTTCTAATTACTGCCTTAAAATGCCTTACAGCATCTGTTGATCAAATGACAAAATCCGATGAAATCAGATTACTGACCCTGGCCTGGAAGACTGTGTGCAAGACCTGTGACTGTGGAGACAAATTCATTTTACAGCAGTGCATCTCAACACTGTGTCATCTTTGTCTTAAAAGAACTTGACATGGACTCCAGTTGCAGCCTGCAGTCCAATTAATTTGCCCAACAAAAATAACTTTGATATTTGCCACTATTGAAACAGAGATGTATACAGTAGCTATCACCTCATCCATACTCCACCTTTTCATGTTACGGCTGAGTCATAATCAAAACATGAATTATTCCTGACTGTGTGTAATGCTATAAGTAAAGTTGCATGACAATAATTATTAAATAGTTACCTCATGAAAGAACCTACCATCTGTTTGCCTTTATTTATTTTTTTTAGCTTTCATTATTGAAATAAAACCTTTTTAAGGCTTTATTTCACCTTATTGTATGTCCCCTGCCATGGCAGCCCCTGCATCTCACTTCACTCTCATGCTTTTGCTGCTCTCTGCTGTTCAGCTACTGTATCGTCTGCTGTCTCATCTCTCTCTGAATTTTACCAAAAGCCACCACAAGGGGGCAGGCTGACATCAGCCTTGTGAATATGACGTCAGCTTGACAAAAGGCCCCTCCTCTCTTGCATAGTTGTCAGGTCAGAATGGAATGTGAGTACAATATGTTAAAAATGTAGAAAGTAGAATATTCAATATATATATATATATATATATATATATATATATATATATATATATATATATATATATATATATATATATATCTTCCGAGACTTACGGATGCCAACAATATATATATATATATATATATATATATATATATATATATATATACACACACACACACATTATATGTATATAATATATACCGTATTTTTCGGAGTATAAGTCGCACCTGCCAAACATGCATAATAAAGAAGGAAAAAAAACATATATAAATCGCACTGGAGTATAAGTCGCATTTTTGGGGGAAATTTATTTGATAAAACCCAACACCAAGAATAGACATTTGAAAGGCAATTAAAAATAAATAAAGAATAGTGAACAACAGGCTGAATAAGTGTACGTTATATGAGGCAGAAATAACCAACTGAGAACGTGCCTGGTATGTTAACGTAACATATTATGGTAAGAGTCATTCAAATAACTATAACATATAGAACATGCTATACGTTTACGTCTAGTCTCTTACGTGAATGAGCTAAATAATATTATTTGATATTTTACGGTAATGTGTTAATAATTTCACACATAAGTCGCTCCTGAGTATAAGTTGCACCCCCGGCCAAACTATGAAAAAAACTGCGACTTATACTCCGAAAAATACGGTATATATAATGTGTGTATATGTATATAATGAATATATAATGTGTGTATATGTATATAATGAATATATAATGTATGTATATATATATATATATATATATATATATATATATATATATATATACGTTAGGTCAGAAAAAAATGGTATTTCATCCCTACAAGCCTGTTTAGCAGGTCTCCCTGCTCTTCAGGGGATTTTATAAAACAAATGAATAAAATCCCCTGCGAAACAAGCTTGTAGGGTAGAAATAGCCTCTGTGTTTTTTCCTGACCTGACGTATATTCCGCTCTACCCCGGTATTGAGCACTGTATAATGGATAAGCCACAGAAACCTCAACTATATATATATATATATATATATATATATATATATACATACAGTATATATCTATATCTATATACAACGGCCACAACATTAGGTACACTTACTGTATAATCTATTGAGATCTAATGCATTAGCTGTACATAATGCAGCCATTACAAGGGAAATACATAGGTTTTTTTCAACAATATGAGTGCCCTTTAGACATGAAATAACACCCTTTGATCACCTTTACACTTTTTTAATCCAATATAGTACAATACTGAACTGTGATCTGATTGGTTTGGTCTCATCTAGTGGCCAATTTTACTGTAGTATTGATATTTGTAATTAATTTAACCCTTTTTATGCTCGAGCATGTTTAATTTAGGGCAAACACGTTGTGTAATATGCTTTAAAAAATCTGCGAGGTGGTGAGGGACGATTGTCTTTGTTTGATATGTATACTTTATGCTGAAATAGTTTGAAAAGATAGACGGATATAAAATATTTTTAAAAATTCAAATATGCCATTTTTTGTCTAGGAAAAAAAGCTTGCATTAAACATCAATGTTATAATATTAATGATAATAATCATATTAATAAAAAGCATTTGCAGTCAGTAAAAATTAAAAATACAGTATTTAGAAGGTAGAACATTTGTTTAATACTCTACCTATAAAAATAGATTTATAATTATTGATTCCTACTTTGCGGAAATGAATTTATCGCGGTCGTGTCTGAAACAAAATAACAGAAATCCGAGGGATTACCGTGAATGTTATTTTATTGTTTAAAAAAGCAAACTAAGCTAAAGTGCAAGCACACACACGTCTTTACCTTCCAAACATCAACAGAGAGACTCACAATTCTAGTTAGGCCCCCTTGCAGAAAACAGTAAAAAGTGTACATTTCCATGCATGCTTTGAATAGGAAAAAAAAGCACCATCTGGTGGACAAATATAAGAATGTTGAATTTAAAGCGTCCAAATTACTAAATGGTAAAACAAGTCCACAGGATTTTTATAGGCTTAATTTAACCAAATATTATTGTAGTTTAACATTTGTTGTACTGAAAGCTGTGTCTAATATTTTGACTTTCATGATACAGATCATGTATTGGATCTCATGAGATTGTGGCTTCTTTAAATGATTTGGACCGCTATTACTTATATGCATACATACAAACTATGTTCAAATCTTCTTAATAAACCCCATTCACACAAACATAATATCTAATAATCAACTCTTCGCTGTTTGAAACTAACATGACTTTTTATTGAAATGTATAAAATGTGTATATTAGGGGTGTCCCGATACAACTTTTTCACATCCGATATGATACTTGAGTGTTATCCGATACAGCGGGAATATATATCTAGCAAGAATCATACATACTTTCTGTATTTTGTAGTGTGAAGGTTTGATCAAGTGGAATTAGTAAATCAGAGAGCAATGGTAGGTATGAAAATATTAACATTATGACATATTTATGCTTTTGAAGGGGACTGTTAATTTGTGTTTTGGCGACACCCGGTGGTCGCCATAATTCATTACATGACAGTAAGCGGAATGATGCGGACATGTTTGTTACTTGATTCTGGCTCACACATTTCTGCCTCAAATACTTTGTATCTTAAAGTAACACTCATCTAATTATTTGGTATTATGACAAATGTGGTGTTTTAGACTGCAGTATTGTTCAATTAAGACACTTATTACGTACATCTAGTTTTTGTGCTCGCGTGTGCTTAGTTGTTGTGTAGCTGCTTGCTGCCATAGCCTAAACCAGGGGTCCCCAAACTTTTTGACTCGGGGGCCGCATTGGGTTTAAAATGTTTTGCCGGGGGCCTGGCTATATATATATATATATATATATATATATATATATATATATATATATATATATATATATATATGTATATATATATATATATGTATGTATATATATATATATATATATATATATATATATATATATATATACAAGACAAAAGTTTAGACACACCTTCTCATTCAATGCATTTTCTTTCTTTTCATGACTATTTACATTGTAGAAGAAAATGAATGAATGGATGGATTGTCACTGAAGGCATCAAAACTATAAATGAACACATGTGGAGTTATGTACTTAACAAAAAAAAGGTGAAATAACTAAAAACATGTTTTATATTCTAGTTTCTTCAAAATAGCCACCCTTTGCTCTGATTACTTTTTTTGCACACTCTTGGCATTCTCTCAATGAGCTTCAAGAGGTTGTCACCTGAAATGGTTTTCACTTCACTTCATAGTTTTGATGCTTTCCGTGACAATCTACAAGGTAAATAGTCTCGAAAATAAAGAAAACACATTGAATTGATTAGGTGTGTCCAAACTTTTGGCCTGTACTGTATATATATATATATATATATATATATATATATATATATATATATATATATATATATATATATATATATATATATATATATATATTAGGGGTGTGGGGAAAAATCTATTCGAATCGCGATTCTCACGTTGTGCGGTTCAGAATCGATTCTCTTTTTTTTTAAATCAAGTTTTTTATTTTTTTTATTTATTTATTTATTTATTTATTTTTTAAATTAATCAATCTCACAAAACAATACACAGCAATACCATAACAATGCAATCCAATTCCAAAACCAAACCCGACCCAGCGACACTCAGAACTGCAATAAACAGAGCAATTGAGAGGAGACACAAACACGACACAGAACAAACCAAAAGTAGTGAAACAAAAATGAATATTATCAACAACAGTATCAATATTAGTTACAATTTCAACATAGCAGTGATTACAAATCCCTCATTGACATTATCATTAGAGATTTATAAAAAAAATTAAAAAAAGAACAATAGTGTCACAGTGGCTTACACTTGCATCACATCTCATAAGCTTGACAACACACTGTGTCCAATATTTTCACAAAAATAAAATAAGTCATATTTTTGGTTCATTTAATAGTTAAAACTAATTTACATTATTGCAATCAGTTGATAAAACATTGTCCTTTACAATTATAAAAGCTTTTTACAAAAATCTACTACTCTGCTTGCATGTCAGCAGACTGGGGTAGATCCTGCTGAAATCCTATGTATTGAATGAATAGAGAATCCTTTTGAATCGGGAAAAAAAAATCGATTTTGAATAGAATCGTGACCCCAAGAATCGATATTGAATCGAATCGTGGGACACCCAAAGATTCACAGCCCTAATATATGTATATATATATATATATATATATATATATATATATATATATATATACATATACATGTATACGTTAGGTCAGAAAAAAACACAGAAGCTATATCATCCCTACAAGCCTGTTTCGCAGGTTTCCCTGCTCGTCAGGGGATTTTATTGGAGTGTCTGTGGCTGTTACATGTATATATAGGGTACGTTACATGGGGGTGTGGCCATTGTTACACCCTATATATACATGTAACAGACACTTCGATAAAATCCCCTGACGAGCAGGCAAACCTGCGAAACAGGCTTGTAGGGATGATATAGCCTCTGTGTTTTTTCCTGACCTAACGTATATTCCGCTCTACCCCGGTATTGAGCACTGTATAATGGATAAACCACAGAAACCTCGACTACATATATATATATTTATATATTCTTAGTGCAATGATGTCTTGTTATCGATGGGAAAATGCATTTTTAGACAATATGATTTGCCTGAGCGGCTAGGAGACACCGAGAGTAACAAGCGGTAGAAAATGGAATAGAAAGGACAGAGTTTAAAAAATAATAATTAAAAAATATATATATACCGGTATATATATTTTAATTTTTTTTACGTGGGATTTTGGATCTGGCTGTAGTTTGGGGACCCCTGGCTTATACCATGTTTACCTTTTTGTAAAGGCTTTTACGAAAATGTAAGAAAAGATCAAACTTTGTGTGCTTATTGGAGGACATTTACATGTGAACTGGCCGTCCATCTTTGCAGGAGTAAACACGCTGCTTGTATCGGAGATCATTCGATATCACCCGATACTTTATTTTAGTTGGCATCGATCCAATATCGGATCGGGACACCCCTTACTCGCTTTAAAAGTGTACAATAAGCCAACATGCCACAATGCCTTATTATTGATGTGTGTTATTGTTGTCATTGTGACAAGCACTCATGCGTGAGGCCTTCTGCTCTGTCTTGCATCCAGGTGCCCCCTACAAGAAGATACTCCCACGACGAAACCGACATGTGGACCAGCGACCGGATCCCCTCCTACCTTCACCGGTGGGGCTCCAGCGAGGACATGATGGCGAGTGGCCACTACAGCTCCACCTTGCCGCGCCGCGAGAGGCGCAGGAACAGCCTGGTCTCCTACCACGAGGAGAGCCGCCATCCCCGTCACCTTCACCGCAAGCGGCGGCGCTCTGAGGACACGCACTCCCTCAAGCACCTGCCGCGCGTGGTCTGCGGCGCCTACGAGGACGACCTGCGCTGTTTCAGCCGCGACGACGTCATCAACTTTATCGACGAGACGCCGCTGCCGAGCCCCAGGAAGAGCCCTCGGCGAGCGTCCGCCATCGCCCTCATCCCCGGCGGCGTGTACGAGCATCACGCCGTCATCCTGCCCCACTTTGCGCTCACCGACTTCGAGCGTGAGCCCCAGGCGCTCAGGCGCCTCTCCGAACACAAAAGCAGGGGCGGCGGTCGGGGCGCCTCGCCCTCACCCGAGGGCTCCCCCAAAGGAGACGGGCCTCACAGCCGCCACGGTAAAAGGTGTCGGGACGCTGTGCGCGACGCAAAGTGCGAGGCGGGCTCGGTGGGGTGCAGCCCACGGACTCATCGCTCTGCGTGCAGACCCAGGACAGGTGCGACTGATTGGGCAATGCAGAAGCAGCTGAGCCAGGTGGAGAGTAAAGGAAGCACAAATAGTTTTGTAAGCACACCCTCATCTTCGGGATATATCACCTTTCACTCGGATTCTGTTGGCTCAGCCTCCTAAACAAATCCTTACTATTACTTTGATCATGGACTTACTTGCCTTTTGTACTCGTGTTTAACGATCATATCCGTTCATTCTTTCACATTATTCACTAAGGCATACTTGCCAACCTTGAGACCTCCGATTTCGGGAGGTGGGGGTTGGGGGCGTGGTCAGGGGTGGGGTGGGGCGTGGTTGGGGGCGTGGTTAAGAGGGGAGGAGTATATTGACAGCTAGAATTCACCAAGTCAAGTATTTCATACATATATATATATATATATATATATATATATATATATATATATATATATATATATATATATATATATATATATGTATGAATATCTACATCCTGAAAATATGCAAACAAAACTGTGTTTAGATAATTGATACTTCAAACTTGCATAAATAAATATTAAGGAATATAACATAACTTGGCTTCTGAGGGTTTCAAAATGTAATGAATAAAATGCTAAAGTTGTTGATAAACAAGCAATTATTTTAATATTTAAATATGGTCATTTTAAATTAATTATTATGATAATTTAAAATCAATTATTTCAAATATGTTTATTTTAATGTGTAATTCTATGGCTGGATGTAATAAGGAGTCAGGAAAAAATATAAATAAAAATACAATTAATTTTGATGTTTTTAGCAAAATATAGTAAACATGTATTTATTTATTTTTATTTTTTTTTAAATTAATAAATATATTTATTTTTAGGTAAGATAAACATAATAATACAATTTATCTCTAGTCTGGATGATTTAGTTCTTGTCACCCTGTTGTCCTCCCGTCATGAAAAAAGGCTGTCCTCACTCAGGTCCGCATGGAGCTGGAGGGGGCGTGGCTTCCAGCTCCGGCTGAAAATCGGGACATTTTCGGGAGAATATTTGTCCCGGGAGGTTTTCGGGAGAGGCGCTGAATTTCGGGAGTCTCCCGGGAAATTCGGGAGGGTTGGCAAGTATGCACTAAGGACGTCATGTTTAGTTCTACATGTTAAAACTTTCACTCCCTTTTTTAAGCTGTTTGGTGTTGTTTCCTGTAAACTGCTGATATTATACACTACGTTTTTGTATAGCAATTGTTGCTTTCTTCCCGTTCATAAGCCTGGACGTTGATATATGATACATCCAAACATTTATTTATTTTTTATCAAAGTGTCTTCTTATTCCTGACCCATGCAGAACATTTTTAACTAAAAGAGTGGTGGTCCCAAACTGTGTACAGTGCTTGTTTGAGGTATTGACATTCAATGTGAGGGCCCCTCACTTTTTATTACAAAAAAACCCCCACTGAGGATCAGGTTTTAGATCAGATTTCCATGTACTTTATATGAGGGGTGTTATGTGTTTTCTTTTTTTTTGGATTGAAATATTCCTCACTGAATTCAGTTTATTGCACCAAAAACAGCAACATCCCCCCAAATTCCTTATTTTTTGTAGCCCTAACAAAGTTGTACACACTTACAACCGAACCGGATGTAGCATGGCTTCAATGGCGAAAACAAATCAATAACACACATTATAAAAATGTACTTTATGCAAACACCGATAACTATATATCGTTAATGACTCTATGAAATAACAATGATCATCATCTTCCTTAAGATAATTTGTTGTCATTTATAAGTTTTCTATAATATTTAGTGCACCTTTTTTTTTTTTTTTATAGCATCACATCAATACATTGACTTTGGTAATCTGTTGTGTTTACAATATTTGATTTTGTAACATATTCAGAGATATATGGTTCAAATATGACTGATGTTTAATTGTTATGAGATGATGACTTTGTTTTGATTAAAAAAAAAAAAAAAAAAAAAAAAAAAAGTATGTGACCGATTAAAATCACCAACTAATGCATCGAGTGTGTTTTTGCCCCCCCCCCCCCCCCCCCCGCTTTGTATTCCATCACTAAATATTGTTACGGTTGGTGTAATGCTCATTAATCTTACCCCAACCCTAACTGGAAACCCTAACCCAGGGGTCGGCAACCCGCGGCTCTAGAGCCGTATGCGGCTCTTTAGCGCCGCCCTAGTGGCTCTCTGGAGCTTTTTCAAAAATGTATGAAAAATGTAAAAAGTTGAGGGGAAAATATTTTTTGTGTTGTTTTAATATGGATTCTGTAGGAGGACAAACATGACACAAACCTCCTTAATTGTTATAAAGCACACTGTTTATATTAAACATGCTTCACTGATTCGAGTATTTGGCGAGCGCCGTTTTGTCCTACTAATTTTGGCGGTCCTTGAACTCACCGTAGTTTGTTTACATGTATAACTTTCTCCGACTTTCTAGGACGTGTTTTATGCCACTTCTTTTTCTGTCTCATTTTGTCCACCAAACTTTTAACGTTGTGCATGAATCCACAAAGGTGAGTTTTGTTGATGTTATTGACTTGTGTGGAGTGCTAATCAGACATATTTGGTCACTGCATGACTGCAAGCTAATCGATGCTAACATGCTATTTAGGCTAGCTATATGTACATATTGCATCATTATGCCTCATTTGTAGCTATATTTGAGCTCATTTAGTTTCCTTTAAGTCATCTTAATTCAATTTATATTTCATGACACACTATCTGTATGTAATATGGTTTTTTTTTTTTTTTTTTGCGGTTCCAGACAGATTTGTTTTTGTATTTTTGGTCCAATATGGCTCTTTCAACATTTTGGGTTGCCGACCCCTGCCCTAACCCATTTGTAACCCTAACACCAGCTTGAAATCCTAATTTGATTTGAACCCACATGTCAGTTTATTGGACGATACGCAGAGCAAGTGCATAGGCGATCCTTGGTGTAAGAGGCGTTTTGCAGAAATATTGCATGTAAAATGTCATTTACTAAATGGCAGGGCGCGTCATATGATATTGTACCGCAAACTTATTCCTAGCGCATTCCTGCTCCGCCACTGATATAAATATATAATGGCAAATTCCGTCAGAGAGTCATAAAGGAGTATACTGGGTGAATCAGGTATTACATACACTATATTGCCAAAAGTATTTGGCCACCTGCCTTGACTCACATATGAACTTGAAGTGCCATCCAATTCCTAACCCATAGGGTTCAATATGATGTCGGTCCACCTTTTGCAGCTATTACAGCTTCAACTCTTCTGGGAAGGCTGTCCACAAGGTTGCAGAGTGTGTTTATAGGAATTTTCCACCATTCTTTCAAAGCGCATTGGTGAGGTCACACACTTATGTTGGTCTAGAAAGCCTGGCTCTCAGTCTCTGTTCTACTTCATCGGGTTCAGGTCAGGACTCTGTGCAGGCCAGTCAAGTTCATCCACACCAGACTCTGCTATCCATGTCTTTATGGACCTTGCTTTGTGCACTGGTGCACAGTCCTGTTGGAAGGGGAAGGGGCCCGCGCCAAACTGTTCCCACAAGGTTGCGAGCATGGAGTTGTCCAAAATGTTTTGGTATCCTGGAGCATTCAAAGTTCCTTTCACTGGAACTAAGAAGCCAACTCCTGAAAAACAACCCTACACCATAATTCCTCCTCCACCAAATTTCACACTCGGCACAATGCAGTCCAACATGTAGCCTTCTCCTGGCAATCTCCAAACCTAGACTCGTCCATCAGATTGCCAGATGGGAAAGCATGAGTCATCACTCCAGAGAAGGCATCTCCACTGCTCTAGAGTCCAGTGGCGACGTGCTTTACACCACTGCATCCCACGCTTTGCATTGGACTTGGTGATGTAGGGCTTGGATGCAGCTGCTCGGCCATGGAAACCCATTCCATGAAGCTCTCTGCGTACTGTACGTGGGCTAATTGGAAGGTCACATACAGTTTGGAGCTCTGTAGCAACTGACTGTGCAGAAAGTCTTTGCACTATGAGCTTCAGCATCCGCTGACCCCCCTCTGTCAGTGTACGTGGCCTACCACTTGGAGGCTGAGTTGCTGTTGTTCCCAAACTCTTCACTTTTCTTAAAATAAAGCCGACAGTTGACTTTGGAATATTTAGAGTGCGAAGAAATTTCACGACTGGATTTGTTGCACAGGTGGCATCCTATGACACTGGAAATCACTGAGCTCCTGATCGTGGCCCATTCTTTCACAATTGTTTGTAGAAATAGTCTCCATGCCTAAGTGCTTGATTTTATACACCTGTGGCCGAGCCAAGTGATTAGGACACCTGATTCTCATCATTTGGATAGGTGGCCAAATACTTTTGGCAATATAGTGTATTTAACATTATTTGGTTTTAGTACATGCATGAAGTTAAATTCAAGTTTGATTTAAAAAAGTATAACAATTAGAGATGTCCGATAATTTCGGCCTGCCAATATTATCGGCCGATAAATGCTTTAAAATGTAATATCAGAAATTATCGGTATCGTTTTTTTATTATCGGTATCGTTTTTAAAATGTATTTATTAAATCAACATAAAAAACACAAGATACACTTACAATTAGTGCACCAACCCAAAAAACTTCCCTCGCCCATTCACACTCATTCACACAAAAGGGTTGTTTCTTTCTGTTATTAATATTCTGGTTCCTACATTATATATCAATATATATCAATACAGTCTGCAAGGGATACAGTCCGTAAGCACACATGATTGTGCGTGCTGCTGGTCCACTAATAGTACTAACACTTAACAGTTAATTTTACTCATTTTCATTAATTAATAGTTCCTATAACTGTTTCTATATTGTTTTACTTTCTTTTTTATTCAAGAAATGTTTTTAATTTATTTATCTTATTTTATTTTATTTTTTATTTTTTTTAAATGACCTTATCTTCACCATACGTGGTTGTCCAAATTAGGCATAATAATGTGTTAATTCCACGACTGTATATATCGGTATTGGTTGATATCGGTATTGGTTGATATCGGTATAGGTAATTAAAGAGTTGGACATTATCGGATATCGGCAAAAAGCCATTATCGGACATCCTTAATCACAATTGTTTCACGTAAGTAAATGTAATTAATTCTTGTCATTTGTGGCTCCAAATAAAATTCTGCTTTGGGCCCTAATTTAGACACGCAGTCTATTGGCAGTGTGGTTAATCCGGTGGTTCTCAAATGTGTTCTACCACGCCCCCTGTCGGAGATAAAACATGTTCACACACCCCCTGAATTGAAATCCTAATGAGAATCTGACAAAATATATTTATGTCATCATTCAGGGTGTACCCTGGATAGGCTCCAGACACCCCCGTGACCCCGAGAGGGACAAGCGGTAGAAAAAAATGGATGGATGGATCATTACTGGCAAACTGAAAGGTTTTATATATGTATGGGTCATGTTTCCTGGTTGAGCCGGTTGATTAATTGGAGCAGTGCTGCCACCTAGCGGGAGGTTTGTGTATCGTTCAATATATTGGAAAAAAAATAGAATGGAAGTCCCTTGCGTACATTCGAATGTATACATTCTAATCTTATGAATTATATTTCTCTTTGGCACATTTTTTCCAAAAAAAACGTAACACAATAAGGGGAAGTGCTTATTGCATCATTAGAAGTGTAATGTTACTGCTAAATGCAACATAAAATCGGCGGTGGCGGAGAAGCAGAGTGGCGCAGCGGAAGCGTGCTGGGCCCATAACCCAGAGGTCGATGGATCGAAACCATCCTCTGCTAAAATTTTTCCTTCGCTTTTCTACAACGTCATAATTTACCACGACCAAATATTTTAATAGAGAATATATATATGCATATATATTTATATTTTTTGCCTGAAATACGCTATTGGGCGTTGGGGAGCATCAACATACACAAGCATCCGTCTTCTGCGTGGGCAAAAGTGTGAGAGACAAGTGGGCGTATGAGAGATTCTCCTCGCTGCAAGGTGCCATCCTCTCACTCTCCATTAGAGAGCCTCCATAAAAGCCCACATTTTATGACGCCCCCTGCAAAAATACAAAACAAGAAACAACTCTGAACACTTCAAACAGATGCAGGAAGGAAACCCAACTTAAAGGAGCCGCTGAATGCAGCTTGTTATTATGCAGTTGTTTACTTCCAGTCATTCCACAAGGGGCTTTGGGAATGAAATTATAGTAGCCTCATACGAACTAACGTGTAATGTCATGTAAACACGTGTTTCCCAATCATTCTCAATGGAATAATGACCAAAACTGAAGGGGAATTAATTAATAAAGTTAATTTAATAAAAACAAAAATCAATAGTATTAAAAATGCAGATGTAATAGCATTTAATAACTTACGTAAAATATAGGCTTACTTGTATAGAATATTAATCTAAAATGAGCTAATATTATCTAAGCCAGTGTTTTTCAACCACTGTGCCGTGGCACACTAGTGTGCGGTGAGATACAGTCTGGTGTGCTGTGGGAGATTATCTATTTTCACCTATTTGGGTTAAATGTATTGTTTGCAAACCAGTAATTATAGTCTGCAAATGATGTGTTGTTGTTGAGTGTCGCTGCTGTCTAGAGCTCGGCAGAGTAACCGTGTAATACTCTTCCATATCAGTAGGTGGCAGCCGGTAGCTAATTGCTTTGTAGATGTCGGAAATAGCGGGAGGCAGTGTGCAGGTAAAAAGGTGTTTTATGCTTAAACCAAAAATAAACAAAAGGTCAGAGCCCCTAAGAAAAGACATTGAAGCTTAGGGAAGGCTATGCAGAACGAAACTAAAACTGAACTGGCTACAAAGTAAACAAAAATATATATATTATATTAAATGTCTTGGTTTTTCCTCCCTCTGAAAATCCTATGAAATGTTTAACAAGGCATCCTATAATAATACAACAGCTATTAATGTAACAATACAATAAAACAAATATATTTAATTATTTTTTTTCATTATTTTAACATTAGGCTAATGTATATTACTTTATATAGATTCTACAAGAGTGAAGTGGGCATTTTCTATATGAACAAGTCCAAGGACCGCAAGCAAGGTCGCAGAGAAAATGCGGACTGGATTTTGAGTGATGTGGGCATTTTCTATATGAACAAGTCCAAGGACCGCAAGCAAGGTCGCAGAGAAAATGCGGACTGGATTTTGAGTGATGTGGGCATTTTCTATATGAACAAGTCCAAGGACCGCAAGCAAGGTCGCAGAGAAAATGCGGACTGGATTTTGAGTGATGTGGGCATTTTCTATATGAACAAGTCCAAGGACCGCAAGCAAGGTCGCAGAGAAAATGCGGACTGGATTTTGAGTGATGTGGGCATTTTCTATATGAACAAGTCCAAGGACCGCAAGCAAGGTCGCAGAGAAAATGCGGACTGGATTTTGAGTGATGTGGGCATTTTCTATATGAACAAGTCCAAGGACCGCAAGCAAGGTCGCAGAGAAAATGCGGACTGGATTTTGAGTGATGTGGGCATTTTCTATATGAACAAGTGGAATGGATTGGATACCGACACACTAAAGGGGCTCTCTACCTTAAAGTACCAATGATTGTCACACACACACACTAGGTATGGTGAAATTTGTCCTCTGCATTTGACCCATCCCCTTGTTCACCCCCTGGGAGGTGAGGGGAGCAGTGGGCAGCAGCGGTGCCGCGCCCAGAATCATTTTTGGTGATTTATATAGTTTATATAGTTTATTATTCTTCGGTCAATCGTCAACAAAATAAAGAAACAGTTGTACATTCATAGATTGAAAATGAAAATGTTGCAGACCGAAAGGGTTTAGGGTGAAGTTGAACACTTATTGCGCCTAACCCTATAAACAATGTCAAGTACAAGATGAACTTCCGAAAATTATTAAATGTCCTTTGTACAACATATTATAAATACGCATTATACACAACATAAACACTGTTCAATTATATACACAGTAAAGGCATGTGAAATATCCTTGTACACGTGTTAAACCTTTTTACCAATTTATATACTATATACAAACAATTATGCTTCCATTATTATTTATATCCCACATTTAGTATTTTAATTATAGATGTCCGATAAATGCGTTAAAATGAAATATTGGAAATTTTCGGTATCGTTTTTTAAATTATCGGTATCGTTTTTTTAAATTTTTTTATTAAATCAACATAAAAAACACAAGATACACTTACAATTAAAATTTGAAAAAATAATAATAAATATAACACCAAATTATTTAGGGGGATTTAAGAATATTTTAGGGGGGCTTGAGCCCCCCTAAAATAGGCCTAACAACGCCAATGATGCAGAATAATAAAATCCGTACAAAATAATACCTTCTTTTTATTGAGAGATAAACAAGTATAATATAAGCAATAACATCCATACAGTGCAATTATAAACGAATATATATTTCAGTGCAGCTCTACCACGGTCGCCACACTTTGTCCTGAGTGGCGCCGACCTCCCTGGGACGCGTGGACTTCTGCTGAGTGGCGCTTTTCCCACGCGTGTCTTTGGATGAGGTGGTCGTGACGAGCCCACATTGTTTGGACCCACGAGTGTGCTCACTGTCACGGCCCCGCACAGCCAAGCTCGACTCGTCCTCCTCGGCTCTCCTCGCCAACTGACCAACCAGGCCGCTGTCCATGGTGCTGATCTTGTCTTGTGGCGCGCCGCCGACGCACAGTTTGGCGCGCAACTGCGCCAACTTCAGGCGGTTTCTGTCGGTGACGTTTTTGTCGGCCGTCAGCAGGTGGTGGTTGAAGTTGGCCAGACAACTTTGGAAGCCTTTTTGGTAGTCGGAGAGCTCGCCACGCCTGCAAAAATCTGGAGAAAAAAATACAACAATGAGGACCAAAATAGGAGAAAAAAAAAAGACTATAAATGTGATTTGTTTTTTAATAACATGGCAATGGCGTACATGTCTGAGTCTTCTGGAGGTGCTTGACGTGTCTCACAGTGAGCTCCAAGATGTCTGCCTTCTCCAATTTGCGCTTACGAATCTGCGCAGGTGCAGATAAAATGTTGCAGAATATACTTTTTTTCATTTCTGTTTGTGAAGTGAAGCTTCAGGAAAAATAACAATAATACATGAACAATTATAATAATTTGATTCCATTTTATTATGATTGTCCTGTATAGTTTTTTTCTGCATCAAAACAATTACACAGATATGAAAAAAGAAAAGTATAATACAAAATAGTGATGTATGATAATAATAGTATGATATAAATGATAAATGATAAATGGGTTATACTTGTATAGCGCTTTTCTACCTTCAAGGTACTCAAAGCGCTTTGACAGTATTTCCACATTCACCCATTCACACACTGATGGCGGTATCATAATGTTTTCCTGTATAGTTTTGCTATATTAAAAAAGAGGAGAGAAAAAAAAGAGTGCAAAACTGATTGAGTCAGGCAAAATAATAATAATAATAATCTAATATTGAGTATTTATTGCTTATACGTGAGTAAGAGATGAGTTGCCTTTCATTCCCTGGCGACTGTCAATCATATAATGCAATTAGTGCAATTAACAGCAATAACAGTGCAATACATATAAAAGGTGCAATATAAACATCACATATTTCATATAATCGACAGTATTACCAATTTTCAATTTTTTTTTAATTTTCCTAACATGGTCACTACTGCCTAGTTTCTCTTGTTATACTCTTATTTTTACTGTTATATTTTTATTCTTATTGTTTCGTTTTATTTTTATTCTTATTGTTATATGTTCTATTTTATTTCCATTTATACCTCCATTATTTACTTTTTAAATTATATCTCAATTATGTACACTGCTGCTGGAATTTTAATTTTCCTGAGGGAACTCTCCTGAAGGAATCATTAAAGTACTATCTATCTATCTATCTATCTATCTATCTATCTATCTATCTATCTATCTATCTATCTATCTATCTATCTATCTATCTAATATAATAGAATACTAAAATAGCTTATTTATATAAACACAATATATATTTTTATTTTGCATTCATTCAAAGTTATTTAAATCTAATTTTTACTGCACTTACTTGAAGCAAATATTGCTTTTTTTGTGTGTGTTTTTTAAAAGTATATTTTAGTTCTGAACAACGTAAATATATATTAAAATATACTCACGCTGCTGCTGTAGTGGCTCTCCAGAAGACATTTCAACTGGTCCAAACATTTGTTAATACGAGCTCGTCGTTTCTTCTCCATCAGTGGTTTAGAAACCTACAATTTTTCAAAAATAAAAGCATTAAGGAACGCTGCTATACGTTTAGATGTAAAAATTGCATTTGGATTGTTTAAGTTACATTTTGGACATACCCTATTTGCAGTGATGGACTTGTCCATGCAGTCAGTAGTGGCCACCATACTTTTTTGTCCCTCTCTTTTCTTCCTCCACAGCACGGATGGGAAAGTTGACCACGAGTGGATTTATATATAAGAGGCACCTAATTAACATATCAATGCAAACGGACCCCCACCCCTCCATCTCACCCCACACCCACCCACCTTCCATCCCTCAATCCCCTTTCTATGGTGCAGCACCGAATACATTTTGATTGCTAAAAACATGCAGGAATCAGTCTGAATAATAAGTAATAATAAGTGATAATAAGTATGCAGCATTCACAACAACATATTCAATATTATTTATTTACAGCTTATATAAATTCAGCAAAATATTAGACACGGCCGTGGCCCTATTTTGGTCTTTAAGATTACTTATTATTATCATTAATATTATTATTATTATTAACAATAACAGTATAGTTGCAGTAGTAGTATTCGACTGCTGACTTCTAAGACCCCCTAAAATATGTTTGAACCCCCAGAAATTATTTGGTGTTTCTTTTAAGTTCTGTTCATTTTTATTTTTTTCATTTATATATTTTTTTAAATAGTGCCGACAAATGTGATATAAAGTAGCCAGAAAGTTAGTTTTAATAATCATAAAATCTGTCATTATTAATTCTATTTTAATTATTTATTTTTTATCGTGTTCTGTTTGTGTTGTGTTGTGTTTGCTCGGTACTCGTTTTATCTTTTAACCTGTTCATTGTACAGCACTTTGGCTACCCCTGTGGTAAATTTTAAATGTGCTTTATAAATAAAGTTGATTTGATTTGATTTGATTTGATTATTCACTACAAAGTATGATTTTAAATCTGTCAAGTTTCTATCCACTTTGTATTGAGATTAGCTGTGTCATTATAGTGGATACAAATCATTTTCATCTTAAAAATACATCATTATAATGATAATAACTATTAGTTTTTCTAATTATGATTGGTGCATCTGTTGGGGTTAAGCCCTCCCTGCCTTAAAAAAACAAACATTTGGCGATGCCTGACTTTTGAAGGATCTTTGAACGCGCCACAGTTATGTGCTGTGAGCTACAAAAGAGCATATTTATCATATTTTATCACCTTATTCTGGTTCCCAACGTTAACTGGCAAATTTAAATTGATCATTTATTTATATAGCCCTAAATCACGAGTGTCTCAAAGGGCTGCACAAGCCACAACGACATCCTCGGCTCAAATCCCATGGATGAAATGGAAAAAAAATCAAAAAAATCTTGATGTATGTACTAAATAATGACTGTATTTATTACGTATAGTAAATATTAAAATGCAACACATAAGTTGATCTAACTGAATTGGGGCTCTCGCTGTTATTAATATAAATATAATGTTTGGTGCATAATAAGTGGCAAGTTGGCAGTATTCTGAAGGTTATTTTACCTACTAAATCATATTGTTGATTTTAGTTATGACACTTATGATATTTTGAGTCAACCAAAATTAAATAAGCAACCATGAATACAGACAGTTTGTAGCACTTTAAATCATGAATAAGTTGCATGGAAGTATCATTATTTGAATAATTACTCTAAACCAGTGTTTTTTAACCTTATTTGAGCCAAAGCACATTTTTTGCGTTGAAAAAATCATTAAAAAACGAAACTCAGTTGACAGTAAAAAGTCGTTGTCGCAATTGTTGGATATGACTTTAAACCATAACCAACCATGAATCACTATAGCTCTTGTCTCAAAGTAGGTGTACTGTCACCTGTCACATCACACCCTGACTTATTTTGAGTTTTTTGCTGTTTTCCTGTGTGTAGTGTTTTAGTTCTTGTCTTGCGCTCCTATTTTTGCTGGCCTTTTCTCTTTTTTTGGTATTTTCCTGTAGCAGTTTCGTGTCTTCCTTTGAGCGATATTTCCCGCATCTACTTTGTTTTAGCAATCAAGAATATTTCAGTTGTTTTTATCCTTCTTTGTGGGGACATTGTTGATTGTCATGTCATGTTCGGACGTACATTGTGGACGCCGTCTTTGCTCCACAGTAAGTCTTTACTGTCGTCCAGCATTCTGTTTTTTGTTGACTTTGTAGCCAGTTCAGTTTTAGTTTCGTTATGCATAGCCTTCCCTAAGCTTCAATGCCTTTTCTTAAGGGCACTCACCTTTTGTTTATTTTTGGTTTAAGCATTAGACACTTTTTTACCTGCACACTGCCTCCCGCTGTTTCCGACATCTACAAAGTAATTAGCTACCGGCTGCCACCTACTGATATGGAAGAGTATTACACGGTTACTCTGCCGAGCTCTAGACAGCACCGACACTCAACAACAACACATCATTTGCAAAAAAAACATTTTTAACCCAAATAGGTGAAATTAGATAATCTCCCACGGCACACTAGTGGTTGAAAAACACTGATCTAAACAAAAGTATGTATAGCCACTCAAGTGAAACTTTACTTCAAAATTGTATTCTGGTTTGTATATAACGATACATTATTGTTTTTTTTTTAAGTAAAGTTATAACTAATTGGATTTTACAGTGCGCGTAGTTCAATTACTCACCGGAAACTGTACAGTCTTTTATTTCATGAAACTTATTAAAACTAATTAATTCATAAGTGAAATGCCACATTACAATGTCTCCTGTCGCAAAGGCTCAGCAACTACGTGTGAGGTGGGGGGGAAAAAACAGACAAAAAGTGTTTAAAAAAGGCCAAAAGTAAAACACAATAGTTTTTGCATGCTTCTGCTTCGGCTTGAGTCGCGCATTGACTCTTTTATTTGAGGAGTTTCACGCCAGCAGCGCCGTGATAATTATCCACACACGTCTTGATTTCACTGCACGGCGCGTATAGGTTACACACCTGCGCTGATGTCTCGACATTTACACACACACACACACACACACACACACGTCAATGTTTATAAAAGTGCACTCAATACTTAAAAAAACAAAAAAACAAACGTATCCCATCATGACTTTTTGCGTTTACATCATGGGGCTGGCTGGGGATGGGGCGTGGGGCTGCTTAGCGTTTTGGCGTGGGGGTGCGTGGGGGCACCGAGGAGAATCGTGGGCCGCCCCTTGTCCTCTGTCCCCCCCGCTTTGCAATTCTCCACACTGCTCCCTGAAAAGAGAGCGGCCTTGGGAACGCTCACTGCACGCACTGCTGCCCACGGTGCGCATCTCTTACGCACGGGAGAAAAAAAAAAGTCCACTAGAAAATGGAAATGAGTGCAGATTGAAGCTCTGGAAAGGAGCTCCTTCCTTAAAGCAACAGGTGGTGGCTCATATAATGTCAAGTGTAGGGGGGTGGGGGGTGGGGGGGGGGGGGGGGGGGGGGGGCAAAGTCGCGTGAGTTGTCAGTGAAAACTTTCTGGCATTTTCTAAACTGCTTGCGTGTTAAAGTGATGGCGGGGCCTGCGTGCGTAAAGGAGGAGGACGTTAACTTACTTCAAAAGGAGTTAGTGTTGATCTTTTGTTCTCCTTCATTCTCAGCAACAAAGATCGTCTCCGTTTCCACGCTCGCACGCACGCTCCACGGACTAAATGTAGAACCAAAACTTATTTTTACAGTAAACTTATCAGCTTTCTGTGGCACTGCAGTGATTTGATACACTTTTTGGGTCTCAACATGGAACATTTTCTTCAGTTAATAAAAAAAAAGCGACTTTTGCATTGACAGCAAATGCGTCACCCTCAAACCTGCTCGTTTACTATTGAACATATATTTCATCTTTTATTGAACCAATAACTGCATAATAAATGTCCTTAAGTTCTTTTTTTAACAACATTCAACATTTACAGTACGTTTGTATGAAAATGAACTATATTTACTTAATTTTTTACCTTTGTACCTATTTTCTTTTTTAATGTTATACCTTCTTATATGTGTACATACTTTTTAAAAACATGTTTACCCATCCATCCATTTTCTACCGCTTATTCCCTTTGGGGTTGCGGGGGGCGCTGGAGCCTATCTCAGCTACAATCGGTTACCTATTTTATTTTATTTTATTAGAGTGTACCTACTTTTTTTTTTTTTATTTAGTAAATTTTTTTTAGTCTTTTTAAACTGTTTTAACTTATGTTTACCTATACATATGACCTTATTTTACCTATGTTTACCTACATGTTAAATTTGTTTACTTTCTTTTACGTATGTTTTTCTACTTTTAACATATTTTAACCCTAATTTACTTACATTTACCTATTTTTTTTAAACCTGGTTACATATTTGTTATGCCTTTTTTTATCTACGTTTACGTACTTTTTAAAAATATGTTTACCTTTTTTTATTTTTTTTATTCAAGTTTATCTCCTTTTTTTTTTACCCAGCAATTTTTTTTTACCCTTTTTTACTTTTTAGACCTATGTTTACCTATACCTATGCCTTATTTTACCTATATGTTTATCTACTTTTTACCCATCCATCCATCCATTTTCTACCGCTTATTCCCTTTGGGGTCGCGGGGGCGCTGGAGCCTATCTCAGCTACAATCGGGCGGAAGGCGGGGTACACCCTGGACAAGTCGCCACCTCATCGCAGGACCAACACAGATAGACAGACATTTTTTACCTATATGTTATTTTTTTTTTTAGCTTCTTTTACATATGTTCCTATATTTTGAACATATTTTAACCCTAATTTACCCACGTTTATGTGTTTTTTTAAAACCTGGTTACATATTTGTTATGCCTTCTTTTATCTACGTTTACGTACTTTTTAAAAATATGTTTACCTATTTTTTTTTATTTTATTCAAGTTTACCTCCTTTTTTTTTTACGCGGCAATTTTTTTTTTTTACCCTTTTTTACTTTTTAAACTTTTTTAACCTATGTTTACCTATACCTATGCCTTATTTTACCTATATGTTTATCTACTTTTTACCTATATGTTATTTTTTTTAGGTTCTTTTACATATGTTTCTATATTTTGAACATATTTAACCCTAATTTACCCACGTTTATGTATTTTTAAAAAACCTGGTTACATATTTGTTATGCCTTCTTTTATCTATGTTTACGTACTTCTAAAAAATATGTTTACCTATTTTTTTTATTTTTTATTCAAGTTTACCTACTTTTTTTTACCCGGATTTTTTTTTTTTTTTTTACCCTTTTTTACTTTTTAAACTTTTTTAACCTATGTTTACCTATACGTATGCCTTATTTTACCTATATGTTTATCTACTTTTTACCTATATGTTAAATTTGTTTACCTTCTTTTACTATGTTTCTCTACTTTTAACATATATATTAACCCTAATTTACCTACGTTTACCTATTTTTTAAAAACCTGGTTACATATTTGTAATGCCTTCTTTTATCTATGTTTACGTACTTTTAAAAAAACATGTTTACCTATTTTTTTTAAATTGTATTCAAGTTTACCAACTTTTTTTTTTACCTGTTAATTATACTTTTTTTTTTTTACCTTTTTTACTTTTTTAACTGTTTTAACCTATGTTTATCTATACATATACCTTATTTTACACGTTTACCTACTTTTTACCTATGTTACATTTTATTACCTTATTTTACGTGTGTTTCTCTACTTTTAACACATTTTAACCCTAATTTACCTATGTTTACCTACTTTTAACCTTGTTTTTTTAACCTCCTTCTACTCATTTTTACCCATGTTTCTTTTTTTTAATCTACTTTTACCTTAACGAACGTTTTTAACCTAAATGTTAATACTTTTCTATATTTGTACTTACTTTTTTAAACCTTACCTACTTTTTTTTTAATCCTTTTTTCAAGTATATGAATCATATACAAAAGAGATGCTGATGCAAATATTGTTTGTGTGAAAATGAATTGTCAATTAAAAACTATATAGTATAAAAATCATTCAAACCTGTCTTTTTAGCAATTACGCTGAATACACCTGTAGTCAAGTGTATATCTATAACTTATGTTTATAACTAATTCTGCTATTATAAATTAAAAAAACATCAACCTAAGCTCTATTAGATAGTTATGTATTATTCAAATAATATAATTGAATAATACCTGTTCAGACCCACCAGTTTGTGTGTCAGCATTACCCTTTTTTTTTTCTTTTTTAAATACGTTTTTATGAAGTCTAAATCTAAAAAGGCCATTTTAGGCCAATTGGACTTTAAACAGCTAGACAATAAATGTGGTCCTTTTACCTCATAATTACATTTGAATTAATTTATTATTGCAGTCTATTCCATGCAGTGCACAACACAACATGGTCACCTTTGACTATCACGTCACCTGCACGTCACACGCGCGTGCCACGCACCCCACTACACTAATTGCGTAAAATCCACCGAATAATTGCGGCACACAAAAGTAACGCAATAAAGTGGCGTGCGTATAATCGCTATGAAATCATGGCTGAGGTGCTGTGGCGCGCAGGCGTCCTTTGTCTCCTTTCCACGTCACATTAGTTGAGTTTTCACGCTTGCTTTGGACACGCTGGGTTCTCGCTGGAGACATTTCCCCGCTTATTACGCGGTATAATTCCAATTAGTGTAGCCAGTAACGGCTGTTTGCTATAAAGAAGCGATGGTTATTGCAACAACGTGGAAGGAAGGGAGCGCGTCCCGCACTTCAAAGCCTGCCTCCCGCCAGCGTCCCTCCATGAGAATGGCGCAATGACGCGCTTGTGTCCCAGTTGGAAATGAGGATGCAATGCGCCATTAAACGACAACTTAAGTGCATGTTTATAAAAAGGACGCAGTTCCAGCGCCACTTTCCTTCTTTGAGCCGCGCGTCATTCATTAACCCTTTGGGGCTTTTGTCATGGAGTCATGCCCGGCGGGGGCTCCGAGAGAGACGCGCTAATAATTGGACTATTGGGGGACTTGTTAACAACAATTAGTGAGGCAATTATGCTATTACTGCAATAAACTCAGTTGCAAACAGGAACATTTGCAAGATAATCGCCTATTTTACAGACTGCATGCCTCACTCACCTCAGGAAACAATAATGGATTTATGGAATAATGTCTATGTTAAGGGTGTCAAAGGGCCGGATCAGACCCGCGAACAGGATTTATCCTGCCCGTGGGATGAGTTTGCTAAGTATAAAAATGTACCTGAAATTTTTGAATGAAAGAAACTGCAGTTCTAAATGTGTCCACTGCATGTCGCAATAGCAATTCTTTGTATCTCTGTTGATGATGCTATTAGACCAGGGGTCGGCAACCCGCGGCTCTAGAGCCGCATCGGCTCTTTAGCGCCGCCCTAGTGGCTCTCTGGAGCTTTTTAAAAAATGTATGAAAAATGGAAAAAGATGAGGGGAAAAATATATATTTTTTGTTTTAATATGGTTTCTGTAGGAGGACAAACATGACACAAACCTCCCTAATTGTTATAAAGCACACTGTCAGCTTAACGGATTCGAGTATTTGGCGAGCGCCGTTTTGTCCTACTAATTTTGGCGGTCCTTGAACTCACCGTAGTTTGTTTACATTTATAACTTTTCTCCGACTTTCTAGGACGTGTTTTATGCCACTTCTTTTTCTGTCTCATTTTGTCCACCAAACTTTTAACGTTGTGCATGACTTGTGTGGAGTGCTAATCGGGCATATTTGGTCACTGCATGACTGCAAGCTAATCGATGCTAACATGCTATTTAGGCTAGCTATATGTACATATTGCATCATTATTCCTCATTTGTAGGTATATTTGAGGTCATTTAGTTTCCTTTAGGTCCTCTTAATTCAATTTATATCTCATGACATACTATCTGTATGTAATATGGCTTTTAATTTTTTGCGGCTCTAGACAGATTTGTTTTTGTATTTTTGGTTCAATATGGCTCTTTCAACATTTTGGGTTGCCGACCCCTGTACTAGACTGTCTCATAAAATTAGAATATTGTGATAAAGTTCTTTATTTTCTGTAATGCAATTAAAAAAAAAAAAGTCATACATTCTGGATTCATTACACATCAACTGAAATATTGCAAGCCTTTTATTATTTTAATATTGCGGATTATGGCATACAGTTTAAGAAAACTCAAAAATCGTATCTCAAAAAATTAGAATATTTCCTCAGACCAAGTAAAAAAAAAAAAGATTTATAGCAGCAAAACAAAATCAAACGTTTGAAAATGTCAATTAATGCATTCAGTACTTGGTTGGGAATCCTTTTGCAGAGATTACTGCATCAATGCGGCGTGGCATGGAGGCAATCAGCCTGTGGCATTGCTGAGGTGTCATGGATAGGTGTCAAGGGGTAGGATTAAATAAGCTTTGCTTCTTCTTACTCCTTTTCGGGCATGATGTAAAATGAAATGATATGAAATTGTGTGATGTATTATGCTGTAAGTGTGTTCATGTTCGAAATAAACTAAAGAAAAAAAAGAAAAGAAAGAACCTTTAACAGTTAATTTGACTAATTTCCATTAATTACTCATTTCTATGTAACTGTTATTTTTTTTATTTTTTTTTCGTTCAAGAAAATTATATCTATTTATTTAATTAAATTAAAAAAATAAATAAATAAAATAAAGGATATTATCTTCACCAGACCAGGTTGTCAATGAAATTACATTGTTTTAAAGGGTTCTTAAAACCAGGTCCAGTCCAGATTATGTCCAGGTCAGGCTCAGTAACACACACACACCTTCATTTATGTACACTCAAATTAGGGAAAACAACAACAGATTGCATATAATCTACAAACAAAATGACATTTTGTTATTTATTTTTAAGAAATACTTAATTTAGAAAAAAAAAAATAATTGTATCACCAAAGAAAACCTATATATTTGAGAAAAAAAGTTGTATATTTTTGAAGAAAAATAACATTTTGTGAGACAAAGTTGTACATTTTCGAGGAAGATTTTGTACATTTTAAAGAAAAATTTAAGATAATTTACATTTGCACTGCCAAAACTGAAATCTACGTAAGATTAAATATCTCAAATAAGGGTGATATTTGCTTACTTTCTGTCTGATAAGATAATTCTTCTCACTAAGCAGATTTTATGTTAGAGTGTTTTACTTGTTTTAAGTGTTTTGGTCCTAAATGATCTCAGTAAGATATTACAGCTTGTTGCTGAGATTTGATGACCTATATTGAGTAAAACATGCTTGAAACTAGAATATCAACTGTTGCAAAGCTGTGTCATCAACACTCACAAGTATAAAACTACTTTTTTAAAATAATAATTTCTTATTTCAAGCATGTAAAAAAAAAAAAAAAATGACTTTGACACAATTATTTGACATATTAAAACAGATGACAGCCAAATGGACGTTGCTGTTTTGTTTTCAATGAAACAAGAGAAAATACGTACTCATATGGTAGTACAGTTGTTATTAGTGAGAATATACTTATTTTAAGGTATTTTGGGTTCATTGAGGTTAGCTAATTTTACTTGTTTTGGAAAGTCTTTAGAAGCCAAATTTTCTTGTTCTATTTTTTTTTTCTTGTTTTTGAACACTGACTTTTTGCAGTGTGGTAAGCGCACCGTGCTGAATCGAGCAACACACTGCAAAAAGTCAGTGTTCAAAAACAAGATACAAAAAATGAGGGGTATTTTATTTGAACTAAGCAAAATTATCTGCCAATAGAACACGAACATTTGGCTTGTCAAGACTTCCCAAAGCAAGTAAAATTAGCTAACCTCAATGAACCCAAAAAATACCTTAAAATAAGTATATTCTCACTAATAACAAGTGCACTTTTCTTGGTAGAAAAAAAATAGACCCTTTTGCTCAATATGTTGAAAAATATTCTTAAATTAATTATCTTGACATAATGCTATATTATTACTTAAAAAAAGTAGTTTTATACTTGTGAGTGTTGATGACACAGCTTTGCATCAGTTGGTATTCTAGTTTCAAGCATGTTTTACTCAATATAGGTCATCAAATCTCAGCAACAAGCTGTAATATCTTACTGAGATCATTTAGGACCAAAACACTTAAAACAAGTACAACACTCTAACATAAAATCTGCTTAGTGAGAAGAATTATCTTATAAGACAGAAAATAAGCAATTATCACCCTTATTTGAGATATTTAATCTTACTTAGATTTCAGTTTTTGCAGTGCATACACGACTGAAGATCCTCCTTATGCAAATGCATGCCTTTAGACACGATGCGTGCTTCGACACGCAGACAAGGACACGCAGGCTCACTATTTGGCACCGCGAGAGCGGAGCAAATCGATTCGCCGCCGTCCATTCGGGCGCATTAAGCCTGCGCTGGTGTGACCAAAAGGCGTGCATTGTGCGCAACAAGTGCACAAAAGGGCAGCAGGTACACACGAACAGGTGCATGTCGTGGAATAATAAAAAAATATCGAGTACAAAATAATGTAAGGCGAGGATTTGGTCCAAAGCTGCACGCGACAGCAGCTCTGATCAAACATCAAATAGAAAAGAGCGTCATGAATTTCGATGGACTTCTTTTTGGGGTTTATTTAAAGACTTCTCCCTTTGCTCTGCGGGCACAATGGCCGCTGTCGGCCTGTGTGTGCATGAAAGGAGCCGAGGTGCACATTAACATCGCTTAAGGTTCTCTAAATGAACTGACTGCAAAGTAACTTTATAACTCGCTGGAGGATGAAGCCTTTGTTGGGCTCCCGAGTGAAAGACACAAGGGGGCGAGGGGAGAGGAGACGAAGAGGAGAGAAGGAGGGAGGGCTGCCATTGTTAAACACTTGAATTGCAAAACATCTGCCATTTACTCCAAACTTCCAAAGCACTTTGAATGAGAATAAAGCAGCAACCCTTTGGTGCTCTCACTGTCTTGGTAAATCAACATGGAAGACTAACGCACAAATATGACTCAAAATGCCTCCGTCAGCAGATTGGAGTGCAATTGAAGTTGATAACGTGCGATCAGGGTTTCAATTTGCAGATTAAACACTCCGCATATATCTTAAACCAGTGTTTTTCAATTTTACATCATATGTTAATATTTAATTTTATACTATATTTTTGATATATTCTTTTGTAGTTTTAGAATTTGTGGCCTGGGGCGCAAATGCCCATGGCTTAGAGCAGTGTTTTTCAGCCTTTTTTGAGCCAAGGCACATTTTTTGCGTTGAAAAAATCCGGAGGCACACCACCAGCAGAAATCATTAAAGAATGAAACTCAGTTGACAGTAAAAAGTCGTTGTCGCAATTGTTGGATATGACTTTAAACCATAACCAAGCATGCATCAATATAGCTCTTGTCTCAAAGTAGGTGTGCTGTCACCACCTGTCATATCACGCCGTGATTTATTTTGACTTTGTTCCTGTTTTCCTGTGTGTAGTGTTTTGGTTCTTGTCTTGCGCTCCTATTTTGGTGGCTTTTTCTCTCTTTTTGGTATTTTCCTGTAGCAGTTTCATGTCTTCCTTTGAGCGATATTTCCCGCATCTACTTTGTTTTAGCAATCAATAATATTTCCGTCGTTTTTATCCTTCTTTGTGGGGACATTGTTGATTGTCATGCCATGTTCGGATGTACATTGTGGACGCCGTCTTTGCTCCACAGTAAGTCTTTGCTGTCGTCCAGCATTCTGTTTTTTGTTTACTTTGTAGGCAGTTCAGTTTTAGTTTCATCCTTCATAGCCTTCCCTAAGCTTCAATGCCTTTATTAAGGGCACTCACCTTTTGTTTATTTTTTGTTTAAGCATTAGACACCTTTTTACCTGCACGCTGTTTTTGACATCTACAAAGCAATTAGCTATCGGCTGCCACCTACTGATATGGAAGAGTATTACACAGTTACTCTGCCGATCTCTAGACAGCACCGACACTCAACAACAACACATCATTTGCAGACTATAATTATGGGTTTGCAAAAAATATATTTAACCCAAATAGGTGAAACTAGATCATCTCCCACGACACACCAGACTGTATCTCACGGCACTCTAGTGTGAAGTGGCACAGTGGTTAGAGAAACACTGTCTTAAACAACAAGTAAGATTAAATACTTATCTATAATGGGGATAAAAATAATTTAGCTCAACCTTGATTTAATAAGGAAAACAATTAAAACTAGATGAGGTCATTCTTGAAGGAATTGCGTTTGAATGCTCCAATGCTGAAGTCAAACTGGAATCCTGTAATTTTTTTCCGGAATTGTTGAAGTAGAGCACACAATTCCTGAACAGGCTGAATATTTTGATGTTGGAACAGTTTGAATCAGATGATTCAATTGTGGAACTTTGAAGAATGTCCCATTGATTTAAATGGGAATTTCCCCCAAAATTGGGAATTTGGGGAAAAAGGGGAATTCTTTTTAAAATGGTAAAAAAAACTTGAATGGTCTGAATGAGTTGAAATGGTTGGTGTTGAAATTTTTCAAATCAGTCGACAACTGTTGAAGTAGTAACATGTTGAATTGAGAAATGGTATTACGGAATTCCTGGAATTTCGGGAAAACCGCAAATTTTTCCAGTTCAAAAAACAACTTTGTTTTTTGTCCTAATTAAGAGGAATATTTTGACGGTGGAACGGTTGAAGTGGGTTGAAAAATGTGGGACAAGTAGTCGCCAGAGAAAAGGGTGGAAATCGGGCTTTGGAAAACCAGGAATTCTGGAAAATCCTGGATTTTTTTTTTTAACTTAGAAAACAAGTAGTTTGAATTTCCATAATGATGGAATGTGTTGAAGGGGGAATGGTTTGAATCGGTTGAAAAATGTGGAAATGGTGAAAGTTTGAAAAATGGCCAATTAATTTTGAATGTTTTAAATGTCCCGGAAAACCTGGAATTCTGGGAAATCAGGGACATTTTTGGAATTTGTTAAGGGAAAGGTCTGCAATTCCCGAATAGGCTGAACAGTTTGAAGTTGGAACGGTTTGAATCGGATGAAAAATGTGGAAGGTGGAGCGCGCCAAAATCTGGAGAAGAAGAAGAAGTTGTTGAATAATAATAATAAATAGATGCATTTTGGTGTAGAAAACCATGTGTGAATGCTTTGGAGCATTCACACAATAATTCCAGCCTTAAGTCCCAGCCACACTGGGTTTTGTTGGTTTCAAGGACCAGTTGCCGGCACAAGGTTTTCCCAGGGTCCCCCCTTTATCTGAGCAAAGTGGAAAATTGAAAGTACAAGTGAAAAGACACAGGGGCGTTCCTCCGATTTTCCTCGCTCCTTATGCTATTTTTTTTGGACACACAGCAGAACTTTGTGTCTTTATAAACATTCAAATGACAACAAACAATATGCGAGTTAGTTGTTGCAATTGTGTTGCAGCATTTTGCTTGTAATCCCCCTCCCCAAAAAGCATAAGAAAAATAAAACCACTTTTTCTACTTTCTTTAGTCAAGAAAAACATTAGTATTTCTTAAAACCTGTTTTTTTAATTTAATAAATAAAATCGCAATATTACAAGGATACTGCATAATTTTATGAACAAAATTAGAATAAAATTACGTGTTTCTTTAAAAAAAAAAGAAAATCCCAATTTGTGAGAATACAATGATTTTATGAAAACATTTATATCTTAATAAATGTTTAGCGGAAAATGTAAAGTTGTTTTATAAAGTATATGAATATAAATAACACAGGCTCTACAAATAGCCTAATGTGCATTAATAGAAAATGGATGGAAATATTTAGTTGTACTAAAATTGTTATAAAATTGCAATTCATTTTTTCTCACTAATTCTGTTTAAATGACCCCAAACGTGACGTGTGCTCAACGTGTGTGGTGAATGACACAGCAAGAGTGAAATTGCTATGAAATCGTCAATTTGTTGGTGTCAGCACTGAGCTGCTCCCCCACGGCGCCATATGCCCAGCTAAGTGGCACCATTTAACAATTCGTTCCTACTTTCACGGTTCATCCTCCCGTGTCTGCAGGAGTCAAAAGCCGCAACAAAATGCCAATTGGCCCCTGCAGGAATGATCACATACCCCCCTCGGGGAGGAGGCCTGCGAGAAGCACTGCATGGAACATTGGCTTTTAACCCTTAGAGTACTATTTTTCTTCCTTTCAGGTACATTTTCGCCAGTGACGTGCGGTGAGGTTGATGGCTGGTGAGGCACTGACTTCATCACAGTCAGATTTACAAACATATGAACCCTAAAGAGTATCTTATTCACCATTTCATTGGCAGCAGTTAACGGGTTATGTTTAAAAGCTCATACCAGCATTCTTCCCTGCTTGGGGTTGGAATTGGGGGTTAAATCACCAAAAATTATTCCCGGGCGCGGCGCCGCTGCTGCCCACTGCTCCCCTCACCTCCCAGGGGGTGATCGAGGGGATGGGTCAAATGCAGAGGACAAATTTCACCACACCTAGTGTGTGTGACAATCATTGCTACTTTAACTTAACTTTAACTTTACACATACAAACTGTAGCACACAAAAAAGCACATTTAATAAAAAAAACGTTATTATGGTCTTACCTTTACTTATAAATGAAGTCCATGCGCAGCTCCTTTTGAACAAGAGCATCGATAACTTGTTTATAGAAGTCTTCCTTATCTTTCTTCAGTTTTAAAAGTCTCTCTGTCTCAATGGAGATCTTCCTTTAAGTATTACCTCCTGCTTTGATTGAAAGTCCAGTTTTATTTTAGATATGTAGTCCTCCATTTTAATAGTCCAGGCGAGAGGAAAAAATAAACGATCGCTGCTAACTGTTGCTGCTTGTTGTCACGTCTTCTGCAGCCGAGTAGTCGCAAGAATGATCTCTGGGATCACTAGCGCCCTCTACCACCAGGAGGCGGGATTACTGCGAGCCTCACCCAGTGCGTCTTTTGCAGCCGTTTTATGATTGCTCAGCACAAGAAATACGTTACACACATACAGTTGTTGACAAAATACACTGTACATTATATACCTCAGCTAACTAAACTATGGAAATGTATAATATAATTCATATAGCAATACGGTCTCACTGCACAGCAGGCCAGCAGTTAGCCGAGTCATTGCGCAATCCATGGTGAGGCTCAACTGAGTGACGTGCCTCAACTGGCTGCTGACTCACCGCAAGTCTCTTCTCAGTATTTGAACGGCAAATGTGAAAATTCAGAGATTTTGAATAAAAATAATCTAAAACTGGTGAAGTTAAATGGAAAATAACTTTATAGTTTAATCACTGGATACATATAACAATTTAATTTTTTTTTTCTTTTTACTTTTTTTTTCTTTCCATGATGGCACGTGAGGCACCGCCTCACCTGCCTCCCCTGACTGCAAGCCACTGATTTTCGCTGTTTGTGGTCATAACTTTATGTTATACTCAAGATGTTTTTTAATATTCAATTCAAATATTTTTATTATAAATTATTTCATATATTGTACTGTGCAATGACTAACTGTAATTGTAATAATACGATTTTCTTTTAATCCCATGATACTTAATAGTTATAGTTTTGGAAACTGACCCGGCAAAAAATAAGAAACGGATTAAATTGAACTAATCAGGCCTTACCGCGGTTTAACTCAGCCCTTTATACGTACTATATACATAATAACTTTGTAAATTTTTTCCAAACAAAAGACTGACATATTTAGATCTAATAGGCATCCAAAAGGTGAGATGCTTGAGAGATTTGAGGAAGAAAAAAAAAAAAGAATCCAAAAATAATATATATTCCAAATTCCCTAAACAGTTTTTCGTCTTGGCGGCCCTTAACTGCTATTACAATATGTATGTCCTAGAGCAGTGGTTCTCTAACTTTTTTCACCAAGTACCACCTCAGAAAACACTTGGTTTTCCACATACCACCATAATGACCAACATTAAAATGCAGTAGCCTAAGTATTCATTAAAAACACTATTTTGGCCACTGTAACATTACACACAATTTGAACAGTAACACTGTGTGTGAATATAGAAAAATAAAACACTGTACTTTAATCAAGTGATTCTTTAACATATCACAAATCAGTGTTTTTCAATCTTTTCTGAGCCTAGGCAAATTTTTTTCATAGAAAAAATTCCGAGGCACACCACTAGCACAAAACATAAAAAAATTAAACTCAGCAGCCAATATTGACAATAAAAAATCGTTCTCGCAATTGTTGGATATGAATTCAAACCATGACCAAGCATGCATCACTATAGCTCTTGTCTCAATGTCGGAGTACTGTCACGACCTGTCACATCACGCCGTGGCTTATTTTGACTTTTTTGGTGTTCTCCTGTGTGTAGTGTTTTAGTTCTTGTCTTGCACTCCTATTTTGGTGTTGATTGTCATGTTATGTACGGATGTACTTTGTCGACGCCGTCTGCTCCACACGCTGTAAGTCTTTGCTGTCGTCCAGCATTCTGTTTTTCTTTACTTTGCAGCCAGTTCAGTTTTAGTTTAGTTTTGCAAAGCCATCCCTAAGCTTCAATGCCTTTTGTTTATTTTTGGTTTAGGCATTAGATACCTTTTTACCTGCACGCTGCCTCCAGCTGTCATTTGAATATTGTGATCATGACAAACCATGTTCCTGACATCTACAAAGCAATTAGCTACCTGCTGCCACCTACTGATATGGAAGAGTATTACACGGTTACTATGTCAAGCTCTAACCAGCACAGACACTCAACAATGGGACATTTGCGGATTATAATTACTGGTTTGCAAAAAATATTTTTAACCCAATCAGGTGAAGTTATATAATCTCCCACGGCACACCAGACTGTATTTCACGGTACACTGGTGTGCCGCGGCACAGTGGTTGAAAAACACTGCACTAAATGGAGCCCGCGTACCAAAGTTTGAGAATCACTCTCCTAGAGTGTCAAGTCAGGACCTTCTCCAGACCCTGCAGTGCATGCGAGGATAGTGAAGAAAAGCTCAATCATTCCCAATGTGCAGGCTTGTATTATATTTTTGGAAGTGTCAAGAATACAATCAACATACAGAGCATCAGTGCAAAGTCGATTACAAGTTAAAGTTAAAGTACCAATGATTGTCACACACACACACAGACTAGGTGTGGTGAAATTTGACCCATCCCCATGTTCACCCCCTGGGATGTGAGGGGAGCAGTGAGCAGCCGCGGTGGCCGCGCCCGGGAATCATTTGGTGATTTAACCCCCAATTCCAACCCTTGATGCTGAGTGCCAAGCAGGGAGGCAATGGGTCCCATTTTTATAGTCTTTGGTATGACTCGGGCGGGGTTTGAATTAAACAAATATGTGATGATCAAATTATTAATCAATTGATTTCATGAATTAATTTGGATGCTATTTACACAGCTGAGATTATTTGATTTTAAAATACGTCATTTATATTAGTGCATGAAATACATTAATAAACTGAACAAGCTTAAGAAAAATCAACACAAAAAACACAATGTTCAGTTTTTAATATTTTTTCCCAAGGACAACCAAATGATTACAAACAGATACAACCACCATACTAAGTCCCTTGGTAAATTAATACATCTATATTATAGTGTAAAGCAGGGATGGGAAAACTATGGCTCGCGGGCCACATCCGGCCCGTTGGTTCTTTTAATCCGGCCCGCCAAATGTTCAAACAGAATTGAGCAAAGATCTGTTTTGAGAATTGCCACAACAAAACTGATAGTAGACTTTGACGCACTGGCAAAAAAAGGGTGATCAACAACACTGCTCCCACTAAAAGAGAATCTAAGTGTTAACCCTTTAATACCATTTTTATGTTTCTTTGATGTTCTGATATGATACTGTTGAAAATAGATGTATCATGATTAAATCAGCCCATGTTTGAGAAGCCTACTATTAGTTCCAACAGATATGATATATTTTGAAGTGCTTCATGTGCTCGCCCGGCCCGTCTGTCTAATTTTATTAAAAGCCAATGTGGCTCCTGAGCCAAAAGGTTTATCCACCCCTGGTCTAAAGTGTACATGGCTTCATTTTGTAACATAAGGATGTTATATAAAATGATAATATAACTACCGTATTTTTCGGAGTACAAGTCGCTCCGGAGTATAAATCGCACCGGCTGAAAATGCAAAATAAAGAAGGAAAAAAATATATATATAAGTCTAATTTTTTGGGGACATTTATTTGATAAAACCCAACACCAAGAATAGAGACAAGAAATTAAAAAAAATAAATAAATAAATAAATATATATATATATATATATATATATACTTTTTTATTTTTTATTAAATCAACATAAATAACACAATATATACATTATATATCAATATAGATCAATACAGTCTGCAAGGGATACAGTCCGTAAGCACACATGATTGTATTTCTTTATGAAAAAAGAAAAAAGAAAAAGTACAGTATATATATATATATATATATATATATATAAATATGTATACTTATATATATACAGTATATATATATATATATATATACACATATATATATATATATATATATATATATATATATACATATATATATACATATATATATGTATGTATATATATATATATATATATACATATATATATGTATGTATATATATATATATATATATACATATATATATATATATATATACATATATATATATATATATATATATATATATATACATATATATATACATATATATATATATATATATATATACATATATATATATATATATATATATATATACATATATATATATATATATATATATATATATATATATATATATGTATGTATATATATATATATATATATATATATATATATATATATATATATATATATATATATATGTATGTATATATATATATATATATATATATATATATATATATATATATATATATATATATATATATATATATATATATATATATATATATATATATATATATACACCCCCCCGCGGTCCGTTGACCGGTCCGCAGCTACAAAAAGGTTGGGGACCACCGTGTTATATGAGGCATAAATACCCAACTGAGAACGTGCCTGGTATGTTAACGTAACATATTATGGTAAGAGTCATTAAAATAACTATAACATATAGAACATGCTATACGTTTACCAAACAATCTGTCACTCCTAATCGCTAAATCCCATGAAATCTTATACGTCTAGTCTCTTACGTGAATGAGCTAAATAATATTATTTGATATTTTATGGTAATGTGTTAATAATTTCACACATAAGTCGCTCCTGAGTATAAGTCGCACCCCCGGCCAAACTATGAAAAAAACTGCGACTTATAGTCCGAAAAATACGGTACACTTGTGTCGTGGTCGATAAATCAAGGCTAAATTGGGTTCTCAGCACAAAATTAAAACATACTGCAAATGTACATATTTTCCGGACACTCTTTAGATCACAGCACTAACACTTTATGCGCGCCACAGAGCACTTTGTCCGGGTCCGGGGAAATGTACCATGATTTTCTTATCAGTGACTGAACATGCTTGCGCAGAAGAATCGCCCTGTCATTCATCCATTGACATTTTACGTGTGCTTATTCACGCAAAAAGAGCCCCTCAATGTCTCATATGCACGAGGACCTAAACACACGTAGCCCGGGATCTGCATGTATAGGCAGATCGGCCTTGTGTGAAGTCTCTTTGATTTCAAATATTTACAACAAATCAAATTAATGATATGTGTAAATAAATCTATTTGGTACATCATTTCGATGGAAAATATTGTACATCAATGCACAGTATGCTTACATTTGGACGTGACATAAGTAAATTGTAAATCTGTGCTGTAAAGTTCAAATTTGAATGACAATAAAAAGGAAGTCTAAGTCTAAATAAATAGCTAATGTGCTTTAAAAGGACTAATATTTGTGAAATATTGTAAAACACACGTTTAAGTGCAAATTGGGGTCATAGTCAAATAGTGCCACTCTTATTGAACCAGCTTAAATACAGAACATACATTTGATTAAAATATACAAGAAAATAACTTGATCACCATTAGAACCTACAAATGAGCATACTTGCCAACCCTCCCGGATTTTCCGGGAGACTCCCGAAATTCAGCGCCTCTCCCGAAAACCTCCCGGGACAAATTTTCTCCCGAAAATCTCCCGAAATTCAGGCACACAATATAAACAGCGTACCTGCCCAATCACGTTATAACTGTAGAATGATCGAGGGCGAGTTCTTGGTTCCTTATGTGGGTTTATTGTTAGGCAGTTTCATTAACGTCCTCCCAGCGCGGTAACAACACACAACAACAGCATTTCGTCTACCATAAAGCAGTTCGTCTGCCGTAAACAGCAATGTTGTGACACTCTTAAACAGGACAATACTGCCATCTAGTGCATTTGATGAAAGCAATTTTTGCGTGCCACACAGCAATGTATCATCAGTGAGGGCGTTCAGCATGGTTAGAAAAATAGTGACAAATAGAACAAGGATGGACAATTCAACCCTTAACTCAACAATGAGTAGATGAGTGTTATGTGTGTGTATATGTGTAAATAAATGAACTCTGAAATTCAAGTATTTCTTTTATATATATATATATATATATATATATATATATATATATATATATATATATATATATATGAAATACTTGACTTAGTATTTCTTGTATATATATATATATATATATATATATATATATATATATATATATATATGAAATACTTGATTTAGTATTTCTTATATATATATATATATATATATATATATATATACATACAGTGTATATGTATATATATATATGAAATACTTGACTTGGTGAATCCTAGCTGTAAATGTACTCCTCCCCTCTTAACCACGCCCCCGACCTCCCGAAATCTGAGGTCTCAAGGTTGGCAAGTATGCAAATGAGTAAACAAATTCGAAAACATTACCCACATTTTGCAATGGAATTCAAGCTTCAAATACAAATTCACTGCAAAAAACAAGCAATATCACACTTATCATATATTCTAATGTAAATGCGAGTAAAAAAGTGTTTCAAAATTATTCATCTAAACTATGCTCTGCTTCTTCCTACTCCTTTTCCGACATGCTGTAATGAGAAACTGGAAACATGTGACATATCATATTGTAATTGTATATATATTCAAAATAAACAAACACCATAACCATTACCATTATCTTGGGCAAATAACATTGGCATAGATTAACACAAATATGCGAGTAATAGGCTGACAGTTAATTCAATAATATTTTGACAGAGTTTCTGCATGTGTATAGTTCCTAACTAGAGAAAGAGTAGTATTAATAGGGCTGCTTACTGGCTAATTGTTTTAGTGTAGTCCTGGATGAGGCCTTGGAAGTACTGCTTTGTGTTTTTGTGGGGTTGAAATATGATGATGTAACATTTTGGGAGGAAATACCACAAAATAAAGGAGTAGTTGCAAGAGAGCACTGTCAGAGCAATCAGGGTTTGGAGGAACTTGCCTCTATAAAGCACAAAAACAGTTGCTAAGATGATCCAGCAGAGAGCTATCAGAAACAAGCAGAAGGTTATGGATTTAGCCTCGTTGTAATTTTTGGGGAGGTCTTTTCCCATGTAGGAGAAAATGAAGCAGAGGATGCACAAAGCAAAGAAAACAGCCATAGGAGCACGATCCTTTGCTAAATTTGTGTCGCAGGTCAGTATGATTTTGTCAGGAGACCACTGAGTGTCGTTGTACGGCTTGGGGGTGGAATAAGAGTAAGTACTGGCAATCAGGACGGACTGGGTCATAAACGTCCCTAAAATGACCAGCCACTGCCCGTGATATTTCATCCACCAGCTGTATAATTTGGGAAACTTGGCGGCCATTTTGAAAATGCAAACAATCTGGAAAGCGCGCACAGTAAAACATGCGATACATGTGGTGTAAAACAAAGAAAAGGGCCAGTTCCTCAAGACACACGACAAGCGGGTGGGCTTGCCGAAGAAGAAGACGATGCTCACACAGCAGAGAATCAGACAGCCCAAAATCAGGAAGCACATGACGCCACCGGCCGACCTGACGACTGGCGTGTTGTAGTTACGAGCAAAGACGACACACATGGTGACCGCCAGGCCCAGCAACAACAACATGGCCGCCAAGATCAATATGGTACTAATGTCTTGAAATGAGGCGTACTGCACCTGTCGCTGAGTGCATGAAGTACTGGCTGCTGTCGACCACTCTGTCTCCTTGCACGCCACACACGTGTACGGATCATCTGTGGTGCACACAAGTCAACACAGACTACTGCTTACTTGAGTTACACGGTTACAGGAAGGGTTAGTCATGAATTATTCTTGACTCTGTTCAGCAAAGAAACCAAACAATGGAACCTCTGAAGTGCAACAAATCGGAATTTGCAAGCATACCATATAAGGTTCCAATGTCCATTTCTCTGATGATGCAATTGTTGATGACTGAAGTGTTGATACCAATTTCAGGGAAACTATTCTCTCGAATGTATGCTGATTTTCACCCAAACAACAATAATAAGGGCGTGCCGTGATGTCACTACCTTTAGCGCCCTCTACGGCTTGAACAAACAGCTTTCCAGCCCAGTTACATGTTATATGAGGCTTCTGCAGACACACATAAGTGAATGCCATGCATATTTGGTTAACAGCCATACAGATCACACTGAGGGTGGCGATATAAACAACTTTAACAGTCTTACTAATATGCGCCACACTGTGAACCCACACCAAACAAGAATGACAAACACATTTCGGGAGAACATCCGCACCGGAATCCCATGCATCCCTAACTCTTCCGGGCTACTTTATACACCCCCGCTACCACCAAAGCCCGCCACCCCAACCCTGCCCACCCACACATCAACAACACCTCCCCACCCCCCGTGCGTAGATTGAGGTGGGCGGGGTTTGGTGGTAGCAGGGTGTGTAATGTAGCCCGGAAGAGTTAGGGATGCATGGGATTCTGGGTATTTGTTCTGTTGTGTTTATGTTGTGTTACGGTGTGGATGTTCTCCCGAAATGTGTTTGTCATTCTTGTTTGGTGTGGGTTCACAGTGTGGCGCATATTAGTAAGAGTGTTATAGTTGTTTATACGGCCACCGTCAGTGTGATCTGTATGACTGTTGAACAAGTATGCCTTGCTGTCACTTAGTGTGTGAGCAGACAAAATGTGACTGGGCCGGCACGCTGTTTCTTAGGTGAAAAAGCGGACGCGACGACAGGTTGTAGAGGACGCAAAATGCAGTGCCATCACGGCACGCCCTCAATTTTGTTGTCCGGGTGAAAATCGGAGAATGTTTGCCCTGGGAGAGGCAGTGAAATCCGGAAGTCTCCCGGAAAAATCGGGAGGGTTGGCAAGAATGCAGCTGAGCCGCATCAGAGTGGTCAAAGAGCCGCATGCGGCTCCGGAGCCGCGGGTTGCCGACTCCTGCCCTACACAGATTGTAAATAATCAAATGTAAATAATCAAATGTAGATACTTTTTCTTGTGCTTTCTGATCTCTCTCTCTCTCTCTGTCCACTACTTGCTGTACATATCCTACCAAGTCAGACCTACACTGTTTCAATATCCATTTCTCTGTTCTCAATTGTTGATGACTGAAGTGATGATAACAACCAAACCTAACCCCCCCCCCCACACCCCGAATTGTAAATAATGTAAATAATTCAATGTATACACCCTGATGATTATCTTGTATGATGACTGTATTATGATGATAGTATATATCTGATAGTATATATCTGTATCATGAATCAATTTAAGTATTGTCGGGTGTTACCATTTAGTGGTCAATTGTACGGAATATGTACTTCACTGTGCAATCTACTAATAAAAGTTTCAATCAATCAATCAATGATGACTGTATTATGAAAATAGTATATATCTGTATCATGAATCAATTTAAGTGGACCCCGACTTAAACAAGTTGAAAAACAAATTCGGGTGTTACCATTTAGTGCTCAATTGTACGGAATATGTACTGCACTGCGCAATCTACTAATAAACGTTTCAATCAATCAAAAAAGGGATGGTTATTGTTTACATTTGAACCAATTTACTACCAAATCGGTACATGAAACACGGCGCCACATTTAACAGTGGGGCGGCATGGCGTAGTGGGTAGAGCAACCGTGCCAGAAACCTGAGGGTTGCAGGTTCGCTCCCCGCCTCTTACCATCAAAAAATCGCTGCCGTTGTGTCCTTGGGCGGGACACTTCACCCTTTGCCCCCGGTGCCACTCACACCGGTGAACTGAATGATGAATGATAGGTGGTGGTCGGAGGGGCCGTTGGCGCAAATTGCAGCCACGCTTCCGTCAGTCTACCCCAGGGCAGCTGTGGCTATGAAAGTAGCTTACCACCACCAGGTGTGAATGAATGATGGGTTCTACATGTCAAGCGACTTTGGGTACTTAGAAAAGCGCTATATAAATCCCAGGTATTATAACAGTGAATGCACATGAAAATAAATGGTAACTTATTTTGACTGTCACAGCATATGCTTTACTAACAGACTGATGGATAACTTGCTCTAAAATATTTAAGTATTTATTTTTGATAACCAAAAGAAAGAAATGCTAGCAATTCTTGTTGCAAAATCAGAGTATTAAGTGTAGAACACACCCAATTGCGGGTAGTAAATGTTTCTATTAAAATTGAAATAACAAACAGTTCATTTAGCCAGAATGTGCTTTATTTTTGTAGGCCATAAAAATACTGAGGCGGGCCATTTTTAAATAATATAGCAGGTCACTTTAAAAAAATGTGGCAAGTCACAATAAATAATGTAATGGGTCATGTTAAATGATGTGGCTGGTCACTTTAAGTTATGTGGCAGGCCACTTTAAATGATGTGGCAGGTCCTTTTAAATGATGTGGTACCTGACACCTGTGCTATGCACTTTTATCCATTCAACTAAGTTGCCTTTACGCTTGACAGGGCTTAACTTATTTTCACAGTTGGCTGGCTGACAAAAACAGTTTAAAAAGTGAAGTACTGAATAGTGAGGAGCTTCTTTGTACTATTGATTGATTGATTGATTGAGACCTTTATTAGTAGGTTGCACAGTGAAGTACATATTCCGTACAATTGACCACTAAATGGTAACACCCGAATAAGTTTTTCAACTTGTTTAAGTCGGGGTCCACTTAAATTGATTCATGATACAGATATATACTATCAGATATATACTATCATCATAATACAGTCATCACACAAGATAATCATCAGGGTGTATACATTGAATTATTTACATTATTTACATTATTTACAATTCGGGGTGTGGAGGGGGGGGGGGGGGTTAGGTGTGGTTGTTATCATCAGTCATCAACAATTGAGAACAGAGAAATGGATATTGAAACAGTGTAGGTCTGACTTGGTAGGATATGTACAGCAAGTAGTGGACATATATATATAGAGAGAGAGAGAGATCAGAAGGCATAAGAAAAATATCTGCATTTGATTGTTTACATTTGATTATTAACAACAATCCGGGGAGGGTGTTAGTTTAGGGTTGAAGTTGCCTGGAGGTGTACTTTTATTGCGGTTTTGAAGGAGGATAGAGATGCCCTTTCTTTTATACCTGTTGGGAGCGCATTCCACATTGTTGTGGCATAGAAAGAGAATTAGTTAAGACCTTTGTTAGATCAGAATCTGGGTGTTGTGGTTATGGCGGTCATTTACGTTAAGGAAGTAGTTTGACATGTACTTCGGTATCAGGGAGGCGTAGCGGATTTTATAGACTAGGCTCAGTGCAAGTTGTTTTACTCTGTCCTCCACCCTGAGCCAGCCCACTTTGGAGAAGTGGGTAGGAGTGAGGTGGGATCTGGGGTGGAGGTCTAGAAGTAATCTGACTAGCTTGTTCTGGGATGTTTGGAGTCTAGATTTGAGGGTTTTGGAGGTGCTAGGGTACCAGGAGGTGCATGCGTAATCGAAGAACGAGAGTTCCCGCCAGAACCCTCATGGTGCTTTTGTTGACCAGAGAGGAGATTCTATAGAGAAATCTCGTTCGTTGGTTGACCTTTTTGATTACCTTGGTTGCCATTTTATCACAGGAAAGATTAGCCTCTAGAATGGAACCTAGGTAGGTGACCTCATCTTTCCTGGTGATAACAATGTCACCCACTTTTATAGTGAAGTCAATTGCATAACATTTAATATTAAAATGTGGTTTGAAAAAGTTAGTACTGTTTTTTTGTCGACCACACACTCTTACCCTTGGTGCAGATTAATACAATTTCCATTATATCCTGTGAGGAAAATGTTCTTCTGGACAATCAGTGATGGAAATGTTAGAATAGAATAAAGCATGTGTGTCAAACTCAAGGCCCGCAGAAGCATGGAAATAATGTAAATCAATAACCAATAATCAAATGCATAGATCAGGGGTCGGCAACCCGCGGCTCCGGAGCCGCATGCGGCTCTTTGATCACTCTGATGCGGCTCAGCAGCTTACTTGCTGAACCCCCCAATTTTCCCGTGAGACTTCCGGATTTCAGTGCCTCTCGCAGAAAACTTCCGGGATTAATATTCACTGATTTTCACCCTTACGGCTATAATAAGGGCGTGCCATGATGGTACAACATTTGGCGCCCTCTACAATCTGTATTAACATCGTGCCAGCCCAACACTTATTATACGATATACATATTCTGCTTGCACACGTACGTGACAGCAAGCATACTTGGTCAACAGCCACACAGGTTACACTGACGGTAGTGATATAAAACAACTTTAACACTCTTACTAATAATGCGCCACACTTTGAACCAAAACCAAACAAGAATGACAAACACATTTCGGGAGAACATCTGCACCTTAACACAACATAAACACAACAGAACAAACACCCAGAATCCCATGCAGCCCTGACTCTTTCGGGCTACATCGGGGGCGGGTATAATGTATCCCGGAAGAGTTAGGGCTGCATGGGATTCTGGGTATTTGTCCTGTTGTGTTTATGTTGTGTTACGGTGCAGATGTTCTCACAAAATTTGTTTGTCATTCTTGTTTGGTGTGGGTTCACAGTGTGGCACATTATTAGTAAGAGTGTTAAAGTTTTTTTTTTTTATACCGCCACCGTCAGTGTGACCTGTGTGGTTGTTGACCAAGTATGCCTTGCTGTCACCTACGTGAGCAAGCGGAAGCTCCATATAATGTGTGGCTGTTCTGGCACGCTGGTTGTAGTGGGTGCTATATGCTGTACCATCATGGCACGCATGAAGCTGACAAACACTGTTCATTTAAAACCCACGTGCCGCATCAGCTTTCAAATTCCACATAAAGATGTGGGCAGCGTGTCTGAGACCCCTGGTTAATACATAGCACAAAACAAAAATAAACCTTTGTATGCAGTGTTAATTAATTTAAAATTTCAAAAAAAAATTGCGGCTCCCATTGTCTTCTATAATTTGTGAAACTGGTCAAAATGGCTCTTTGACTGGTAAAGATTGCCGACCCCTGGCATAGATAATTGTGCGATATTAATGAGGCGATTATATATTCAAATTTGATTTGAGCCGAGGATGTCGTTGTGGCTTGTGCAACCCTTTGAGACACTCGTGATTTCGGGCTACATAAGTAAACATTGATTGATTGATATTAAAATTCACATATATTCACTGTTACAAGTGGCCCTCTGAGGGCAGCCATAACTACATAGGGGCTCTCAACGAACATGAATTACATTATTGTCTAATTAGCATAAAACAAGCTCTACAACGGCCGCGCTGCATGTGTATGGTCTTCATGATGATGTACCTGTGATGTTGATGTAGGTTCCTTTGGGACATTCCTCACACGTGAAGCAACATTTGTAAATCCCGTCTTGTTTCTTTGCAAATCCTACAGGACATTCCTGAGAGCATCGCGACGTTGGAACCTGCACACAACACAAAACCGCAGCAAGTTACATAAAAAAAAAATGTGATACCTTCCTGCATGTGTGAAAGGGAACTGATCTTTTTTTATTTACAAACTACTGATTTTGGTTAAGCTAGTTAGTGCTTCACAATTTTGAGGGGAAAACATCTTTATCTTGATTTTTTCCAAGGTTTTGAAATACAGGAAGGTAACACTTCACCTTCCAGGGAATATTAATCCTGCCATTCAATGCCAATCTTATTCGTTAAACGTTTGTACAAGTTTAAAACAATCGCAATCCAATTTTTGTTTTTTTAGCCTGTCAATGGGCTCGTTCATTGTATGTTAGCATTAAGTTAGCAGCATCAGAGCTAACCTTTATCCCGTATAGTTGCATTGCTTATTTCAGTTTATTCCAAACTGCATTGGCGATTTAACATCATTCCTACATGGATGTGCACTTTGTGTGTGTATTAATGGATTTTTTTTTGTGTGCTCAGTTTTACAGTAACGTCGTTGTGGAGACCATCAATATCCAACGTCAAGTTGGAGGTTCTTTAAAAGGACTGTGCAGCATGTGTTACATTGTAGTAATAAAATAAGCAGAAACAATTAAAAAAATACAGCCAAACGATATAACAATAACAAATATGACGATGTTATTAACTGTAACACAAGTGTAAGTCTAAAGCCACGCCCCCACCACTCCTGGTCACGCCCCCTCCACCACCAATTTATTAGCAGACTTCCTAAAAGCAAAGTACCATATTTTTCACCTTAAAACAAGAGTTTAAATTAGAAAAAAATTATTGGTTTGTAATATATTGAAAAATGTCTTTTTTTTTAAACACCATGAAAACTTTCATCATGTTTATGTGCATACTACTGATGGCGCACTAGACAAGACACCTTTCACGTTACCGTTAAGTATCCAAACTATTAATTTCAGATCTAGTCTATATAATCTCATTCAGGGTTTATCTCATACTACTCAGCATTTTAATATATAACAGTGCATCCAGAAAGTATTCACACTACTTGACTTTTTCCACATTTTGTTATGTTACATGTAGCCTCATTCCAAATTTGAGTACATTCATTTTTGTCCTTCTACACACAATACCCCATAATGACAATGTGAAATGTAATTTTGCAAATGTATTAATAAAAAAAATCTACGAAATCACATGCCAATAAATATTCACTGCATTTGCTCAATACTTTGTTGATAGTTAAAGTACCAATGATTGTCACACACACACTAGGTGTGGTGAACTTTGTCCTCTGCATTTGACCCAACCCCTTGTTCACCCCCTGGGAGGTGAGGGGAGCAGTGGGCAGCAGCGGTGCCGCGCCCGGGAATCATTTTTGGTGATTTAACCCCCAATTCCAACCCTCGATGCTGAGTGCCAAGCAGGGAGGTAATGGGTCCCATTTTTATAGTCTTTGGTATGACTCGGCCAGGGTTTGAACTCACAACTAACCGATTAGGCCACTGAGTATGTTGATACACCTTTGGCAGCAATTACAGCCTCAAGTCTTGAATACGATGCCACAAGCTTGGCACACCTGTCTTCGCCCATTCCTCTTTTCAGCACCTCTCAAGCTCTAAGTTGGATGGGAAGCATTGGTTTTTATCCTAGATGTCTTTGTACATTGCTGCATTCATCTGTCCCTCTACCCTGACTAGCCTCCCAGTTCCTGCTACTGAAAACCACCCCCACAGAATGATGCAGCCTAAGCCCGTAACTAGGATTTGACAAATACCGAGGTCAAAAATTGGTTGTGCAAGAGGAACTTTGAGAGGCTGAAATCATGGGTATCACAGCACCATATAAATATTACCTTGAGCAACACAATTCCTTTCCAGAATAACAAAAGCTTTCATTGAGGTATGAACTAGGGTTGTACGGTATACCGGTATTATTATAGTACCGCGATACTAATTAATCATATTCGGTACTATACTGCCTCTGAAAAGTACCTGTCCCCCACGCCCTGGCCTCATGACATTGCTGGTTTTACGAGCAGACGAGCATATTAGGTAGCGCACAATCACGGAGTACTTATAAGCACACACAGTGTGTAGACAGAAAAGGGAGAACGGACACATTTTGGCTTAAAAAGTAACGATAAAGGTGAAGTTATAACACTGAAACGCCCACCAGAAGAGGTGCTTTAAGACATGCTGAAGGCCGAAGTCCAGTGTTTTAGCTACTTCTAAATCACTATTCCTCGCCTCCATTTCGACAAATAAAGTACATTTCTTACAAGTATCATCCCTGCAGGACAAGGAATAGCTCAACATGTTTCACTACACACCGTAGCTCACCAGCGTCAAAATATAAACAAACACCATTGGTGGATCTACACCTGACATCCACTGTAATGATATCAAGTACAGGAGCGTATCTAGTCGATACTACTATGATTACGTCAACATTTTTTGGGCATCACAACATCTTTCGGTTTTTTTTAAATTTATATTACAATAATAAACTCAGGAAATATTTTCCTGGACACATGAGGACTTTGAATATGACCAATGTATGACCTGTAACTACTTGGAATGGGGATTGATACCCAAATTTGTGGTATCATCCAAAACTAATGTAAAGCATCCAGACAACAGAAGAATAAATTATTACATTTTAACAGAAGTGTAGATAGAACATGTTAAAAGAGAAAGTAAGCAGATATTAACCGTAAATGAACAAGTAGATTAATAATTCATTTTCTACCACTTGTCCTTAATAATTTTGACAAAATAATAGAATGGGAAATGACACAATATGTTACTGCATACGTCAGCAGACTAAATTACGAGCCTTGGTTTGCTTACTTACTAATAAAAGACGAGTTGTCTTGTATGTTCACTATTTTATTTAAAGACAAACTTGCAATAAGAAACATATGTTTAATGCCGTAAGATTGTTTGTTAGAATGAATCCAATAATGCCATTTTTTGTTGTACCCTTTATTTAGAAAAGTATCGAAATAATTTTGGTACCGGTACCAAAATATTGGTATAGGGACAACACTAGTATGAACCATCTATCACTCATTAACATATTTGATAATGAGCAGGATTTTGCTTAATTTTCTAAATTTTAGCCTATTAAACAATTTTAAAATCATTAAAACATAAATTTAAAAACCATAAAAGATTTTCATCCATGCCCGGGATTTGAGCCCAAAAACTTCCACTTTGTAATGTAGGTACTAATGACATCCACCACACAGCCGACAGAAGTAAAAGTGGAAATTTGGTCATCCTATTCTCATTAGTGATAGAGCATGACGCGGCCAGGAATACGTTTGGGGTAAAATATTAAATGAAGCGTCTGTCATTCAATAGTTTACATTTTAATGTGCTTATTCACACAAAACACCTACTGATCGCAAAGCCCTATATGCATAGCGCCTATTTTGCATTTAAGATTAACATTATTAGACTGCTGCCCCCGTGACCCGACCTCGGATAAGCGGAAGAAGATGGATGGATGGATTATTGTACAGACAGCGTTTCACAGCAGTTTCATTCATGTGATCGTACATTGAGAAAAGGATGATCTACCGCAGTGTTTTTCAACCTTTTTTGAGCCGAGGCACATTTTTTTTATTGAAAAAATCCAGAGGCACACCGCCAGCCCAAATAATTTAAAAAACGAAACTCCGTTGACAGTAAAAAGTCGTCGCCGCAATTGTTGGATATGATTTTAAACCATAACCAAGCATGCATCACTATAGCTCTTGTCTCAAAGTAGGTGTACTGTCACCACCTGTCACATCACGCCGTGACTTATTTTGAGTTTTTGTTGTTTTCCTGTGTGTAGTGTTTCAGTTCTTGTCCTGCGCTCCTATTTTGGTGGCTTTTTCTCTTTTTTTGGTATTTTCCTGTAGCAGTTTCCTTTGAGTGATATTTTCCCGCATCTACTTTGTTTTAGCAATCAAGACTATTTAAGTGATTTTCATACTTCTTTGTGGGGACATTGTTGATTGTCATGTCATGTTCCGATGTACTTTGTGGATGCTGTCTTTGCTCCACAGTAAGTCTTTGCTGTCGTCCAGCATTTTGTTTTTGTTTACTTTGTAGCCAGTTCGGTTTTAGTTTCGTTCTGCATAGTCTTCCCTAAGCTTCAATGCCTTTTCTTTATTTTTGGTTTAAGCATTAGACACCTTTTTACCTGCACGCTGCCTCCCGCTGTTTCCGACATCTACAAAGCAATTAACTACCGGCTGCCACCTACTGATATGGAAGAGCATTACACGGTTACGCTGCCGAGCTCTGGACACCACCAACACACAACAATGCCACATAATTTGCAGATTATAATTACTGGTTGTCAAAAAATATTTTTAATCCAAAAATTACATAATCTCCCACGGCACACCAGACTGTATCTCACGGTACACTAGTGTGTCGCGGCACAGTGGTTGAAAAACACTGATCTACCGCATGGTGGCGTACTGTACAGCGCACACGATGTGCTACACAAAGCACATTTACAGTCAGTCATATCATCTTTTTATCAGCTAGAAAAAAATACCGAGAACGTGACCAAGCTTGTGGCATCGTATTAACAAGACTTGAGGCTGTAATTGCTGCCAAAGGTGCATCAAATGACTGTGAATACTTATGTACATGTGATTTTTTTTTTTTGCAGAAAAAATACAAAAAAACTTTTCACATTGTCACTATGAGGTATTGTGTGTAGACTTTTGAGGAGAAAATAAAACATGTATTCCATTTTGGAATAAGGCTGTCACATAACAAAATGTGGAAAACGTGAAGCGCTGTGAATATATTCCGGATGCATATATTCATATTTTATTATATTATTAAATATAAATAATTATTTAGATCTGACATCAATTGAGCACAAAAAAAACCTTTTTAGCATTAAAAAAAATTATTTTGGGGGTTTGAAAATATGAATTTCAAAAACGATTTTGAAACTATTACTGCTTTAAAATTAACATTACCATCTACCAGCCAGGCATACACACTACAAAGTTTTGAATCAAACATTTTCAACAACCTGATGGGAAACTGTTCATCTTTTTATTAGATATTATAAGTGCAATTAATTGTACATCCAAATTCATTCTTTTCACAGCTCTCTTGGCACAAAAAACTGCAAATACTAAATTTGACACTAGCAAATATCATCTTGACCAAAAAATGAGGATAGATAACTTACCATCCCGTTTCCATGCCAACGAATCTTGCTGTCATTAATAAAAAAGTTATTTAAGGAGGGAAAATCATAAAACCCAGCCTCCTCTATGTCCCCGCTCTGGTTCCAGAAGACGATAAAATAAGATCCAAACTTTGGATCCCCGTGCTCATCAAAGTGAATAGTCTGGTTTAAAAGAGAGAAGTTTGACTTCTTCAGCTCTGCCAGAACCTGATGGAAGAAGCATTAAGTGAGACTACACACATGCACATCATTTTATGGCTATTTGCTATAAATAAATGATAAATGGGTTGTACTTGTATAGCGCTTTTCTACCTTCAAGGTACTCAAAGCGCTTTGACACTACTTCCACATTTACCCATTCACACACACATTCACACACTGATGGAGGGAGCTGCCATGCAAGGCGCTAACCAGCACCCATCAGGAGCAAGGGTGAAGTGTCTTGCTCAGGACACAACGGACATGACGAGGTTGGTACTAGGTGGGGATTGAACCAGGGACCCTCGGGTCGCGCACGGCCACTCTTCCACTGCGCCACGCCGTCCCTCTATAGGACAGAGGTGTCCAAAGTGCGGCCAGGAGGCTATTTCTGGTCGCAATGGAATGTTTAGAGGCCCGCGGCACATTCTAAAAATACTATTAGTAAGGTTCCGATTATTTCACATCAAATATTCCACTTTGAAATATTTTTGGGGGAAAAAAAGCCACATTTTGTGGGTTTGACATAAAAAAGGCCACAAAACAAAGAAAAAAAAAAACATTACAAATAATTTATAATCGACAGACAGATCTGAAGTTGATCTAGAGATTAAGGCATTGAAACTAAAAACATGAAAAATGATGTTTGACAAATTTTCAGCAATTTTATGAGTGCAGCCCTTTTGGATTCTTGACAATTTTAGTGGGATTTAAGGTCAGATTCATTGCTCAAAAATATCAAAAATCAAAATCAATGTTATTAATTATTGACCTATTTATGGTTTCATTTACTTCATATCAATTATTCCACTTTTA